>NC_139945.1:44676945-45031945 GCF_963454915.1 Gymnoscopelus microlampas | reverse complement strand
ATAATAATAATGTTATTTAATGATGGAAATATTTTCATTTACTCAGCCCCCCCCAACACTCTCCACTCATTGGACATTGTGGAGTGACCCTTTCTCGCGACTGAAAACAATATGCAATAGGAAAGAAAAAAAACAAAGGAGATGTCCAACTGAATGCCTTCAATTAATGTGAATTGATGTGTGAAGTTGCCATTAGCCTTACATAAAAATGTATGATCAGCATTTGTGGACTGGAAGCAAAATGACATTAAATGGCACTTGGATAAGACACTGTGCATGATGTTCCATTAAATGTATGGCAAACCTGGAACAGCTTCCTGGCAAGAGTCCATCAAAGTTTAACTTAGTGCACTGAATGAAATGGAAATTAACGCAGACACAGCAAAAGAATATGGCTGAGTGACTCATTCTAAAGAGTTCTGTTACATGTTGCTCAGAGGATAATGATCCATAAAAATGTATGGTGCCTTGTTTTCATTATTCTGATATCTTACTATTAATTTCATCAAAAAGCTGATATCTTACTATTAATTTCATCAAAAAGCCTAACTCTCAGTAAGCCCCTCATTACTTCTCTTAGATCAGCTCACAGAGTCCTTCATGCTTCAGCAGGATACAGAAGCATCCTAGCCGTATTGGGGCAATAAATATAAGATTAACATTTAAGTCTTCACAGCAGAGAACAAAGCAGGAAAGAGCGGAATAAACACAGAACTCCCAGGGCTGAGTCATCCAATGACAACACACTGCAGGCAACACAACGCCCAGACCAAAGAGAATCAAGAGTAAACCAGAAAGGTGCGCTCAGTAAAGTTAGTCCTTTGTATGCTTTGCATCTTATTCTTGAGTAATTATACATAAATACTTAAGCATGCTGTCACTACAAGCTGACATTTTTATGATCGAACTGCTGAACCAGCCACCATCAGGTGGCTGGTTCACCATCAGATGGCTGACCAGACCGCTACCTTGTTTTTGGAGATCATACAGCACTGTACTGCATGTATGTTAAACAAACATTTATGACCGATTCAAATCTGTGACTCCAGCGGCTGCTGTTTAAATTTAAAACAAATGTGAATCAGGTGTCCACAAAATTTTAAACCAACAGGTTCACCAGACGAACCATCCGGGTGGAATTTCTTCTCCTGATGGTGACTGAAATTGCCAAACAGCGAGCGCTAAATCCATCTACTGTAGAATTGCTTTAGTAATAAACAATATAAAATGAATGAACATTTTAACAGTTCTTCTTTCGGCTAATTCCCATCGAGGTCGCCACCGCGGGTCATCTGGATCCATCTGCGTCGTCTGGTCTCTGACTCTCTGTCTTTCTCGGTCACTCCAGCCACCCGCATGTCCTCTCTCACCACATCCATAAACGTCCTCTTTGGCCTTCTTTTTCTCCTCTTGCCTGGCAGCTCCATCTTAAACATCCTTCTCCCAAAGTACCCCTCATCCCTCCTCTGCACATGTCCAAACCATCTCAACATCACCCCTCTGGTTTTATCCCCGATACTCGAATGTAGTCATTCCTAAAGAGAATCGTTGTGACTACTATAGTTATACACATCAAACGCAAAAAACTGAAAAGTATGAAAAAACAATGACTATAGAAGGCCGACCGACTCTAACAACGAGGAGAGATCAGATTTCACAGAGACACTAATGTCTGTTGTTTACAAAGTGTGACATATCCAAACATTTGACAACATTGGCTGCTGTTTCAATCGTCAAAATGTATTTGTGTCTGTAGCCTGCTAATCCAAGGTACAATAAATGATAAATGATCAAACTAAAGAACGCGGATGAAAGTAGCACCAAAAATGGTGACCTATAGAAAAACGTAACTGAGTTCACAGTTTAAGAGTTGAAACAAGAGCAGTGACTCAAAACTGTGCCAATATGGCAACATTATGGATGTCAAGATGAAAACCGCTGAGCTGAAACCATATGAAGAGTTAAAAATGGAAGAAAAAAATAAAGAATGAAAAAGGTTTCACTGTATTTATTAGAAGAAAGGTGCGACCCCAAGTTGCAGAATTTGTCATCTTCCGTAATAGGTTAAAGGGTAGGATAATCTCTTGAATATTTTGAATCACTTCATGGAGTCAGATAAGGGGATGCATAAATAAAAATCATCAATCCAGGAAATTAGTGTTCACACATTACTTATTACAGATGGTGTACTTTATTGCACAATGCACACTAGGCAGTAGGCACATTAGAGGACCGGAATCTATTCTTCCATTCACTGACTCTACATGATAAAAGGACAGAGGGAAATGGAACCTTACTCAGCGTAACACTTAGCTGACTTCAGTAAATGACAAACCATGGCATGACCTCATTTAAAAAAAAGAGACATCACTGCACGCTATAAAAATGAAATGTCATTTAAAATTGGCTACATGTAGCTTCATGTGACAGACTGACAGTCAGGGTTTATAACATGACAAAAAAGCTAATAATAAAAAAATCTCTGATTCAGCTTTTCCATCACCGGTGTCAATCTCAAATGTATATGAAAAGCCTTGCCATTCAAATCACTTGCACATGCAGTATGACACTAAATATCTTAATCACAATCAGGGGGGGCACACAAGGTTCACCTGTCCTTAAATAAACATTTTCATCACATACCCAGCCTTTAATTTCCCTGCATAATAAAATAATTGACAGGGTTGTAAGGCTTGTTTGCATATCAGACCTGGGAATAATACAGCAGCTCATGAATGAACGCAATCTAATTACCACTGTGCACTAAACTGACACCACGAGCAACTTCACAGTTTAGGGAACTAAACATGTCACAAGGAACTCGGCTGCCAAGCACGGTAGCTGTAGATGGTTTGGTACAATTCACGGCTGAGGAGACACTGGAGTTTATCCAGGCGCAAGAAACCAAAACACATGGTGAGGCCGGTTGTGTTTTCAGCCAACTCGCTCCTCTCATTGTTGGTAAATCATAGCAGGACAATAGTTCTGTTCGCCAGGGAAGGTCCTCATTGACAGTGATGTTAATCTAATTTACATTCAATTAAAGTGTTGAATATGCATATGCAGTTTTCTCATTGTCTTTGTGGGTATGTGGTCAACAAAGCCCAGCATTTGGCTGGATAACCTCAGACCTTAAATTGACCGGGTGATTCAGCAGAGCCCAAGTTAGTACCAGAGGGAGCCCAAGTTAGTACCAGAGGGGAATCTAACAAGTAACATATGGGGCTTTAGTGGTATTTAAGATCATCTGTGATATGATTAATGATTTTACATCACTGCATACCAAATCGCTGCATTGCATTCACTCACGTCTCATGTCAACAACATGTAACAGGCTGTCATCCTGCCACAGTGAGCAATATTACTTTGCATGTTTGGCTGACGGGAAGATGCAGCTTATCTCCATAGAAATGAGCATGTGTGTAGGCCCTGTTCCTATGGGGAGAGGCAATGCATTAACACCCAGGATGGGATTTGGTTGACTGCCAGTTCTAGCTCCATCGGGGAGTAAGCCTGGCTGCCTGGGTATTCAGAGCACTGCTTCAACTGCTCATCCAACAGGTCTGATTAACAATGACATTGTTTGTCTTAAACCATGCTAAGCCAACCAATTGAAAAAGTTATTGCTGTTGGGCACAGGGCATGGGCTTAGCAATGTGTATGAGATGTACTGTACTTAAAGAGCTTTCACCTATTTAGTTACCTATTACTGGCTTTTATTGCACTTTTTACCCTTAAATTGTGGAAGGAAACAATCTTTAGGACACTGGAGAATATGTGATTCATGCATCACCTTCTACCAGACGATCACAAATACAGTAGGATTAAGCATTGGAATGCTATATCTAAGCTTCAGTGGAAGATCAACACAGTAAGCTTACTAAGCTATATCCAAAACTCCACAAATTGCCAGACCGAAATTGGGTAGACATATACATAGATATATGGGACCTTTAAAGCTGAAATACGGGACAGATTCTGCCGACTCTAACACTAACAAGGTTAAGATGTCAGTATTGTGTAACCTGACTGCATGGTCCAAACGACCATTATCAAGAAAGAGATTTAACTGGCCTGGCTGGTTAAATAAAGTTTGAGATCAAACTAAATAAAAATGTTTATTTATTTGTTTCCCCTTGAAAAGGAGACTGATAACCATATTTGTATGTGCTGAGCAGTTCAATCTAAGCCCAACTGCCCC
The DNA here is from genome assembly GCF_963454915.1 of Gymnoscopelus microlampas. Classification (NCBI taxonomy): domain Eukaryota; kingdom Metazoa; phylum Chordata; class Actinopteri; order Myctophiformes; family Myctophidae; genus Gymnoscopelus; species Gymnoscopelus microlampas. The sequence continues at coordinate 45,027,744 of NC_139945.1, read as the reverse complement.
TCTGTTCCCTCCTGCTCTACTGCACTCCCCCTCACCATCCATGTCTTTAATTCTTACACACAGAATATGCTCTAGCCTACAGCACAGAGCCACAAAGACTGAATCTATTGATTCCATGATATAGTAAAACTGTCCTCTCCTCAAAGACAGTCAGTCAGTCAGTCTCCAAATACTTGTATAAAGGCAAGGAGCCACAACTAAGATTTACCACTGGTAAGCATTCACTGGGCAGAGCTATGGCCAAGTATAAGCTCTGATATTGATGTAGTCAGTTGTCAAATAACAAACATTTCTGCAGACTAAAGTCTGACTTGGGCCAAGACTTGACATTTGTGGAGAGAAAATAGATCCCTGGCCGTTGCACTGGCAAGTCCATCTCTTTAATATTCCCTTGACCATTAACCATTGGTTTCCAATGAGACTGTGAAAAGTACATCCAAAGCAAACCAAAGACATCACTGATTTAAAGAACTTGAATCTTAAAGCACAGACATGCAAGTGAGGGGAATCCTTCTCTGCAGTAAATAAATAAATATCATAAACTACAGGCTGGCAATGTCGTCCAGTTGAGGACAACAAAAATACATTTCAGCATTTCCCTAATGCCTCTATCAACAGTTTGAGAAGATTACTTTAAAAAGGAAACAAATGTCTTAAGTACACAAAATATGAATTTCAATTTAGCTCACAAGCAGATTATCAGCGAGCAGATCAGGGGAAGCTGCTGTACGGGAAAATTGGCTGGCTTAATACTGAATGAGCTTCACTGAGGGATGCACAATTTTAGCACATGGCCCTGCTGTGAACTTGACTTGCAGTTGTAAGCAGTACTTGGGAGTTCATAGAGGGCAAGTATATAATTACTGAAGTGTACAACCGCCACTGTGAGGCATCTGTTCATTTACTTACTTCAAAATGGGTTACAATATGTAAACTGTATGTAAGGTAACATTACCTTACAGCTTATAGCTGATTAATCTATGTTCCTGAAAGATAGAAGATAATAAACATTTTAATCTGTATGCGTGAAGCACAGTCTGGGACCGTCTATAGTGCATAATAAACACTAATTTAACTAGTGACTATATGTCACAACATTCCTCAATCTATTATTGCAAGGTTACTTAGGACTAAATACTAAGCCTTTAACCCATCTCAAAATGTAAATAAATTATTAAAGTATGAATTATTCTAATGATATTATGCCCTATAAAAAGGTTGATACCCTTTAAAGTGTCTTTGGTCAAGTGGACGAGGTGGGTAAACTAATTTCCCGACTCCAGAGTAAAACCATAATGTACAATTAATCCCGTCTATTTATTACACCATGCTAGAAACAAAGAATAATATAACTGTAGTGTGACTTCAGCTAAAACTGTGCATAATTTGAGGTAATATGGCCTGAGGATTTGTCCCAGGGTGTATGTGGCAAATAGATGGAAACAGAGGGATGTTTAGAGTGAAGAATCCCAACCATAACTAAAATCAACTTGGCCACAGCAGTCCCACTGCACTTATGTCATCTATAATGCATTTCCACAGATATTGATTATCCCAGCATGTGGTACAGTATGTTGTACAGTAAAACAGTTAGCATTGATCTTCTTGGGAAATCTTCTGTGGTAAATTAAAAGGTTAGAGCTACTGTATCTATTTATTATTTTTAATCTAATTGATTTTCATGTATAGCTATAAATTATTTCATGCTTCTTTATTGTTATATTGTTGTAGGGTATTTTCTTTTTGTTGTTGTTTCTCAATACATTCATTAAGTGATGTGTGGTTCTGTAAATGTGAAGAAAGAGAAGAAAAGAGAAGAAAACTAATTAAATATCTAGTCACCAACACCACAGCACCTCACCTGCTACTGCTGCAACAAAAAAATCATCTATTTTAAAATTGCCTGCTTGGCATAGACCTATGCTTTGAAAGTGGGGCAACATGAATTTTAGATGGCTTCTATGAAGAGCAAAGGAAACCTTTTCATAGCCGGAGATTAAAAGTCTTCCCTGGAGCCATCGTCTGCATGGTCTACAATGAACTGTTACTCACAGATAAAGAAGCATGTTTATTTATGATTGGTATGGTGATTTCCCAAGCACTTTTCTGTCACACATCATCATCAGCAATATCTTGCACAAACCGTGTAAGGCTTATGGAAAAGCAGATGGCTTGTCCAAAAAAAAATCAACTTTTATGCATTTTAACATCACTTCCTGAGATTGTGATTCATATCGGAAATTTGGGTGAGATGATGTGAAGTCAAAGGCTAAGTGAGAATGCATTGTTAATCATGTCAGCTGAATGTCAATGAGCTCTGAATGGTTGGATCAGTGCTGACCCTGCTGAAAAAACCAGCCTAGACCAGCCTAAGCTGGACCAGCTGGTTTTAGCTGGTCTTGGTGGTTGACCAGCCTAAGGTGTGTTTTCGCCAGTTTAAGCTGTGTTTTCACCAGCTTCAGGTGTGTTTTCGCCACCTTTTAGCTGGTCTTGGTGGTTGACCAGCTTAAGATGGTAGGTTTTGCTGGTTTAAGCTGGTAGCTGGTTTAAGCTGGTAGCTGGTTTAAGCTGGTAGCTGGTCTAAGCTGGTAGCTGGTATTTATGATGATTTTGCTGGTCAAGGCTGGTTTAAGCTGGGAGCTGGTATTCATGATGGTTTTAGCTGGTTTAGCTGGTAGGCAGCTGGTTTAAGCTGGTTTAAGCTGCTATCTGTTTTTTATTTTATTCAGGTGTATTCTGGTATGCAGTGAACAACTTTGCTGGAGAGGATGCATGATCACGGTGAATTTCAGCCAGGTTCCCACAGCACGTGGTATATTAAAAAAACAGTAGCCTAAAATAGCCTATATAAAAGTGAGCAAAATCCACAAAGGAATAAATAATCATGTATCAATTTCATACATAACAATAATTTATTAAACACTTATTAAAAAACTAAAAAACATTCAAATAACAAATATGTAAATAAACAAATACATTCATAAACTTCAACCTGAGGAACACACACACACACACACACACACACACACACACACACACACACACACACACACAAATTCAAATGACTGGAAAATAGTGAGAAAATATGAAAAATCGGACAGATCTGTCTTGATCACATGACTATGGAGATACTGTATACCGATTTGTGTGATGTTTGGAAAACATCTGCAAAAGTTGTAGTCAAAAATGTTTTTGCAAAAATCGGCTTGCTGGTGGCGCTATTATGCACACCCCCATATCACCCCCCATACACAGACACACAATTTCTTGTCCTTTCTATTGATGTCCTGGATTTTTTTCTGAAATGTATCATATCCCCATGGCCTTCTTCCTCTTTGTGAGATCTTCCCCATTAATGTTCTGTCCCTCCAGCCACCAATGGAAACAGTCTGAAAGAAAACAAACAAGAACCCCCACCAATAAAACAAATATAATTAGCTTAGACATGCATGGGGTGAGTTGTATGAATTGTGATGTTTTGAGAATAACTTAAAGTAACTTAAACTTCACCCATTTTCAACCTTATCTTCATATAACTGGTCCTCGCTAATGTTCATTATACAATGGCACCATTTCTGTCTACTCGTTCTGCCACTCATTGGTGGAATGTGGACAGTTCAGAAACCTGCCTACCAGTGACATCACCAATGGAAATTCCAAGCTAATAGAAAGTAGAAGCCATTGTTCTTGCATTAATAATTAACAAATAAAAAAGTTAAAAATGTTGATCAAAATGACCAAACCTGCCTACCGATGATGTCAAAGGTAGGCAGGTTTCTAAACTGTCCACGACCCATCAATGAAACACAGAGTGAGTAGACATAGATGGTGCCATCTTAAAATGTGTATTAGTGAGGACCAATTATATGAAGATGAGTTGAAAATGGGGTGAAGTGTTTTTTTAACCCCCTTTTTCAGTTATGGAAAAATGCATTTGAATGGAAAAGGTGGGTGGGCAGTGGGCAGGCAATAAGCCAGATGGCTACAATGGACAACAACAATTGGGGAAAAAAGCTACCCCTGCCACACATGCATGTAGGGCTGCCACTACCAATTATTCTACACGATTATTCTATTGATTATTTTTTTGATCTACAAGCTCACAACGCGTCCAACAAGTTCCAAGCTTGTAGATCTGCAATTCTTTCAGCCCTAAAATGGATTATTTTATTACAATAGAGTATTTTCCTTTATGATTGATTAATAAGCTTAATAAGGCTTGCATAGTAAACTAATAACACTTGCATAATAAACTAATAATAGGCTTCTGTGCATGACTGTAGTTCTCTTTTCTCGAAGGTGACATTCCCATTTCCCGCTCAGTTTTTCATAGCTTCAGTTGATTGGCTTGGCAGGTTTCTGGTTGAAATTGATGCCACTGAGACAACCAAATGAAGGTATGAACAGTAACACTAACAGGAATTCCACCTTCTGGAAAACTTAAAGAGAACTACAGTCATGCACAGAGCCAAAACAGCCCCCCCCCACCGCTCAGTAAACATACCTCTGAGTCCTGGGGTCAGGGGGGTTTGGCCTCGCACTTGCTAGTGGGGCATTCTTTGTCTGTAAGGCTCATGGTCTTCAGGGTTCTTGTCCCCCAAATGGCAACAGCAAGCTCCTTCATGAACAGGGAGTCCTTGGTGTTTGCTGCCACCATCTTCCAGATCTCCTTTTGGAGCCACACACCAGAGCCAATATGGACCTGAAACAAGAAAACAAGACATGTTTTAGAAATTAAAACACATTTTACCATGACATTTCCCAGACTTTCATTTTGGACAAAAGCAGGCACACTTCAAACAGTTTACTGTAAAGAAATTACATTTTCATGTCAAGGACCCCCAAATGTGGACCCCATTTGGAAAAGAGTTGGTGCCATGGACCTCCAATAGAGAAGATGTTAATTGTTGGATTAGATTTAGTACAGAATTCTACAACTGTCTATACTGTAGGTGGGGAGAGTTAAAGTAATTATTATACAGTACAATGTCATTGGATTACATACTAGCTGGTAAAACAGTAGTGAAATAACCCTTTGCGCCTGGCATCCCTATTTTGTGCATGCCATACATCCACACGGCGTAGTGTCATCAGTGGGCCGTACCTACGGAGGCAGAGTCGCGCTCAGGGGAAAACACAAATTTCCCCCAGCTGGTATAGACAGAGGGATGTGGGGTTTTCAAACTCACATGCTGTAAAAGTATACCAATTTAAAAAGCAGGCGTCATGGCTTGCCAGATCACAGGCACAGAACCTTGTTGCCACTCGACAAGGAACGTTACATTAGCAAATTAAACAAGAGTCCGATTGGAATGTTGTCCTGACTGGACAGAGGATCCAACACAACACAATGGCCCGAGGTTATCTGATTTAATCGCCTGGTAAGAGACACTATTACATTTTCTATAGATATGATCAATTAAACTTATCATAATATCAAAAAGCAAAAGCCATTCATTCATCAATGAAGTTTATAGAACACGTTTTAGTGAATTCCTAGTACAGGAGACATCGACGCCATTACAGTTTGGAACGCAACATGCAGCGATTTACACACAAAACAAGCCAAACCCTAACCTATCCTCGTTTAAAAACCTACAGAAAACACAATTGTTAATCTGGCAATGAACACGGAGCTAAAGCAGTGTGTAAATCCTGCATGATATTAAATGACGCATGTCACCAAATGATAATGGTGTCGGTACGTGCCGTTCACAAAACAGTCTCTAAACTGTACTTCAAATTTACTATAAACATTATTGATGACTTAATGGTTGTTGGGTTTTGATATTATGGTAAGTTTAATTGATCTTATCTTGTAATAGTGTCTCTACCAGGCGATTCAACACTGTGCATATGTAAACATGTTTGGCAACACGGAGGGAGACGGGTGGTAACCAGAAAACTCGCCCCAAAACACGCTCGCCCCCATTTTCACCGACCAGCGGTTCTTGTATTCTTGTATCTGTATTACGGTTTGAAATAAGTTCAGGGTTAGACATAGTTTTACTGAGGTTCCGTATAGGAATAAGGTTATGTTTAACAGTTTAGGCATAGATTTACTGAGGTTACGTTTAGGAATACCAGGTGAATACCGGCGGGTTTGCCCCGGGGCGACTGTGTTTTGGGGCGAGTGTTTTAGTATTCAGACGGAGATGTAAAGAGGGAAACATCTCCAGTCTCAGTGGTGCTTGTGCTGAAACTTGACTAATGCAATAACATATAAGGATAATCTGATCAGTGATAAACCACATGAACCCCAGTTTATGTATTCTGGGGGGAACATAAACCAAACATTGCCAATCTAGCTCACAGTTACAACGCGTCGCGTTCCGACACGCTGTGAGCTCATAGTTTGTCAATGTTTGGTCTTTTTAGTCACATATATCTTAAAAATAAGTCAACTTTGCCGAGGGCGAGTGGACGATTGTGTTCCAGCTGTCCTTCTGATGGATTTTTTCTTGGCTGACAATGTTTCTATAGTCCATAAAATAGCTCTGAAAGTGATCCAAACGATCGTGTATGATGTAACTCTATGAGGCAGATCGTTGTGTTTTCCCCCGAGCCAAAATCGAATGGGCGTTCCTGGGCATTCCCGTCTAGCTCTGTGTGTATCTATAGGCAAAACTGTTCAAAAATAGTTCAGAAATAGCAAAACATAGCTGATCTACAAGCTCACGATGCATCATGACCCGTTGCCTATTTTTGAAATAGTGCTTTTGTGCTTAACTGTTTCTTATTTAGCTGGGGACACTGTGGAACCCCCTGGGGACCCCACTTTTATGAACCACTGTCCTACACAGTATGTTTCTTCAATACCTTGTCACCGTTGGTGTCAAACATCCCAGGTGTCAATGCCAAATCGTCTGACTCGGGGGAAGAGGAAATAGAGGAAGTTGCAACTGAAAATGTAGAAAATCACATTTAAGCTCCTTTTGGCAGTATCACAGTACTTATATTGTACACATTGTCACCATTTTCCGTAGAACAGTATGACTGTCTAAACACACCTATGCTGTCACTGGTTTGCTTATCTGCAGCAGGAATGTCAGGCTTTGCTGCAGAGCTATATTGAGGCCCTTCCTCCAGTTTCTGTTTTGCAATCTCTAATTTGTTGCATCTTAAAGCATGAACAGGGTACGGAAAAATAAAAAAATAAAAACTGAATTGATGTATGCGTTAGTAGGATAACAGTTTAATAATGAACCTAGCATCTGTCCACTCCATATAACATGCTTTCTATATAATGTTTTTTTTAACATTTGTGGTCAAGATCTAAGTAAAAAAGAACATGAGAACAATTAACCAACATATAGATATATACAAAAAGAGAAGAGCAAACTCATGCAACTGTTTCGTTAAAATTAGTCATTGCTTACTTAGTTTTAAGATGCTGTAGGTCCAGCTCCAACTCTTTGGCCTTCGCCTGGGTACGACTGTACTTGACATTTCGTCGTGGATAGCTTGGGGTACAACAGCATCTCCACCATATTCAGACGAGTCAGAGTCTAAAGCTAGTGCAAGATATATTTTGGATAAAACAAGATATTTTTTGTTATAAAGTTAAAGTGGAATAAAATGTAATTTTATGCAATCTGTATCGTATAGTATATTAATACAATAACTTATACAATCTGTATGTTAGAGTATGTTAATACAAATAATACTATATAACTTATACAATTGGGGTGGTTGTATTTCGTCTCCCTGCTCTTCTATTGAGACATTTAGTGTCAAAGGTCATGTCTCACCTAGACACAGGATCTGACATGAATTTTGATCTGATGGTCAAGATTCAATGTATCACCTGAGCAAGCAGGCAGGCTCTATTAGCTCAATGGTAAAAGCTCAGGAAACCGGGTTCAAATCCGGGGGAGAAGAGGAAAGTTACATAGTGCAGCTTTAACCCATTAAGACCTGAGGCCGATTCTAAAAATGTTCTCTAAATCCTAAAAGTTTTAATAAAAATAAAAAGATTTGAGGTACAAATGTTCGCTTTAAAAAATATATATTCAAAGATTTTCAAAAATAGCAATCTACAAGCTCATAGCGTGCCACCGAGTGCCGCGCTATGAGCTTGTGGATCTGCTGTCTTTGAATGGCCAAAGAAATAAAACAAAATGACACAGATGCGTTCCCAGTCTTAATAAGCAGGGGTCTCTCGATCTCTTTAATAAGTAGACAATTCAGTTTCAGATGGGTTGCCAATTTCAGGAGAGAGTACCTATTCATTAGCTTCAATGTTAGTGTTCCTGTTCCAATGTTATATGCCCACTTCTTTGTGTCATCACTTCCAATTGCACTTATTTATCCTGTATCCAGAGTTCTGATTGGTTAAATTTGGTATTCCTGGAAATGCATTTTCGGCTTACTAAAGAGGTGGAGAGTCTGGGTCTGGGAGACCCCTGTTACTGATTACTTTAATATTACACAAAACAATATCACTTTACCTTCAAACTGTGTTCTTTTCTTTGTGGGAGGGGGGGGGGGGCATAACACATAATGGTTCTCTCTTCTTGGGTTCCTTTTTCTGTTTTAGTAGGGCTGCCTGCAAACCATTCGTCTTGGCCACTGCAGCCAAAGAAATGTGTAATAATAACACACACACACACACACACACACACACACACACACACACACACACACACACACACACACACACACACACACACACACACACACACACAGACAGACAGACAGACAGACAGACAGACAGACAAGCGAATCATTAATGTTCAGTTCAGAGTTCACAGGATATTAAAACACTCTGTAGCTTCATCACTGAAAGCCGCACACACACACACACACACACACACACACACACACACACGTCAGATTCTGAATTTAGTTTTGAGCAGCACACAGCCAAGCAGTACAGATAGTGGCCTATATTAAACATTATATTGTATGTTCCCACTGTCATTTCTTGTAATTATTGTCATAATCCCTTTATCAAGACACATTAAATAACTAAACAATGTTGGGTCATGACTTGTGATTGGCTTCGAACACAGCAGCCTACGCACTTATAAATACAGTCAGTAATAGTAGGCTAAAAAGCCTACATAAATAGTATTTCTGTGTGTCAACACTCACCTAAAATGTCCGCCGCTTCTTCTTCTTTCTTTTATCTTCTCTGAAGCCGGTTTATAATTATTTTTGATGAATCCAAAGCAACGTAATTTATCTAACTTTCTATTGAAGTGACTCGAGACAGCATTCATTCTCCCCGCGCGTCGCGAGCGGTCGCGAGCATAGAGTTCAAGGGTCGCGAGCCAGCTGAGGCATTGTTGCCAGATTTTGTGAGAAAAATAAGCAGCCAGGTCTATGAAAACAATTAAGCCCAAAAGAAGCGACATTTGCACTTTAAACCTATACACAGGTTTATAGAGCTTTATCTACAAGCTCACAGTGCGTCGCATTTGCAACACATTGTGAGCTTGTAGATCTGCTATTTTCAAAAAGAATAAGTGAAATATTTCACTAATATTTACAAGCAACAGAAAAACAAGCCCAAAGTCACTTATAATAAGCAGATATGGCAACACTGCTCAGGCCCCATAAAGGGAGAAGCGTCATTGCATAAAGGGCCCACTTCTCTGTAAAAACAGATCACAAAGCTCACAACGCGTCGAATTGCGACAAGATGTAGATCTGTAGATCTGTTTTGGTAACCATAGCAAAAAAAAGTGTTATTCAGAATCAAACTAGCATATTATTTGCCAATTGCGAAATTAAGTAAATAAGTTTGGATGAATGTCATGATAATAATAATATATTATTATTATTACCATTATTATTATTATTATTATTATTATTATTATTATTATTATTATTATTATTATTATTATTATTATTAAATCTATTATTTATGTCACATCACAAGAAAAGCATAAGAAATGTAAAGTGAAATAAAAAAAAATACAATACAATAAAATACAATACATTACAATACCATACAATACAATACAATAATATATACTGGGGGGGGGGGCAATTTTAACAGAAGAAAAATGGCAGGTATGATGTCTCCCCGGGATCCAAACTAGTTAAAATAGCAGATCTGCAAGCTCACAACGCTTGTAGATCTGCTATTTTTTTATTAATTGATGGATTTTTTATATTTTGTATATTATATATAATATTATATTATATTATATTATATATTTTAGATTTTTATATAATCATATTTGAGCTGGGGACCCCCCACCCTGATAAGCACTTGGAATGTAGGAGTTGATGCATTTACGTTTAGTTTGACTCTATTGTTAAAATAGCAGATCTTCAAGCTCACAACGCCTCGCAAGGAAGGTGTTGTGAGCTTGTAGATCTGATATTTAAAAACAAAAATTATAGTATAGTTTGTTGATTACTTTTGATGCAGTAATGGTGGGGGTTTTTTATGTACTAAAAAGGTCTTAAAGGTCCTTAAATTGTCACTTCACTGTCATCTGGGGACCACCCCCAAATCACGTGGGGACCCCCCTGGGAGTCCCGATCCACATGTTGAGAACCACTGATCTAACCAAACTTGACCAGCTGCTAAGCTGGTCTTTGCTGGTCTTTGCTGGTCTGTCCAGATTCCAGCCATCTGACCAGCTAAGTCTAGCTGGTAAGCTGGTCTTTGCTGGTCAGTCCACCCATTTGACCAGCAAAGACCAGCTACCAGCTTGGCTTTGCTGGTCAGTCCAGCCAGCCAGCTGGCTGACCAGCAAAGACCAGCAGAATCCAGCTTAGTGACCAGCTAACCAACTACACTGGCAAACCAGCCTGACCAGCCTGACCAGCTTGTCCAGCCTGGTATGCCATCTAAACCAGCTTTAGACCAGCCAAGACCAGCTAATACCAGCTAAGACCAGCTAAAACCAGCAACCATCATAAGCTGGTTTGTGCTGGTTTTTTCAGCAGGGGAAAGTGTGTAAAACTTTTAGGGGGGTGTCATGGGTCAATTTCAATGGAACATGTTGAACTTGATCACCAAAGATATCTTTTAATAGAGCACCGAAGTCTGACGTAATTTACACATCCTTGGTTTGTCTACCTGGTTCGCGGTTTTCCACCCCCATTCTGAATCCCATAGGCGTATTTAATATCGCGTCAAATAAGAACTGTGTTCCAAAAATAAACAAATGACCCCGGCGGTTTTACTCTTATGGATATGAAGCATCAACTGACGGTGAGAAAACGCTAATGTTACTTCCGCCGAATTAGTTAAATCTTCACCAGAAACAGACTGTATCAAATATAAGTGACTGACTATCATAAACGATACAGAGCCTCCTCCCTGACAATATCGCCGAGACAGTTTGTTTATTTTTGGACCACAATTCTTATATGAGATGATTCTATGATGTCCCAATGTTATTCTCCACAGAGAAATTACTTTACGAACCTGGGGATGAGCGAGTGACGTCAGGACTTCTACTCTATAGGCCATACAAACATGGCTGCCATTTTGCTCGTATCTCACATCCCATCGGGGTGACATACGGTCGCCAACCAGCACTCTTGGAATTTCTTTCAGGATGAAGAAATCAATCAATCTGTATCCATCCCCAGACAGTGTACCACCCCCAACAAATGATTAAGTTAATATTAGAGGTTTAGGGACGTTTTTGGTTTTAGAGTCTGCCAATCCTACAGACATGCAGGATATACATCACCCTGAGATGAAGTAATGCTTGAGGTTTAACATGGGGCAAAAAGTCCCCTCCCAGGCAATGGCAGCCATGACGTCTGCTTGTGATCGAGTGCTCATGCAAGGTCAACCCAATCATTGAACCTTGCATTTAAGTTGAATGTTTGTGAGGAGCTACTCAAATAACATAAACTAATGTCACACACATAGCATGGGAAATTGGTTGAAACTGAAAGTACTTATTAAGTACTGCTCACGGCCAACAAATGCCGCTTTAAACATGACCAGTTCAGCATTTGAATGTTGATTTATAATTTGAATGTCAATGTTATGAATGAAGCGTTAAAAGCTATACAGTACAGTCCTAAAATATAAGTTGAGTGTTCATTTGATCTGAGGGCTTAGGGGTGAGGGTTTGAATGAAAAGCCAAAGGCATGCAGTATACTGTACTGTACACAGTAAAATCCTGAGTGCTAATTTATCCTTTAGTAAATCTGAAACTGAAATCCATTTGTTCATTTGTACACTCTGAGTTAAATTAACACTCAATTTTACAGTGAATATTTTTACATTAGCCACTTGCTCCAGGGCCTAGTTTAACACAAGGAATAGCCTCATCAGAACAAAGTATTATTTAGCATAATGTAGTCACCAGAACCAGGCCGAGTGTTATTTTAGCTATGCTATTTTAAGTTCAAGATTTATTTGTCATTTGTTGAAAACTAATAATAAATAATATTAAGCATTCATGCTTCACTGACAAAATCTAACATCTTGCCATGGAAGGGGTGGGGGGCATTTGTTTTTATTGTGTAGTTTAATACATAGGACTGCCCCTCTCTCCAGCATGAGCAAAGATAACAGCAGTACAGAAAAAAATGATATCTTAAAAACAAGGCCTAATCGTCCAGGTATTTGCTGCATCTTAGAATAATGTCGGTCCTAACTGAATTTAAATTGAATACAATCTGTGGGGGAAAAAATGATTGGCCTACTCTTTTTTTTTTACCCCCACGAGCCGTGGGACTCTATGGATGTCTCTATGGATGTGAATGTCATTCAGTTGGTTTGGTTGGTGGATTTAAGACTTTGGGCCAAAGCACAAAGACTACCATCTGTCTTGCTGGAATTTGCTGTCTACCTTCATGCGGATGAACCCTAATGATTTTGGTGACCCTGTGAACTTTCCTCTAGCGCCACCATTAGGCCACAATTTCCACTTGTGCACAATCTCCCAAAATCTAATTAGCAAAAACATGCCGTGAAACTAGCGGAGCACATTCATGCTCCCTGGAGCACTTTTTTTCCCTTTCTTTTTTTCCCCCTTTAATAGATTTTTTTGTATTTCGGGGGCACTGAACTTTTATGATGAAAAAGGTTATTAAACATCCTTATCATATCGAACTCAATAAATGACCTCGAAAATTGTTAACTTTTTATTAAATTCACATTCACATCACAGCTCAAAAGGATGAGGCATATGGGGGGCAAAAGGAATAATGTTGGGCCTCCTCGCCCTCTCCCACCTAGAACAAGTTTGTCAGGCTTCAAGTTCATCTCTCTAGGACCCCTCATTGTTGTTTTTTTTTGTATTCTGCAATTTTGTATTCTCGATGTTGTATATCTATATAAATAGTTCACCTAATTCACCTATTTCCTAGGCTGTGTGTTTTCCACTTCCTGTCGATTTCATTGGATATCATTGGTCATCTGACCAGTTTCATCGGATCAAATCGACAGGAAGTGGAAAACACACAGGTGAATAGGCTGTTTTTAAAATTTGTGTAAGTCAACAGCACATTGATTGCACCTGTGTGATCATTTCAGCCCCGCACTGATTGGTGGCTGGTCTGAGGTATTACCACTTATAATGAGTGTTGTGTTTGTCCTGTGCCTCATTCTGAAGAAGACCTTGTGTCGAAACGTTAATCTACAATAAAGCCTTGACCGGGCGCTTTTTGCAAAGTGTGTTACAGTGTGCGGACTTCTATTATTCTTTTATCTTAATCCCCTCATTGTTGTCTGCGCCAGGCCGAAAGGCATGGCGAGAGAGTATGTTTTGCCCCCTGCCCGTCCGTCCGTCCGTCCGTCCGTCCGTCCGTCCGTCCGTCCGTCCGTCCGTCCGTCCGTGTGTGTCCGTCCTTCTGTCTGCGACCAGCTAATGTCCGCCACCGTTGGCCCTGTCGCTGTGAAACTGCGCACACACACTCCCTGGATGCCACAGTAGAACCTCTGCCCCACATTTTTCAGATCAGCCTGTCATAGCGCCAACATGAGGCCGACTTTTGCAAAACACATTTTTTGCTATTACTCCTACAGATTTTGTCCAAAAAACACGCAAATCGGTACACAGTATCTCTATAGCCATGTGATCAACACGGATCTGTCAAAATGCCTCAAATCATCAAATCAAACTTTATTTATAAAGCACATTTACAACAATCGAAACTGACCAAAGTGCTGTGCATGGTGAGACAAAAAACATCAAACAAGAAAGTATGCAAGTGTAACAACAACAAAGTCACAAATCACATACAACAAGAGATCAAGACATGAACTTAAATGAGATTAAAAGCTAAGGAGTAAAAGTGTGTTTTAAGAAGGGATTTAAAAGCCTCAATAGAATTCGCACTTCTAATATAGAAGGGCAAGCTGTTCCAGAGCCTTGGAGCAGCAGCAGCAAAGGCGCGGTCACCCCTACTCCTCAGCCCGGTTATGGGAACCTCTAAGAGCAACTGGTTAATTTTACTCCTCATTTTACTCCTATCCTGCATTTGATTTAGCATCCGAGTTGATGGGCTCAGGTTGCTCACGAGTCGCAGCGTGCTGCGTTATTTTAACAAACTGTCTTGATCAAGACAAAAAAGACATTCCACAACAATGACATGTGTCCCATCGATGTAATAAGAGAAACGTAGTGTACACATGTGGAAAAAGACCTCAAAAACCAGTCTGTGGTTATGCAAAATATCCCTAGTACTTACCTATTCAAATATGAAAAAATGCAGCTACCAATATTTATAAGTGACTTTACAGAAAAGCAAGCCCAACGTCACTTATAATAATAAGCAGACTTGGCAACACTGCTGCAGGTTCAAAACACAATGCCAGTAGAAGCAGTCTATTCAGTGAGTGGGTGGAGTCTATGCTCTGGAGCCAGGCTAACTTGAAACGACTTGAAATATAAGAACATTGTCACAAATACTCAAAACCAATCCAATCCAACCGATCTAAACTTTCTTTCTCTGGCCAAAAAACATCAAAAGGAGAGGTAGCACAATTGTAGGGATAGAATTTCCGATAGGATGGTCTGGCAAGACTTGGAATAATTTAGTCAAGCTGAACATTTTTTTATGATTCTGAGCATTACTCATACTGAGATTGAATACTTGCATATGAAATGCATCAGCGCAGATGATATATCTTGTCCTGTCTTTTCAGCAGCAGGGTCAGTACTCTCTCCCTTTCTCATAAACAGTAAACTATAAAAACCTCAAAATTGTTATTGTATGCTGGCTGGCAAGGATCTATCACATCTATCATACAGTCCTTTGTCACTTTGTTGTCACGGTCATGTGGAACTGTGCCAAGTGTGGCGCATGGTTTTGAACTCTTCCGGTTGCTATAATACTAAACTAAAACAGAAAATAAATGATGATGCCTGTAATCACTTGATAAGTGATTTATACTTATTATAAGAGGTATTATACATTTTTTGGATAACATCACTAAGTGAACTGGTATCACTCATGCTCAATCTTGTTATACCATTTAATTCCTGTGAAATGACATCTACTGGGAAGGAAATCTGATTTAATTCCTGTGAAATGACATCTACTGGGAAGGAAATCTGATTTATAACACATTATCTTAATTACAGCTTTCAGCTGTTGGCTGCCTTAACATGAAATATTAATAACACGCACACACCTTTTAATTGGCCTTGATAAAGAGAGTATGGTCGTCATTAAACCATCTTATTATTTAGCACTTACTTTGCCTTAAAACAATCGTTTGTCATACGATTGTTTTTTTAACCACTTTTTTGATACTTAGTTAGAAGTGCTCCATACAGTAGTTGTGCAGTGTTTACTATCCTATATTACATTAGAGATAAGTCCCGTCATCATTTTCCCGTCTCATTGTTTCGCACTAAACACAACAACAACATATCACATGTCACTAACACAGGGGTTAAAGCAAAAAAGAATCCCAAGACTGAAAATTATTTTCAGACCATGTCCCAATATGTGATTTTTGATTTTTAAACATGGCACATGGAATCCTCAAGACTGAAATCAGTCCCCAGGACTGAGAACTTTAATCCCTGCTAACAACACAAGCCACAACGGGAGCGATTAATTTACGGGTGGCGTAGGCTACTTTTCATTGCTCACCACACATTTGCCTCCTCGTAGCATAATTAATTGCGGCCAGCACAAACTGACAACATTACGGGTACAACATGTTGTTCCCTAGCGTCAGCACCGACCACCGCCAAGCGAGACCGAAACCGAAACACCACGAGCCAACACGACGCAGCCGCCATTGAAATCTCCCCACAACAACAACAACAACACACGCGACCACTTCCCTTAAAAGGAGCATTTCACCCCTGGAAGAACTTACAGTCACTCAATGTTAATAATATTTGTAGTAGATAACAGTAGCAACATTTGAAATTTGCACCCTATGGCCAGAAAAATATAGAAGTCTGTGTGTTTGACTGGGCTTTGACTGGACTGCTGCATTACTACAATGACCATAATGCTTTGGGGCACTGCCGCTGACTGACTGCTGCTGATTCACCTGCATTACTACAATGACCATAATGCTTTGGGGCACTGCCACTGACTGACTGCTGCTGATTCACCTGCAGTCATGTAGTCAGGAAATAAGGTGAGATAAAGAGACTATGAGTCAAATGACTCATAGTCTATGAGGATATGGATGGATACAAATCTAAAAATACAGATAAAACACAAAAAACACACCAGGATCATGTTTATGGGTCCTAGACCTTAAAAATAAAAATAGGGGTTTGATGCAAAATCGGCAAAATGTCCCTTTAAACCTGCACCGTTGCTTTCACTTTGGTCATGTCTCTATCACACCACACTCACGGTAATATGTCCGTCATTCACGTGCCATGTACATCCCAAAGACAACATTATCAACAACGGTAGAGTCTACGCCGCGGAGAATCAACATTGCCAGGTTGCGCGCGAGAAATAAGCAATCCGGTCTTTGAATTTTCCTCCATTCCTCCTTGCTCAAAGTCGCTTACAATTAATGGACAAGGCAACATTGTCTACGCTCTCTCTCTCAATACAAACTGATGGTCACTCGACCATGCTCCCTCCACACACACAGAGAGAGAGAGACAGAGAGAGACAGAGAGAGGTATAATAGGGCTACAATATCTACTTTGTAGATTTAGATGATTATTTCAAAACATATATTCACCACTTCAGCCCTATATACTTTTCAGCCATTTGAAAATAGCAGATCTACAAGCTCACAATGCGTCGCAATATATTACTGTCGAGTTGCCTGCCCCTCTCTCTCTCTCTCTCTCAATACAAACAGATGGTCACTCGACCTACATGCTCTCTGCTTCTGCAGTACATTGAGGCCTCACTACATGACTCCCCCCCCTTCATTACACTACATTTAGGTTAGACTTGTTTGATATACAGCAGGCCTTCTCTCTTCGCCTCTGCAAACCCTGTTGGGGGGGGGGGGGGGGGGAGGGCAACGTCACCATTTGCCACGATGTCACACAATACTTATTGCAATACAATGTTATATATCATACCATCATATACAATAATCATATGTATTATTATGTATATTACTAGAGGTTATGGCCGCGTTTATATATCTTCTACATAATATGTTATATATCATTATATATATATATATATATATATATTATATATATATATATATATATATAAATTACATATTAAAATAATTATTGCAATAAAATGTTATATATCATAATATTCTACCTTATAACATCTATCTATCTTATAATGTCATATGCTGTATTATAGTACATAATAACACATACTTACAGTCACATATAAATGATATCTACAATACAAACATACAGTACATACTATTATGACATATGAATACATACATATATATCTCTATTTTTACGTATCTATAATATACACCTGAGCCATAAATGAGCCAGTCTTCACAACGCCTCTTTGAAAGGAACGGAACCCCACGATCCGCCTCCCTTAAAAGAGACATAAAGCCCATCTCTACTGCCCACTCTGTGCTGCAGCGACACGGACACAGAGAGAGGGACACGGAGGGACCAACAAACACAAAGCCCCGCGCAGCCGATGGGGTCGAGGGGCGCCCCGAGACTCTAGTAGAATAAAAACAGAAAACCTTTTTTGTCTAGTTGAAATCACTGATCAAAGTCTGATGTGTGTTAAGCTAATCATAATAGGTTGTTTTATGCCATTAATGCTAATGAAAATAATTGATTTGGCAACTTGGCATGTTTGCGACAAGGCAGTAAATATAACTTTCTCGTCAGTTGTTTCTCAGTATGGTGCTTTTGTCATTACTAATTACTAAGCAGTCACAAACAAGCAATAAATCGCTCACCAAAAATAGCAGATCTACAAGCTTGTCGATCTGCTATTTTTGGTGCACAGCACCGGCATACACCTAAGTATAAATCAGGCTTGAGTGAGTCTTCTGAGGAAACAAACCACAAACTGCAGGTGATTTGATACAGAGCTGGAGAGGATACTACGACAACAAAAACGATGCTTTCCATATTAGTGAAATATATTGCATGGTCAAAAATACAAAATAATAGAGCAGTATCTGCTGCACATGGTGATAATCATCATCATCATCCTTCTATAAATGCACAAAATCTCTGTGCATCTCTGCACCGTCCAACCGATTAACTTCAAACTTGGCGCGTGCCACCGAGGACCTGAGGGAGTGATAAATCCACAAATCCCCATATATGAAGATCCCTGATGTCATCAGTCTGTCTGTGTCCCTTTTATGCCGATATATAGAGATCCCTGATGTCATCAATATCACATCATAGTACTGACCTCCAAGTACTACAATTATGGATATACTGCACTAAGTACTCTGACAACAGGTACATCGGGTACTCTGACAACAGGTCCAATGGGTATTGCATAACCCAAGGGGAATGCGTTACCAACGGGCATCGGCCTAATAATAACTAGAAAAAGTGCTCCTCGGAGCACAACTCTCCGCTGTTGGGAATGTTGGGAATGTTCTATCTGTATAAGTGTCCTATCCGTCCTGTCTGTATAAGTGTCCTATCCCTCCTGTCTGTATAAGTGTCCTATCCGTCCTGTCTATGTAAGTGTCCTATCCGTCCTGTCTGTGTAAGTGTCCTATCCGTCCTGTCTGTGTAAGTGTCCTATCCAATTGTTACAGTATCCGCCATTTCTCAACCATTTCGTGATTGTTCCTGTCTTACCTCACTCTTACCAGACTTGTGTTGGGAATGTTGGGAATGTTCTAATTCTTATGTTCTAACTGTCCTATCCATCCTGTCTGTATAAGTGTCCGATCCGTCCTGTCTGTATAAGTGTCCTATCCGTCTGTATAAGTGTCCTATCCGTCTTGTCTGTATAAGTGTCCTATGTAAGTGTCCTATCCCTCCTGTCTGTGTAAGTGTCCTATCCCTCCTGTCTGTATAAGTGTCCTATCCGTCCTGTCTGTATACTGTAAGTGTCCTATCCGTCCTGTCTGTATACTGTAAGTGTCCTATCCGTCCTGTCTGTGTAAGTGTCATATCCCTCCTGTCTATGTAAGTGTCCTATCCGTCCTGTCTGTGTAAGTGTTCTATCCGTCCTGTCTGTATAAGTGTCCTATCCGTCCTGTCTGTATAAGTGTCCTATCCGTCCTGTCTGTATAAGTGTCCTATCCGTCCTGTCTGTGTACTGTAAGTGTCCTATCCGTCTGTGTAAGTGTCATATCCCTCCTGTCTATATATAAGTGTCCTATCTGTCCTATCTGCCAATTATGTATCAGCCATGCAGCCATTTCGTGATGGTTCCTGTCTTACCTCACTTTGACGGTGGCAAAGCCACCGTCAAAGTGACGCCATGTATTTATACAGTATTTCACCGTATTGTCACGTGTCACGTGAGGCTTGACCAATCGGTGTGTCATATTTAGAAAGTGAAAACAAAACTCTCCTACGGAGAGTAATAATAAATAGAAAATGTGCTCCTCGGAGCACAAGTCTCCGCCAGCAGACCCACATTGGTGAGGATTTTTGGTAAGGAATTTATTCCAAGATTGGAACTTTTTCTGCTAATATCTCCTGACTAAGTGTTAGCTTGGCTGATGGCACTGATGTCACTTTGAAACATGCAATGCAATGTTTCAAAGTGACTCACCTATTTATAGGTATGTATTTCGTCATGCGTCTCGCTAGCCAATCAAAGCACACCCTTTCAACATATTGTCACGTGTCACGTGAAGCTTGACCAATGTTAGCTTGGTGGAACCAAAGGAAATCAAACGAAAACATACTCTCCACCATGCCTTCGGCCTGGCGGAGACAATAAGTGTACTTTGTACTTAAATAGTAATTGTGTCCCCTTCAGTTTTTGAGGGGATATTTATTGTCAAATACATTTGGACATACTATATAAAGGGGTATATGTAAATAGTTAATGTCAAGACAAATAGATAATGTAATTATGAGACTATCTGAGCACCTCCATGAATGTCATACCCTGCCAACTGACTATCCACATTTCAATAAATATTCTTCACATCACACCTAATATTCCGTGCTTGCCGTGTTTGACGTATCAGATTATAGCTGTCCTGTGCAAATAGGGCTTAAATAGCTTCCTACATGACTGGTGTTTAATTAAGGTGTCAGTAATTGACTGATGAACAATGGTGTTTATAAGCCATTTTATTTTGCTCAGTGTCCATTACTAAAATTGGTTGACAAATGACTCACATTATTTACAGATTAAAAATATAATATGATATTATTGCAGGGGAAAAAAGTATGTTCCCAAGGTCCTCTTCCTCACACTAGATGGGTAGTGTGACAGTAATGCTTTGGTGAGACTCCAACTTCAAGTTCATTGTCACATCACAAGTTTAGAGGTGTAAATGACTGGATGAAATGATGTTCTTTATAAGCTCCATGAATTGCAGTGACAAAATAGATAATCATAAGAAAAATCTAAAATAATAAAACAAACATATCGAATATACATAAGGTGTGTACTCAATATATAAATTATAAAATAAAAATAAAGGTATGGTACCTCAGTGTCTTGCGCAAGTAGCAGCAGATATATATATATTGTTTTTTAAAGGGTGACACTTGCTATGCATCCCATGTCTATTATGCTTCGGGGGATAGGAGCACCCACGCTTGTTTCACGGATGTGGCAACACCGGCTCTTGTTTGACGCACATGATTTGGCAACCCGGGAGCCAGTGAACACAAAAACGCTAATAAACAGCGCACATTTGGGGAAAGCGAAAAAACGGGCTTCGGTGTTCCGTGCACATGGTAATGGTCAATGGCTGTGTGCAAATGCAGATCAATTGTTCCAGCCACTGAGGAGAACCGGGCAGAAGAGTTTGTGGGGCACGCACAGTCAGACACACAGACGCACACACAGAGCCACAGAGCTTTGTAGAATTATAGGATGATAAAAACGTGTAAATACTCATAATGCTTTATAAGTTATAAAGCATTATGAGTATTTACACGTTTTTATCATCCTATAATTATAACAATAACCAGGACACATTATAAAGCATTCTATAATGACTTATAAGGTCAAGTATAAATGCAATGTAATCTGCTTATAACACTGTATAATTACAGGTATAAGCAATCATTCACAAGTACTCAATGGAATCATAACACATTATAAAGCCTCTTATAATGACTCATAAGGTCAAGTATCATAATCCTCATACTACAGTATGATGATCTGTGATGATCGGTTAAGTGATGCTGTCGAGTGTTAACAGGCCAAGAAAAATGGTCTTTCTTTTTGGGGCTTTTCTCTTTTCTGCCTTTATTTGGATACTATAAGCCACCAAATATCTGTCCGGGAGCGATAGACCAAATGGTCCCAGATTCGGGATGTGAACTTCAGATGACTCCTTGATGAACGTGCCAAACGGCAATTGGGAGGGGCTTATGGATCCTGGGGTTCCTGGGGAGGACAGGAGGCACAGTACTTTCTGAATCCTGAGGTCTGAGCTGAGGTGGAGGCATCGGTTCGAGGCTTCTCTGGTAGGTCTGTCAGACCTTAGGGATAGGCAGTGGTGTCGTGGAGGCCACACGGGGTAGGACGGCGTGTGGCCAGTATTTTTTTCACGCGCAAGGTACGGCACGGTATAGTGCATGCGCGTGCAGAACGTGCCCCCCCCCCCCCCCGGAGATTCACGAGCCAAGTACCCAAATGGCTACTTTGCATAAAGGGTTTACAAGTGAGTGTGAAAATGTTTCCTCAGATTCCTCACACCTCGCATCTATTAGAGCCGGTACACAGCATGTTGGCTTCAGTAGAGCTGCTGCCAGTATCCTATCTGCACGCAGCAATGCCTCAGCCACCGTCAAAGAAGAGAAAGATACTCGTTCAAAGCAAACTTAGTTTCAACTCTATAATTCATGGCATTTCTTGAATTTGTATTAGTTTAAAAAACTAAGCTAAAAAACATTTCCTATACAAACATGTTTCCTAATTTAAGGTAAAATGAAATGCGTGCGGTGTGCGCGTGCCGTGCGTGCGGCGTGTGACGTCATTAAAATACCGTCCTGCCAGTAAAAAAAATCACCACGACACCGCTGGTGATGGGCAGGGCTTCGTGAGACGTTACTTTGTGCTGGGTTTTGGTGATGTTTGTGCCGGGCTTAGCGTGACGTTCGTGCCAGGTTCAAAGCTACGTTCAAAGCTACTTTAGATATAGCTACCTAGATCATTGTCATTAATATATAACTTTATAGTTTACACAATGTATATCTTTTATTGTTATTATTTATCAGGTTCATCTGTCATTGCTTGACACATCTAATGTTTTCACATGAGCAAATCCTACAATAGGCCAGCGCACATCCAAGTACTTGATTACTGGTCACTCACTGACTTTTTCTTTTGGCCAGGATCATGTATTATAATTCTCATACTTGTAATACATTATAATGATTTTATAATGCATTGTAATAACTGTAACCAAATAGTAAGGATTATAAGTCACTATAAGTGGTCATTCGGTGCTTTAATAAAAGTAAAATAAAAAGCATTCAATTTATAAAAGAACACCACCCCTTCAGGAATGTAATTACTTTACTTAAAGCACATAATGACCACTTATAGTGACTTATAATTACACTATAATGTTTTATAATTATTTATAATATAGGGATATATTATAATTATAATGTATTACAACTATGATAATTACAATACACTATGATAGATCTGTGTGTATGTCAGAATCAGAATTATGTTTTTGTAGGTACGTAATACGTATGCACATAAGTGAAATGTGTGGTGTCTTAGTTGACTTCATTGGTCTGACTCATCATAGTTTCACAGAGTAGGAAATTCTGCTTCTATTCTGGAGAAGAATTGCTTGTTTCTTCCCAACAAATGTCATCATCACCATCCCACAATAGGCGAACAGCAAACAGACATTGGTTATCATTCCCTTTAATTTTAAACACTGGCCTATAGTGTGAACTACTGAAAGACCTAACTTAGTAGTGTAGCAACAGCCAGACCTTTCCTCCAGTGCTGGCATGCTGCTAGATCAAAGTGGGGAAAAAAATGTGGAGAAGAAAGGTCAACTTTGGGCCCTGGTGCAAAAATAAATAAATAAGGGACACTGGTCTAGAAAAATCCATGTTGAAAAGAGATCCGCAGCTGTAGTAGTGCTCTACTCCTTACACTCAGTTCCAGTGAAAATGGTGCAGTAAATGTCAGGGTGCTAAAGGTGTTAAAGAGTAAGGCCACTGCAGAACTACGTTCTTTCTTGTCTGTACATGCCAAGGGCTAAAAATTCCCTGCTCCATAAACAGGCTTTCTGTTGTGGTGGAACAGGTCATAATTAATCTCTAGTGTGCTTACAAGAAGTCGAACAGTGCAGTGCACAATAATGCTGCTGCTGCTGCGCTGCTACTGTAGATGGGTAAAACATATGGAAATGTGGAAAGCACTCTACAGGCACACAGGACATCTTGATAGTGGCTGCATAGGTTCAAAGCCCTATCAACATTCAACCAACACATTATTTGTATCCCTGGCTCGCCTCATTATTAAACAGAACTTGGACAGAAGAAGCCTGCTTTTTTGTCACCATAATTTCTATACTGCCACTATAATCCCAGAAATAGATATTTAAGTGCAAAGCATGAGAAGGTAGAGCTGAGTGTCTTGCTCAAGGAAATATAAACATGACATATGGCAGAGATCAAACATACAGTATGACAGTTTGATGGGGGTCACTATATCCAGCAAGCCATGCAGTCCAGACTCTAGACGTTAGCTACCTGCAATGGGAGTTGAAACCAAGGTGAGGTCAGTAAGAGGTGGACGTGACCAGTGACATAGGTCCTCTTTAATGAGCGGAAACACTAGCTCTGTCACTCTGGACCAGAGCTAATCAAACACACCCCTCTAAACTGATCATCGCGAGTCTCAAGAGAGTCTGTGATGATCGGGTAAGTGATGCTGTGATGATAGGGTAAGTGATGCTGTCGAGTGTTAACAGGCCAAGACCAAGGCTTAGGTCTTTCTTTTAGATATCTTTGGGGCTTATTTACCTTCATTTGGATAGCACAGTGAGGAAACAGGGGAGTGACACGCAGCAAAGGCCGTCGGGCTCGGGAATCGAACCCGCGACTCGGTGTCCGACTGCATCAGAGCCTAAGTGGTATGCGCCTTAACCACTAGGCCATCGGCGGCCAAGCCTTTCTTGGCCTGATTTCCACACTCACCAGCATCACAGTAAAATACTTAGTGTTAATTTAACTATAATATATAGTGCCATTTGGAAAGAAGGCCCCTTCAACAAATGATGAAGATGACACCAAAAGGCTATAGCACATCACACAGAAACACCAGCAGCCTGTTATGCCTCATCATCATCTTCATCTGCACTGACAACATCTGCAGGGAATGGGATCTTCATGAAGTGGAACCAAACACATTAGTTGAGGCATATGTGCAGCTGAACATCCAGAGGTTGTAACCTGTGCCTACACATGTTGTCAAGTTGTAACTTTGCAAAGAGTGAAAACTTCAACATTTTGTCAGCATCCCACTCCCCTCAATAGTATGTGCCACACATTTCTTTGGTCTCCACATATGGGTCTGAATGGTGAGAATGTAAGAATCCGTTATCTCAGAGTGAATTGCTTCAAATTGGAAGCATTGTTAACCACAACAAGACATGCTGTAAGTCAGTGGTTATCAACCCTTTTCAGGCCATGACACCCCAAAATGACCATATTTGAACTGGGGACCCCCCCACGACCCCCCCAGCCTGATAAGCACTTGAAATGTAGGAGTTGAGGCATTACATTTTCGGTTCCACAGATAAATATTGTCTGTTTTCACAATTTTGCCTTTTTCTTATAATATTTGACAATTTGGCCAATGTTTGACCAGTATTTATAGTAGTTTTGGGGTATTAAAAGGGTCTGAAAAGTCCTTAAATTGTCACTTGACTGTCATCTAGGGACCCCTTCAAATCAGTCCCACAATCATGTGGGCCTGAGGGGGATCCCCCCCACTGGGGGTCCCCAGGTTGAGAACCACTGCTGTAAGTAATAATGATGACTGCAATACAACATCCAAGTGACCACTCGCATCAAAGCAACGATGCCCCTATGTACGAGCAGTGTGAAGAAATAATGTTGTCTTACCAGATTCAACACCGTCTCGACAATATCCCGGTTGCTAACATCTCCGACCTGGATCAGTCCGATGAGAACGGCGAATTTCATCCTGATATTCCGGATCGGAACCGATGACGGGTTGATCATCCCGGCCGGTAGGACCACGGAGCCAGAGGCAGACATCATGTTCTCAGTGGAGCCTCCTGTCGCCCCCTGCAGCAGCAGCCCATGACCTGGGGCTGGCTGTCGGTCCGAAAGCGACATGATCGAGCCCCCCGGCATTGTCGCCGGTTGTTTATCGCTTGACATTTCGAACCCAGACTGGAAGCCAGTAGAAGCCCGGGTATACGGTCCAGCGATCCCACTTGTGACACCAATGTAACGCTGTATAATGTGACCTACCTACGTTCCACTGAGACCGCTTAAAGTAAGACGAGAGAAGAACATTCAGGAACCTCCTGACTTAAAAGAAGAAGGAAAAACATGTCACAGTGACATCCTCTGTCAGTCGCACAAGCCCAGTCGTACTGAAGTAAATCCGTCAACACTTTAACGAGGCTCTAATTAGGTGTCATATATATCCATAATATATCCACGGACAGAGAGACAGAAGCTGTGCACCAAGCTGTGTTTAACAGCTCTCATCAAGGATGCGCGCCTCCGTCTCTCTGCTCTGCTCTCTGCTGCTGTCACGGTCATGCTGTCGCCCCCTGCCGGCTGCTGCGGGTCCACTCACCACCCCTGAGTGTTTGAAATCAGTGGTGGAAAAAGTATACTCACATTATTTACTTAAGTAAAAGTCTCAATACTGCAATGTAGAAATACTCGAATAGTAAAAGTCCGGAATTCAGAATTTACTTGAGTAAAAGTGCAAAAGTTTCGGTATTAAAATTAGTAAAACCAAAAGTAAAGGTGGCCTACTCATTGTGCAGAATGTCCCATTTCACAAGTTCAAAATGTATAAACAATCATTTGAATGATAGCAGATCTACAAGCTCACCATTTTTCGCATGGCCACCCATTATGACGATGTAGATCTGCTATTTCAAATGGTCAAAATATAAATAGGGCTGAAGTGGTTATTGTAATAATAATCAAAATCTACAAAGTAACAAGTAACTAGTTACATAATAGTTTACATATAATATTTTCCTCTGAGATGTAGTGGGTTAGAAGTAAAAAAAAATATTGAAAATACTGAAGAAAGTAAAAAAAATACCTCAAAATTGTACTTAAGTACAGTACTTGAGTATAGGCCATGATACTTTCCACCACTGCTCACCACCCCTACTGCTTGAAAAGGTAGGACAATTATGCTCCTTACTGCTTTGTGCCAAAAGGTGACATTAAATGGACATGTACAATGGACAACAGCGCAGAACAGAACATCTCCCATGGTCCCTGCTGGCCAGGCTGTCGACTTTTGTTTCCTTTGTAATCATTTTAATAAAGTTTTTAGATTACAAAAGGAGTAATAAGGTTTGTTCCTTTGTTCCTTTTGTAATCATTCCTCATGGACTAGTCTAGAAGAAATAGGATAGCCAGGCTGCAATGAGAAAAGAAGGGTCCTAGGTTCATTTCTACCTGCACTTATTGCGACCATAGGTCGCACTTACTACAGAAAGCTGCTCCAGGTGTCCGTCCGTCACTCCGTCACTCCGTCACACACGTCACACTTTTGCCCTGCTCATATATCTCCGCACCCATTGCCCCGATCCATGCCACATTTTGCACACACACTCCTTACCTGCCAAACTACACCCTCCAAGGACCCCCGGAGCTCCAGGGACCCCCAGCTGCCTCGGGGACCCCCAAGTGTAAAAAATGAGCACATGTGGACAAATTACCAAATGACCACCCCAACGGGGCTGCTCACGGGGCATTCCCGGGGACCACCCACTCCTGGTGCTCCAGAACGGATGCAAAAGCCCCCAGTGGAGGACCCCCTGCCACTGCAGCACACATAAAATGCCGTATGTGACCTACGGTCGCTTATCTCCCGATTAGGGAGTCTTACTGGTAAATAGCTAGCTTATATAGTAGGCTATGTATGTTTATATTATGGCCGGCTTGGCCGCATAAGGTAGAATACATTATGTAACATAGGCCTATACTAGGCCCACTTGTAATGAGAGGTGCCAACACCTTGTTAATAAATAAATAAAACATCAAGGGAAAACACAAACCATAAGTGACAATGTTGATACAGGCTATCAATTTACATAAAACATGCATGAGCAAATACACATTACATTACACATACTCAGTGGTGGTGGAAAGTAACGAAGTATGAACTCAAATACTGTACCTAATTTAAGTACACATTTGAATTTACATTCAATCAATCAAAAACAGGGGAGCGTTTCCATTTTTCTGTACTTGTACTTCTTCTCCACTACAGCTCAGAGGCAAATATTCCTACTTCACTACTGTTATTTGAAAACTTCGGTTACTTTGTAGATTTTGATTAAACTTTGGATATTTGAAAATAGCTGATCTACAAGCTCACAACACCTTGCAATGGGATGCATTGTGAGCTTGTAGATCTGCTATTTTCAAAAGTCTTTTACACATTTTAGACGGGACATTCTGCATATCTATACTTTTCTTTTGGTACTTTAAGTATTAAATGCCAATACTTTTGTACTTTTACTCAAGTAAATTTTGATTACAGGACTTTTAACTTTCTGTATCAATAGTATTGATACTTTTACTTAAGTAAACAATTTGAGTACTTTTTCCACCACTGCATATACTGTAGGTCTATACCATATCCATGTCTTTCACTAGCCTTAGATCAATATTTTATCGATTTAGACACAAATGTCAAAATCGATAAAATACATTTTGATCTAAGGCTAGTCTTTCACCATCTCTCTCCATCACACATACTACCCCTACTGCTGGACATTGTGCCAGTCTGAGTAGACTTTTGCAGGTTGTCAGGTAGGCCAATGTTGTTTACACACGGATTCATCTGTTTGCACAAATATGACATTTGATAATTGTTTGCAATGGTTCTGTTCCCTTTTAAATTACATTAATTGTTCAATAGTAAGTACAGTTTTTTTGTTTTGCCAAAGCTTGTGAGGAGTAGCCTAATGCCTTTGTAATGAGGTTTTCAATATAATGACTCTCTGGGAGGTCATCTACCATTAATTATCATTGTGAATCGTGTACAGTATACATATTTGACAGATTTGAACAAAGTTACCTTTCTGCAGGCCAGTTAGTGAAGCATCTCTCTCTCTCTCTCTCTCTCTCTCTCTCTCTCTCTCTCTCTCTCTCTCTCTCTCTCTCTCTCTCTCTCTCTCTCTCTCTCTCTCTTCAGCAGCAACAATGGGGAATGGACTAAAGTAGGCTTAGGCTACAAGTGTATTTTGATTGATTCATGATTGCAGCTCTCTCTCTCTTTCTTTCTTTCTTTCTCTCTCTCTCTCTTCAGCAGCAACACTGGACTATAGAACCAGGGAAATTGACAGAAGGAAGGACCAAATTGGGAGGGAGGGGGGGGCGTAAAAAGCACTATATAAATGCACCATTTACCATTCACCATGTTTGAACTGAAGAGCCCTGATTTCACAACGGATATTTTAAAAAGCAGATTGACACTGATGGCTTGGCAATCCTGTTCGTGATTGTACTGGCTGACAGTCAGAAGCTGAGCTTGCATTTCCCAGCCTCATTAAACTGATCTGTGTCAGCATGGCTCTAAGGGAGGTGAAATGATGTCAGGCTTCAAATACCTTGACATAGGCTATAACCTAATTTCCATGCCATTATACCACTTTGTTTAATTTGTGATAATACAATATGCAGAACAATCTGACAATCAAGTTTGCTCTCCTATCTAATGAAAATACATATTATTTTACGTTTATTAGTGTTGTTGAAATCTAAAATGTTTCTCAACTTGTACAGTCATCCCATTGTTCTGTAACCTGTGTAGCCTATCTTGTAGATTATCTGCTTTAAACCTGCTGTGTCCATAATGTCTTGAACATATTTTTCTATGGGGTTTCTTTTCTTTACCATCTTTACCATTCATGATTTTAAGACACATGGAAACAGAAGGTCCAAACACACATGGGACCTGCAAACAAAGCCTTGGGTGATATCCATCAAACCATGTTGTCCCTTCTGGGGGGAAAAACACAAAACAAAACATAGAAGCCACCATAAAAGTAGCCTACGTTTTGTTAAAAACAGCAGTGAAGCATAGTGCTTCTACATTTGAGTTTGCATTTTGGTAGTTTGTTTGGCCTTCAAAGTAAACCTAATTGTTTGGCTGCAGCCATAAACAGACCATGAAAGGAATGGCAAATTCAGGGAAATTAAAGCCACTTCAGCCATTATGCCATAGAACAGATACACTGTAGGCCTATAAATCCCAGTGGTGAAAAAAGTACTCACATTTCTTACTTAAGTCAAAGTATCAATGCTGCAATGTAGAAATACTAAGTACAAGTCCGGTAATCGAAATTTTACTTGAGTAAAAGTACAAAAGTATTGGCATCAAAATATACTTAAAATACCAAAAGTAAAAGTACTCATTATGCAGAATGTCCCGTTTCACAAGTTATCATTATGTATAAAACATATTTTGAAAATAGCAGATATACAGGCATTGTGAGGTTGTAGATTGGCTATTTTCAAATGGCCGAAATGTATATAGCGCTAAAGTGGGTAATGTATGTTTTGTAATAATAATCAAAATCTGCAAAGTAACTAGTAACTAAAGTTTTCAAATAATTGTAGTGGAGTAAAAGTAAAGTAGGCCTATTTGCCTCTAGTGGAGTAAAAGTATTGAAAATTGGAAATACTCCAGTAAAGTAAAAAATACCACAACATTGTACTTAAGTAGGCCTACAGCACTTGAGTATTAAATGTACTTAGTTACTTTACACCACTGATAGATCATCCCCACAAAACAGCACACAAAATGTATATTGCATTGCATTTAGTTGTTGTGGAGGCGAAGGCGATGCGCTAGAGTGAAATGAATGAGCTGGTAAGAAGGTGCCATCTAGTGGACAACAGTATATTGATCAATCAGCATGCATGTTGTGCTTGTCCACTTTCTGCTGTTCTGCATGTAAACAGTATGTGATTGTGATCTATAGCCTACTACACACTCAGGTAGAGCTAAATGAACGACCATCTTATTCAGTCAGGCAAAATACTCTGATCAGTTTGACCCAAGGAAGTAGTTTTTATGTGAAAGCTGGGCCTGCTAATCCGTGTACGTAGCGTTCATTTGATATCCGTTCTCAAATCCCAAAATCGAAAATCGGAAATTGTCCGTTCAGTTTATATCCGTTCTTAAGTCCCAAAATCGAAAATAAGAAATTGGCTTCATCTCATGAATGGAAAACGGAAATTGACCCGTTTTTTAATTTAATTTTTTTGTTAAACACAATTTTTGCCAAGATATCAAGTATTACTTTACAAGCCCGTATCTTGCGTTCAGTCTATTATTCAATGTGAAATCAAAAATAAAAAATCGAAAATTGGCTTGATTTTCAATTTTAGCCTTTCATCTACATGAATGGAAAACGGAAAATTACCTGTTTTTTAATTATCGATCATTCATATGCATTATTATACAAAGTTACGGATAGGGAGGGGGCGGAGCCGAGACTCCACCCCCTCCCTACGCGCCATCTTGGTGAGGTCCGGTTCGGTCCAGCAGCACCGTGTTAGTTCCGGCTAAGTGTAACACTGTAAACAAACACATAGCAGCTACTTTAGCTAGTCACTGCTAGAACATTTTACGCAGATTAAGAGGAAACAATACGAGGAGAAGATTACATTTATCGGTATCGATCCGTATAAGCTTGTTAGGAGTGAGTTTAGTGTCAATAAGGATCTTTATCCGCCGGGCCATACATTATCCGGATATTGTATGATTATTATTTAGTGTTTACACGCAGTGCCTACTACACTATGGACCAGTTGATGGCCTACAACAGCCTTGAGGCTCAATCTTATTTGTGCAAGGGTAAGTAAGTTTGTTTTTATTATTTTGTTTTATCGTTTGACAGGTAATGTTGGTGAACTGTAGAAGTGCTGTGCAAGTCTGTGTGTTAGCGTGGCTACTGTTAGCCTTGGATCAAGACTATCGTAGATTTATTTTATCTGAGTCAGACTTGATCAAATACAACTAATATATAGTCTTGATCCAAGGCTAAGCTTTTTTAGCCCTGGCGTTAGTGAGTTCTCTCTAACTTAGAGAGAACTCTAACGCTGGACTAAGCTACTGTGTGCCCAAAAGAAGTCAGACGTAAACAAAGCCCAAATATGGGCCTTATTAATGACCCAAAATAATTCATGAAAGTCGAGTCTGTCCATTGTGGCTGGCATGCAGATAGTCAAGCTTTGTTCTTTGAGAGTTTCATAGGGGGAAAAACACAAGTAAAAAGTACTAGCCTGGTTACCCAGCACTTTTCATACAGTCAGTGGCTGGTCTTACAAGCAGGGTCTTACAAGACTGGGTCAGAATGTACCACAACCAGGGTCGGTAACACCACAGCATTCTAACTAGATATAATTACAATTACGATCAGGGGTCTTCAACGTTTTCAGGCCAAGGACCCCTTGGCTGAGAGCGAGATAAAGCAGGGACCCATATTGTATAGAATATTTCTTTTTTCATAGATTTCATAGGCAGCTTCATAGACTTGTTCCACAGCACTATCATGTTGGATTCATGTTAATGTGTATTTCCAAACATTTAATCATGCACTTAAACAACACTTATACCTGACCTTTCACTCTGTACTTAGCCTGCTCTTTTTCCCCGCTATACTAAACCACTTTGCCGAAGATAGCAGATCTACAAACGCACAACGCCTTTGGCTAAAGTTCCTCTCAGAATAGGGATACTTGGTTGAAGTGGTTTATGTAAAAATCACACAAAGATTTGGCGGACCCCCTGTAGTAACTCTGAGGACCCCCTAGGGGTCCCGGACCCCCTGTTGAAGACCTCTGCTTTAGATATTATTTGATTTTTTTGTTGCACGCATGCAGTGTTGTCCTATGTAAGCTGAAGACAATAATACCCTAGCGGTCTGTTCTATCACAGTAATATCACTGTTTACTCTATTCTCAGGTGCTGCACTCAGCAACCGAGGGAGAAGCCAACCTCTCCCTGGATCATGGCCCCAGAGCACAGCACACTGGGGCGGTGCTTGACGCACACTGTGACTGCAAGTCTGGACTGTGTGAGGTCTGGTCCCGTGTAGGTGCTGCGCTGCAAGAGTCCAGAGGAAAGACACAGTAGAACCTTACTCTAGGTGCTTGTGGCCCACTTCAGCGACTGAGTCAAAGCGTGGTAACGTGAGTTGTGTATTTTAAATTGAGCATATTGTTCTAATTCATTAGAACCAGGGTCAGTGAAACCACAGCATTTTAACTAGATAATGACAATGCTTTATGTATTATTTGATTGAAGCATGCAGTGTTCTCTTATTTAAGCAGAAGAAAATGATCTAAAAGTTAAATGATATCCTACCGGTCTGTACTATCACAGTAATATTCCCTGTTTATTTTATTCTCAGGTGTTTTTGACCCATCTGCAAGTAATAACCTGAAACACCTCCAAGGAGTCTAATTAAGACCATCTGCACTCCAGGCAGCTCCCAACACAGCGTGTAGCAGCAGGACCCTCGCTACAAGAAGAGTCACTCCAGGCAAGGCAGCATGACGCTGGCCACCAACAGAGCCGTGCCTACTGCTCAAAAGCCCAGCAGTTTGATCAGCGTCCATCAGATTTTCCTGGAGACTGTGTACTGTACTGGTTGGCAGAGGATTCAACATTGCAGATAGTGTAGGATCTGTCACGGCATGATTAGTCACACTAGCCTTTACAAAAGGGGGAAAAACAGCTATATTAATCTAAACTAATATTATACTTTACTATATGCTATATTATACTACTATATTGTGAACTCTCTATACATACATACTGTATATCTCTACATATCTACTATTTTAATGTGCTTCACCAAAACGAAAAATGTACTAATCTTTGTGCAGTAGTAGCCTCGTGAAGAGGATTCAAGCTCTTAAAAGAGATGACTTCAAGAGCTTGCACTTAAATTGTGAATAAAATGTTTTATTGAATGCCATTATTTGCCTTGCATATTCTGTAATCTGTAGCCTACTATTGATAAATGTCCTACTTGGCTTAAATTAAGCAGTTGTTTTTATGAGTGATGTTTAGATTAGATTTAGTTTCAACTTTATTGTCACTGCACAGAGTACAAGCACTACTGAGACAACAAAATGCAGTTTCGCATCTACAGCTGAGTTACAGTGAGTGTGTCATGTCCAAGGAGGAAGAAACTGCAGGAGATTCTTCTTACTGAGAAAGTGGCTGAGAACAAGAGAATCATGTGTTATCACTATAATCAATGCAATGGTTCTCATACTTTTCCATGTCAAGGACCCCCAAATTAATATGTATTAGCCCCATCTGAAAATATTTTGTCCCAGGGACCCCCATACTATGTTTGTGTTGTAAAATGTTTCAAAAACATTCAAATTCTTCTGAAAATAGCCGATCTACAAGCTCACAACACATCACATTGAGACGACTCAGACGAGGAGCATGGAGTTTGGTTATATTTCAAATGTTAGAGGCCTAACGGAGGTGCTTAAAACAGATGTTGATGCTACGTATATATTAAGGACCCCTGGGGGGTCCCTGAACCCCACGTTGAGAACAATTAGTGTATGTATAATACAGGGCTCTTCAACAGGGGGTCAGGGACCCCTAGGGATCCTCAGAGTTACAGGGGGCCGCCTAATCTTTGTGTATTCTGGAGGGAACTTTAGGGAAAATAGCCGATCTACAAGCTTGTAGATCTGCTATTTATAGGCAATGAGGTTTGGTGTAGATGGGGGGGGGGGGCAGACCAAGTGAAAGGTCAAGTTTATGGTTTAAGTGATTAAATGTCTGAAAATACAAATGAACATGGATCCAATATAGTGCTGTCAAACCTATGAAGCTAACTATGAAATCTATGAAAAGTTTGAATCTGCCACACAATTGTATACAATATGTAGTGGGGATCTCTGATCATCTCTCAGCTATGGGGTCCTTCGTCTGAAACACCTTGAAGACCCCTGGTATAATATATAAATAGAATGAACTGTAAGCGTAGGTATGAATGTGACATATACAGAACAGTATGAACACTAAACTGGTGTACTGTAAATGTTATGTATTGTACAGTCGGAGGTATACAGTGTGTACATATACCTACAGCTGTTAATCTGTAACATTCACTTTGTGTGTTTGGGATATTTCACCCCCAAAATGACCTTTTCTATGGATTAGTCACCCCATGGAGACTTGAATTGATGGAAAGTAACTAAGTACATGTACTCAAGTACTGTAATTAAGTGCACTTTTGAGGTATTTGTACTTTACTTGAGTATTTCCAATTTCCAATACTTTTACTTCTACTCCACTACATCTCAGAGGTAAATAGTGTACTTTTACTCCACTACAATTATTTGAAAACTTTAGTTACTAGTACTTTGTAGATTTTGATTATTATTACTGAACATACATTAACCACTTCAGCCCTATATACATTTTGGCCATTTGAAAATAGCCGATCTACAAGCTTACAATGCTTCCGATGTGACGCATTGTGAGCTTGTAGATCTGCTATTTTCAAAAGATGTTTATACATTTGAAAACTTGAAATGGGACATTCCAGTACTTTTACTTTTGGTATTTTAAGTACATTTTGATGCCAATACTTTTATACTTTTGAATTGCGGACCTTTACTTGTAAGAGAGTATTTCTACATTGCAGTATTGATACTTTTACTTAAGTAAAACATTTGAGTACTTTTTCCACCACTGGGTATATGTTGTACAAACAAAGACATTAACACTATAGATATTGCTGTCTAGAATGTGTACATTATTAATATTGTACCTTCAGGCGTCCTAGCCGACTGTATGTCTTGGCATTTATATTTCACTATGGCACCATCCATACTAGTCCAAACAGTATAGGCCTACAATACATATTAACACATTTCTACCAGTTTATACTGTTCATAATACTGTATCTTAGCTCTTTAATTCCAACCCTTTATTTGTTCGTTATATAATTTAGAATACATCATGTACTATTATACTGTAATACTCATGGCATGACACATAAATCATGATTATCGCATTCTCAACCATTTAAACCCAGTTGGTGTGAATATCCTGTACCCTTCCTATACCCGATTCCTCTTCCAGCGATCCAGAAACAGATGTGTGCCTAGCTACTGTGTACTTGTTACGACCTTATAAGGTGTCTAGAGGCTAAGGAGTAACACATACACAGGAAACGAAAAAGTGTACATTAATATTAGGATCAACCTTAAGTTTACAATGGATAATTAAGCAGATCAGGGAAAGCAACAAACTTCAGGGTGGCCAAAGCCAAAATACCCCAACCCTACCTGAAAAGAAAACAACCTAAACTCCACCAAAACAAAGTTACAGTATAGGCTCCCTAACTAAACAAAACAGGGTCAAAAGGGGGAACAAAATAAATGGCGGCACATCCCTACAAGCTTCCCTTCTCTATTATACTCAGGAAAAAGGTTTGGAATATGATTACGTTTCCTATCTAAGAATAGTCTATACTTTAAACACTAAGTAAATAAAGTTACCTACTTACGCACTAAGCAGGAAAAAGGTATGGCACACAGCCTATAGACCTACAGTAGCAAACACCAGCTAACTAACAGAAAGGGTTCAGCACATGGAGGTGACGGATGGTAAAAAGGCTGATGAGGAGCTTCTCCCAGGCTTTTATGCTGTCTGGGCTGATTGAGGAAGCTGCAGCTTGCTTTTAATGCTCTTCAGGTTGCCCTGGTTGAGCTTAGACTGGTTTTAAATGCAAGCAAAACTAAATTCATGCTGTTCACTAGGGCTAAAACCACCAACCTTAGTAATATAGTCATAACCTCTTCAAGTGGTGCTACAATAGAAAGGGCCACGCCTCGACACTGTGTACCATTCTGCCCTAAGATGGGTCACTGGTGACAGCTATGGTACCCATCATTGTACACTCTATGGGAACGCAGGCTTATCCTCTCTATCTGAGAGGCGTGATAAGCACTGGTACAGTATGTATTTATTTCTAAAGCCATCTCAGGAATGCTGCCCCCTTATATTTGTTCTATGTTGGATCAGAACCCTATTACATACCAGACCCGCTCAACTGATCTCCTGACACTCAAGGTTCTTTTTGCACAGACAGAGTTAGGCAAGACAGCATTTTCTGTCAGTGCTCCATCTGCCTGGAATGAGCTCCAGAGGCCCTTGAAAATCAAATCACTTCCATCTTTAGGTCATTTCAGGGAAATGACTTCCAACAATTTTGTTCAGGATTGTAACTGCTTTATTTAATTTAATTTTGGTAGATCTGTTCTAGTTCTTTGAGTATTTTAGTTTTTTTTGAGTGATTTCTGTATTCTGATTCATGCATCTTATGTTGCTGTATGTGAATGTCTATTCCTGTTGTTGATTACTGTGTTCTGTTTCTCGGCTACATTGAAAATGAGGGCCTGCCCCTCAACTGTACTCCGAGCTGAAATAAAGGTTATGATGATGATGAGGAATGAGGCCCAGGTGTGTCTCCAGACACCACGCCACTCCTCCAATCTCTACTCCACCCTCCATTACCAAGTAGGGCACTGAAAACACTCAGAGGGTTAAAAACACAATATGAGGCCACATAGGGCCGTAACAGTACTCAATGTATAACTATACATATATATATTACACTGTACTGAAAAATGACACCATTATCGCATTCTCTCAGCCACTGTTCGCTGTGGACACGCCACCTGCTGACTCCTGAAGATCTGATCAGTAAACCCAAACGGAATCTGCAGTTTTTTTTCTGTTTTTCAGTGGTGATTCAGGAGGAAAATCTGTGGGATTCTGCGGGGTGACTTTTTAAGGTTTTAGACAGTTATCCAGTACTATAATCAATGTGTTTGGAGCAAGAATAACAACCCTAAACATGCTAAATAAATCTTAAAGTACCACAAAGTAAGATCCATTAGTCAAACCTTTGATTTTGTCATTTTTTATTCAATACTAATTCACTCCTTCATGAACATTCTTTAGTACATATTCAATTCAAATAACAAATGTGCAATAAAATGTAAATTTGCCACTGAAATGCATTGGGAACAGGTAGATTAAACATTAATCTAAGAAAACAATAATTTACCAATGGGTCCAACATGAACATACATAAATTCATTCTCTAAATAATGTAATAAATACATAAATAAGTATAGTGCAAATGCGAGAACTGATATTTTTTTAGAACAATTTAAATAAAAAGAATTTATAATTAAACCACAGATGTTTGTTTTTTCTGTATGTATGCAAGTCTGTACATTGGAAAGGAACAGTTTACTTTAACTACTTACACTCTCTATTCTAAGACAAATAGACCTGAGTTGCAACTGTACTTTCCTTTACACGAATTCTCTCTCATAAAAATAGCCGATCTACAAGCTCACATCGCGCCGCATTGTGACACGTTGTGAGCTTGTAGATCTGCTATTTTTGGCTAATGTTATCCCCAGAATATGGATGCTGGATTTTCTTTTTTTTAATTAAAAGGAGGGGAAAAAAGAACATTTTACATAATCGTTAAACATACATTAATTAATTTGTTCAATAAATAAATTTGGAACAAATACATACAACAGATATAGTGCTTGTTCAAGAGAGGATACAAAGCACTTCCGGAACATTAAATAATCATTTAAAAACAGATGATTGTTTTTTTCTGCAAGTCTATGCATTTGAAAAGAACAACTTTAACATTCTATACAAGACAAGGCAACATTTAACAACCATTAAAGCGTGAGTCAGTCAGTCAGTCAGTCAGTCAGTCAGTCAGTCAGTCAGTCAGTCAGTCAGTCAGCCTGAGGCTTTCAGCCAGGCATTCTGAGTCAGTCAGTCAGTCAGTCTGTGGCTTTCAGTCAGGCAGTCAGTCAGCCAGCCAGCCAGATAGCCAGCCTCTGGCTTTCAGTCAGTCAGTGGGGGTTATTCTGCCGACAGTTGAATTTGGCAATAAGCATCATTGTAATGTTGTGTTCAGTCAGGCTCCGTCGGTACTGTGTAAGCAGCATAGTGTAATGTGAGAAAAGACTCAACATCCACTGAGGTAGCGGGGTGATGGAGGTACAATGATGCTAGTGGGGCAAGAGTGGGCATTCTGTCCTCCCTGGCAGCCCACCACTCCACAGGACTGACATACTCAGCATCACTCTAGTCCATGTGGACGTAACAATGTCATTCCTCAGCTGACACAAGGGTAAGGGCAGGGGCCACCTGGACATAGTCCTGAATGTTCTTTCTTAGACCAGCCAATTGCTTGGTAAAACACTGGGAGGGCTTTGAAGAGATCCATGCTGGGGTGTCTCTCCATCACAGCCTGCAGCTTTGCAGAGCAGTTAGCCATGGTCTTCTGGAAGAGCTGAGAGTAGGCATCATGCTCATTCTCATCCAGCTCCCCCAGCTGCTCTTTGGTCCCAGGATGCCAGTCTTCAGCCCCTGCACTGCAGCCGTATTCAAACGTGTAGAGGTTGTCAAGTTGACCATGGATAGTGGCAGCAGAAGGGTTGGATGTCTCCTGTTGAGGAGATGTGCCAGACATGTGATGTGTCTGGAGTTGGGGAACAGGCCATGAAGAACGATGTTGAAATCTTTCTTCATGTAGCTTGCTGAGTCTGTGACAAAAGCCCACACGTCACTGAGGTTGATGTTGTAGCTGTTGAGGCAAGAGATGACTGCCTGTGACACAGTGTTGAAGTTGACTCTCTCAAGGAACACAATATCTGATGTCAGAGATGGCTCGCCAACGGGTTGCAGAAGAATTCCGAGGACACAGCGACCACAGGCATCTGTTGTCTCATCTAATAAAACATAGATGGCCTTTCACTCCACCGCACTCTTGATATCCTCCACATACTGAGGTAACAGCTCTAGCAGGTAGTCTGAGCGGAAGTGGGACAGAGCTGGAAGGGATCCTCCCTGCTTTGCAGCCAGTGTGGGAGCTTTCTCAAGGGGAATATCTGCCTCAACCAGTCTTAGTAAAACTCCAGCACAAACTCCTTCCTCTCAGCAGTAGATGGGGTCTTGGAGAGGCAGGCAGCCAGAGTTTGAGTCCTCGATCGTACTGGAAAACAAAGAAAGGTTCGATAATGTAAAATAAACACAGTATCATTGTACAGAAAATCAAATAATAATGCAAACCTACTGTAAGCTCACATATACAAGCCCCTCACAAATATCTGCCTTTCAGGTGTGTATTGTTGAGTGCTGGTCACAATGAAGCGCCTCTACCTCACTAATAACATAATACAGCTTTATTTTCTTTACAATTATCATACTAAACACATTACTGTCAATAGTAAGAACTGCAGTAGTGCACACATGAACCAAACTTCTCTGTCTTCATATTTGATTAAATGTTCTCACTACTCACAAAAATGTACATTACAGGTTGAGCATAATCATCCTGGCTGCTAGACTAGGTATATGTAACAAAACAAAGCAAACTGAAAACGAGTATTTTTGTAACCATCACTGGTTACAAAAAACATTCTCAATAGTCTTAGACTATTGAGAAGCAGTTGCAGTTGGGGAACAGGCCATGACCAGGGGTCTTCAAGAGGGGGTCCGGGATCCCTAGGGGATCCTCAGTGTTACTACAGAGGGGCCCAAATCTTTGCGTTACATTAACCACTTCAACCCTAGCATCCCTATTCTGAGGGGAACATTAGCAGAAAATAGCAGATCTACAAGCTCACAATGCACAACTTAACATGAATCCAACACATTAGTGCTGTCAAACAAGTCTATGAAGCTGTCTATGAAATATATGAAGATGTTTAACGTGCAACACAATTTTATACAATATGCAGTGAGGGGGTCCCTGCTTCATCTCTTAAGAGGTCCTTGGCCTGGAAAACATTGAAGACCCCTGGTCTACTATTCTCCTCTATGGGCTATATTTCTTAAGATAAGCACTAAAGCCGATTTACATAAAATAAAACTATTGTTTCTCTTTATAACGCTGCAGCTGTCGTCCCTCTGCCTTGCCTGGCCAGTGTTGCAAAAAATAAATAAAGTAATTTCATCAACTTACCAGTGAGCGTGGGTCTGAACACCGAGATAATATGAATGGAGCTGGACGGAGCAGCAGAGTGATTGGAAGATTGCTTTGCGGCGATATCAAAGCGTGACGTTACGACCTCACCAAGATGGCGCGTAGCGAGGGGGTGGAGACTCGGCTCCGCCCCCTCCCTATCCGTAACTTTGTATAATAATGCATATGAATGATCGATAATTAAAAAACAGGTAATTTTCCGTTTTCCATTCATGTAGATGAAAGGCTAGAATTGAAAATCAAGCCAATTTTCGATTTTTGATTCTGGATTTCACATTGAATAATAGACTGAACGCAAGATACGGGCTTATAAAGTAATACTTGATATCTTGGCAAAAATTGTGTTTAACAAAAAAATAAAGTTAAAAAACGGGTCAATTTCCGTTTTCCATTCATGAGATGAAGCCAATTTCTTATTGTCGATTTTGGGACTTAAGAACGGATATAAACTGAACGGACAATTTCCGATTTTTGATTTTGGGATTTTATTTTGAAAATCAACTGAACGCTACGTACACGGATTCCTGCTGAATCCATCCTAATTTGCTGCAACTCATAATGGGGGGGAAAAAGTTTTAGCCAATTAGCCTATTCATCATCCAAAATGGTATAATAGACTAAACAGATTATTGATTATGATCCTAGCCTATTGTTTTTCTCCATGTCCCACAATTAGCCTATTGAATAATTAATCATTTGTGTGCATGTGGTGGTTGAAATGTAACTTTACCAGTCTACTGTGACCACAAACTGACTGTGAGCTGTGACACACAATTTTCCATTTGACTAGTAGAGGTCTCTATCAGCCCAGGGAGAATTTTGTAGTGAACATTGTATATTTAGTATGAGGAGTGTTTATGTTTAAGCAAATTGGTAAAAACAGGGGTCATCAATATGTCCGTACATTTGTCCATGGCAAGACTTGGCCTATTCCGTGGCAAATTCTAGATTTTGTTTTTACGTAACATTATAATGTTCTTATTTTGATCATAAGACCCAAATGCTGAATGTCTGTCTCCAGGTTTTCTTCAGAATATGTAGGACACTGATTTACCATGACACTGTGCATGGCACATTAGGAGTCCACTATAGGACAGTGGTTCTCAAACGTTTTATTTTCAAGATTAGGAATATCTCTTAATGTGTTTGTGTACTCATGTTGTATGTCCATGGCAAAAAAATCATTTTGACGAAAATGTCCACTATAAGCCAGCATGGCGATGACCCCTGGGTAAAAATGTAAAAAAAAAAAGCTTTGCGTTAATGGACTCCTAGAGCATGTATTTTCATGTAACTCATATCAGCCGTTCCTAAATATTTAAACAAGAATAAACACCTATTTATATTTTTGATAGTCTTTATTAAAAAAAGATATCTCTGGAACTTGATTGCACATTCCAGTACCCTAAAGCAGGTATGAACAAGTCAAACCTTATGTCCTTTTTTCCACAATCATTAAAGGTCAAAGTATAATATAATTACACCCATTCCACAACAGCAATACTGAAGCAAAGTAAAACCAGTTTACAATTTTGTACCATATGTATTACAAGAATGCTGACACTAGATTAAAA
The DNA here is from genome assembly GCF_963454915.1 of Gymnoscopelus microlampas. Taxonomy (NCBI): domain Eukaryota; kingdom Metazoa; phylum Chordata; class Actinopteri; order Myctophiformes; family Myctophidae; genus Gymnoscopelus; species Gymnoscopelus microlampas. The sequence goes on along the minus strand of NC_139945.1, from coordinate 44,985,389 downwards.
TATATAGGAAACCATGTATGTACTATTACGTTTTCAAATATATACAATATATACATCTCATTTACATGTACAGTATGTATTTATACACATATATACAGACATTTACGTGGTCATAACATAGCTTAGAATCTTTAAATGAATAAAATATAAATGCTTCCCAGAAGCGTTTAAGAGCATTAATGTCCTAGACATTGTAGATTATAGCAACAATAACATTATTCATGACAATATCAATTAGACAATATTACAATTAAAATATATAGCAACATCAAAACAAAATTCTAATGCTAAGGACATTGGCAGGATGATTCTCTTTCCCATTGGGTAATTATGTCCTACACCTACAGTATAAGATGTCCTCTTCTGTCATTGTGCAAGTACAGAGGGTCTCAAAATACTTTTTAAAACATCTGTGCTCTGGCATAAAACTGTGCTTTAGTGCTTAGGCCTCATCACTGGACTGTGCCTGGCTATTAGCTCCAACTAATGGCTAATTCATACTTTGTCGTACTGCCGCGTTGCTCGCCAAAAATAACAGATTTTCAGTGCAACACAGGCAACGTATAAATTAGGCTTAGGTGGGCTCAGTCCATTCTCATGGCTGAGCAAACATGGCTGGCTACAGTGTCAGATCTTGGTCTCTGGGCCTTCTGTAATGAGAGGCTGGAAGGAGTTGCGGATTCGTGCAGCATCAGCAGCACAGAGGTGACCAAAGGCTTTGTTGTACCATTCTGGAGTTCTTCCCCTGAAACATTAGAGGAATATACTTAGCAAACGTCAGCACCATCAGTTATTTATTATCAAGGCAGCCCAACAATGTATATTCATGTGTACTTTTCCATTCATACTTACTTCAAGTCAACTCGGCAGATGTGAGTCAGTCTGGACTTTCCTGAGCCACAGGGTTCTAACAGGTAGCTGGATTCCAGAACTATAGCTCGTATCCCTCCAATTGGAGGACAGTCCTCATGCTCTATGGATACAGACACCAAGGAACACGCACCTTTGGGCAAGTCTGTCCTCCATGACCTTGAATAAAGACAGGGAAGAAATATTTTCATGTCTTCACAGACAGAATGCATTTGTCACTTAACCACCTTCAACCTGGTGTCCCTATTTTTGAGCATTTAATCATTTTAAAATAGCCTACAAGCTCTTTGTGATCTTATAGATAGATCAGCTATTTTCGCGCCACACTGTCGTACGACAAAGTATAACAATGGTTGGTTGGATATATATATATATTTTAATATAACAGAACAGAAACGTTTTACTTGACTCTTTTCTTTATCACACCACTCACCTGAGTACTAGAAAGTCCCTGCTGGGATGAGGGGGCATGCGGTTCAGGACATACTGGAACACCTCTGTTTGCTTGTCTAACGTCTCACACACTTTCCACTGCAGCAGGTCCACGTCCCACAGATGGCGCTCCCGTAGCACACGGTTCAGTACCACCGATGGAGGAGCCTCCACCTCCACAGACACTTTCCAGCGCCTCAAAGGGTTCCCACCTCCCACCTGAGTGAGACATAAGCGGATTATACCAGTGTCAATTTACCTTATGTGGATTATGCGGTCGACACGCTGACATTTTGCACCCTAATCCCATGTACAACGTGCTGACCTTTGTCTTTTTTTGTGTGTTTTTCTCGCACCTTAACTAACGGCCATAGTATATTATGTACAGTATACATCTGCTGCTATGCTCCCGCACCTTTATATCTTATCTCAGGTACTATATGTAAATATGTAGATCATTTGTTAGTTTTATTTGATTGATCTCTCCTCCCCCTTGCCCCCCCCCTCTTCTTCCCTTTCTTTTTTCTATGGAAATAACAAAACGATAGAACTTGCACAAAAACTAATTTCACCCACTTTTTTACTTCTGTAAAGTAACCTGTGATGTGACAATAAAGCTGATTCTATAAGCATGCAAACCATAACAATCTGTGGCTAGTACAGGATCGCTGAAAGGTGTGCTGTTTTAGGACCGGTTTTGACATACTGTTTGTACACATGTATGCCATAGCTGCTATTGTAGGTGCATGTGAACATATAGGGTTAATACTAGAGTTCCATTAACTGTTAAGAATGACTCACCTTCTTATAGTAGAGTTCTGTGTTGTCGGTGCTGGTGCAGGACACCCAGTACTTGGACTTCTCCCGAGATTCTTTGAGGAGATTCTGAAGTCTCCCTTCCATATGCGTTTGGTAGGTTCCATCATCCCCTTCCAGCTGCTTGCACAGCTCGTCAGTTGTTGGAGCGTGCAAGTCCGCCTCCACGTACGAGTTTCGTGACTGAGTGACCATCTCATGAGGGATCTAATGAATGTGTGGGACGTAAGGTTAGACTCAGGCAAAGGTATACTATGCACCAGGAGGTCTGTGGATAATATATTTTATGTAATATCGGCGCTGTCGGGTGGAAACCTTTTATGTGCAAAACCTTTACTTTTCAGTGAATGGCAAAAAGAACCTGTGTTCCAATGGATTCAATGTAGTTACTATTTGGTCACGAGCTCTTGTTGATACTTTTCAATGATTCAATACTTATAAATCCCACAAACAGACTTAACAACTTTCAACCTGGCGTCCCTATTTTGGGCATGTCATTATAGAAGAAAATTCAATTATTCTATTTTTCTTTGACATTTTTTTTTTGTGGATTTCTTTTCTTCAAAAATAGCTAAAATAGCAGATTGCTACTTTTGCTTAGTAGTATAAAACATAGCAAAGTATAAAATATGGCATTCATTTATTGAATATAGAGATACAACAGGTGGCCAACAGTGACAATATATACTATATACAGTAAATACATTTATGAATTGTTATTATTATTATCTAATGTAGCATGACATGATCTGAATGTGTTTTACCTCAAAGAGACGGTTACACTCAATGATCATGTGAGCGAGGCCTTGTGTTGCTGCAAGGTTTTCATTCAAGTCCTTCTGGTCGGGCCTGCCTGTGGCATACTTCTTCTGCATGGCCCTGTGGATTATGGGGCGAGAAGACTGTTATTAGCAGGGTCCGCAAGTTGAGGTGCCTACTGTACACAGTTCATAAACCTCCTCTCCCATTTTCACACTCTCCAGGCAACCCCTTTGATCTGCTAAACAACCGTTTGAATGTGGTGAATTAGAGGACTGTTTTTGTTTGTACACAGCATGGTCTCGTAAAATACAGAGTCTTAAAAACAGTGCCACGGAAATCCATATCCTTTAAAAAGCGACCCAGAAATGGTGATCTACTGCACCCCTGAGGGCCCAACAAATCCTGTTAACCTGTTTTATTTCTACCTTTATTGAGCACCAGCACAGGAGGAGATAACCTTTAGGGTTTTTTAATAGAAGCCTGTGTGCGTTGCTCATTCGTTATTTGAGGCACGCCGTGTTAAGCAATATCACTGCCCTAAAAAGCCAGATGTTGAACTAGTTCTGACTGTTCAGGTCTGATTAACTATCAGCATACTGCATGTATGACCATATATAGGACAACTTCTGATGGTTTACCTGGGTGAGAGATTGTCTTTCTTGAGTATGTTGAGATGAAAGAGGGAAGGAGCCAGACACACAGCAATGTTCATGGGTGTCATCTGGTTCTCCTCTACGGAGGAAGTGACATCACTCAGGAAACAGAGCAGTGTCTGTAACACCTCTCTGTTCTCGTCTGACATGAGCATGATCGCTGCCTGGACAGCTTGCAACCTTTGGTCCTTAGGAACATCTGTGTGTATGAGAGAACAGATTTTCAGCACTTTCCTCTACTGAACAATGAAAAAGGTCACAAGACGGATTTGTAATCACAACATCACAAGTTAATGTTCTGTCACAAAAGCCCCCCCCCGCCCCCCATTTCAGAACATTAGCACCAGACATGAGCTCAGTCAGCTTTAAATGCAGCTGGAGTCCTTACATTGATATATGTGGAGGAAGGTCTCCCCTAGCTTGCTGGTGAGAAGAGGCTCAGGCAGATCTCTGAAGAACTGCTTCACCATATCTGCCACATCATAGGCAGATTGGTCCTCATAGTTGACATGGTCTGGAGAAATCTCATTCATCTGCCTCAGAGCTTGGATACGAGACTTCACCCCTGACTTCCGAAAAAGACCCACCTGGAAAGAAACCAAATTGTTAGGATACCTTACAGACAGAAATGTGTAATGTTATTTATCTTTACCATAAAGGCTGTTGTGGAGTATTAGATTATTAGAAAACTAAATCAGTAATATCCTCAATTCACTGTAGCCATATGTACCTTAGAGTATCTGAAAAGATGGTGAATAATTTTGTTACATTATATGCAATACATATCAGCTAAATGTAACTTGTCACTACTTTGAGGAGAACAATGACCATTCATGCATGTGCATGAAAAAAAGTTGGAAACATGTGATCAGTTCTACTTTATTCGACATTATGTACGACTAAAAGCCAAATTAGACCAAGCTGACAACAGTGGGGGTCACAGTGGTGAGGGTTGGCAGTCATTTCAAGTCTCCCGACAGAGTGCTCTCACAGCGCCGTTTGGTCTTTTTCTCAACCAAATTAATTCTGTGTGGAAAATGCCTGATTGTCTTGAAATTATGTTACTACGGGCTATGGCCAAGCGCCAATTTATTTATTTACAGAAACCAATTATTTAAAAAAAAGTTTAGTCACTATGCCTATTAAGTCCTCCCAACTCACTTCTGTCCTGCCTCTGCTATCATACACTACTAGCTCACTTGCTAGTGAGTAGCTCCCACTGGCAGGATGTAACCACTCCATCCTACTCCTCTCATTCATACTCCTCCCCTTCCAGCTTCTCTCCCCCAAACGCGGGCCAACTGTCTACATACAGACGAGATGCTTGGCCAAACCAGATTCGATCCACAAGACACCCCGTGGTGAACAGGTACTTTACCCCTGCACCGCCCAAGCATCTGCCAATAAATGTTTTGAACTGGGCCCCCGACCTCTTCTGTCAGGTCTGACTATAGCTATAATAACTATAACTATACAGCTGAAAATATGCACACAACAAACAGACGCTAAACACCAAGCACTACCCCCAACACTCAGACCGCTCTCTCTGTTTTCAGTTGGCGATTAATTGGCTTTATCTGTGTATTTCAAGCTTTACTGTGACTGACCTGGTCAAGACACTGGCTCCTCAGGTACCGCAGGGCCTGCTGCAGACTGAGGGGCAGAGGCTGTCCAGAGCGCTGAACATGCACTATGAGGGGCACACCGAACACATTCTTGTCCTTATAGTCTGGTACTTTCAATCTCTTCATAAACCTTGGCACAGACCTGAGAGGGACATCAACACAAACAATTTCATGACTAGAGAACTTTAAAAGAAAAGGAAAAACATGCTCTGGAACTGTTGAGCTACCAATGGTTGATAACACAATGTCCCTTAGGAGATTCTGTGAGACTGACCAGGTCCAGCCATGCTTGTTGGACATGGAGTACTTCTCCATGATGGCAGTAAGGCGAAGCAAAGAAAACCTCTGCAATAAACTCAGCTGGCCTGCTGATTGGTTGGTGATTTGCAAGGAAGCTACTGAGTGACTAAGGCGGTTTGATATCTGGAAGCTGGGCCATCGTAACCTAAAGGCAGGAAAAGCATTTGAAAAATAGTAGAAAGTTAGTTCTATCAGAAATCAAAAACAATATATATTTTTTTACTTAGCACTATTGAACAAAAAATGAAAGCTCCTCTTTCACCTTTTGTAAAACAAAAAGCAGCAATTATTTAAATGAGCGGTACTTTATTTTTAATCTATGATACTTACCGATTGGGCCTGGTGAGCGAAGCCCCGACTCCTGAGTCTCTCCTTTCCCTGAGTCTTGCGCAGTCTGTCTCAACAAGTGATACTTTATCCCTGTCCCCATCATTGGAGGTGGAATGGCCCACTAGCACAGAGTTCCCCTCAAAGTCCAGTGTGATCTGACTGGAAGACTGGAGACCCTGACCCACCATATCCTCTCCCTGCCTGTTTCCTGGCACCAGAACCTCTCCACCAGGCAACACATTCTTAGACCAGCGGTCCACTATCTGCTGTAGTCCATTGACATGTAGTAAAATATCATCCAGATGAGGAAAAAGGTCTTCCTTTTCCAGGTCCATCAGGTCTCCAGTACTGGCGTATAGATGAGAGCCAGGAACATTGTCATAGACACTTATGCGGCTGCCCCTGGGGCAGCACTGTGTGACGGCACTGACGGGCCTGATTTCTTTAGTGCATGAGAGTATTGGGGAGTCTAGGTGCAAGCTGCCTGTGTGCCAGTTAATGGAGGCTCCGTGTGTGGGAGACAGGCTTTCTATGGACAGTGCTTTGGGGAAGGTTCCTGGCTTGTGGTCTTTTGGGATATGGACCACCAGGTCCTCATAGGAGCAGAATTCATTCTTGCGGTTTTGCTCAGCTACTCTCTTTACCTGGACCGAGAAGATATCTATGTCTTCTAGGTACATGCCGCTGCGTTTGTGGTCAGCCCGGTGAGGCTTGCGCTCCTTCAGGCTGGGTGTACTGACAGTGCTGCCACTGGAATGGCTGCTGCCCTCGCTGCTGGACTGAGAGGGCAGAGCCCTACAGGACAGTGGATCTAGGGCCCCACCATCTCCATTCATTATCTCCACACAGTGGAGCGTCTTCAGAGCCTGAGCCTCCTGCTGCAACACTGGTGCACTTATGACCAGGTTCTTATGACCTCTTCCTAGTGTTCCTCGAGATCGCAGGGTCTCCATGCGCTTCAGGAAGTCTTTGGCGCGCGTGCGTCCCATCCTGCTATGCTTACCAGGCAGAGAGCCATAGTGGGAGATGTCTTTGGGCATATGGGACAGGGTGAGAGAGGTCGAGTCCGGCATTGCTGCGGAGTCAGAGCAGGTGCGGTTGGAGCAGTCGGAATCCTCTGTGCTAAGGCACCTGTGGCCACTGCCCCCACTGCTCTCACTGTGCAGTGAGGAGACCTCCGGCTCGCTCAGGTCCGTCAGAACACTCTCACTGCTGGTGGTGGTCCTCAGGGCTACGCCGTCCCTAGAAGACTGACCCTCTCCGTGGTGTACCAGAAGACAGTCAATGTCCTGCAGCCTGGACCAGCGTCGGCTACTCCACTCAAAGGTCCATTTGTCACTGATGGCGAATAGGTCTTCTTCATCTGAGTCTTCACTCTGGCAAAATACAGAGAAATCAAGAAGGAAAATGAGTATGTTTCATAAACTTTCATCATCAATCTATCATGCAATATACAATAATTAGTCCTACTATAGAACTAGAACTATCACAGCTGACCCAGAACCATTCTTAGGACTTTACATTGAGTGAATTACAGTAGATGCAGAAAGGTTCTGTTAAAATCTAACTTTTCATTATCCTTGCAAACACAATACTCTTTCAGTTATTTATTTTCTATTTCCATTGTACCTGGTAGGAAATTCAAAGGAACAGCTGACTTGCAAAGGTGAGGTGAGGTGTGTTATATCACAGTCTGTGCCAGAACGGAACATGGGATCTTAAGCAACAAAGCCTGAGGATATGTCTTCTCAGATTTAATGCTATTATACAGTCAGTGTGATATAACACCAGATACCAACCTTATTCAACTGTCCCATAAATAGAATTAACATAGGTTAGTAGGTTACATTCCAAGGTAGCGTAAGGTAAATAAAATAGCCCTATTCAATAAACATGGACAATGGCTTTGTGTCAAATAACATAGAATCTAGGTTAGGAGGATGAAGCCAGATTATATATTTTTATTGTTGCAGCAGGAAACTGACACTTTGTAAAAAAAAATGTGAGGGAAAATGTTACAATGTAATGTACCAAGCTATGTTGTCGAAGGAAACCCATAAAAACCTTATGAATCAATTCATTTTGAATATTTTTTTTTAAATACAGTAAATTTAGTAACTCAACTTACTTTCTTCTTGGGGAGGTTCACATCAAGTTTCATAGAAGCACACTTGTTCAAGGTGTTAAGCCGTCTGAAAAAGAAATGATCCCAACATGAAGATGCGTATATCTGAACAAACAAGAAGACACAATGTTCTCATAAAGCAGACACCACAGTGAGACCTATTACAGCGCACAACAGATGTCCTTAATTGGATCAGCTTCTGTATTAATGGGTGTACTGAACTGATAGTCCAAGAGCTTTTGCCCATTGGCTACAGCAGTAGATGGGTTGTGACCCGCTAATAGGCAGCACTTCTTTTCCAGTCTGATATTCTGGGCCAAATCTTTCTAGCAATGCCTATTGCTCTGAACATCTACAGACGACAACAGTCAGAGATCCAATTTCCAGCCACAATGGTTTTAAACTAAACCGTTCTAAACTGTTTTGTTTATGATTTCCTTAATTTAAGTGATCCAAAAGCTCTCATAACGACCATGGCGCTTCATAATATTTCCTATGAACAAGAAAGACCAAGCCTGGGAGCATGTGTCTACAGATTAGAGGTTTGTGGGCAAAATGGGATGAATAAAGAAAGGTATCTCAAAACAATGTGGGCGAACCAAAAATAACATGGTAATAGACGACAATACCCGGGCGATGGTTACAGATGCATTCTTTGTGGTACAATAATCCTTTGCCTGTACATCTCCAGCAGTGATTCATGAGTTATATTGATTTACTAACAAAAATAAACGTTCTGAGATTAATCTAGTTCATTGACATATTTGAGCTATCCTGCTGTCTTGTTGGTGATAAGAACATACAAACTACAATTTCCCTTTTCTTTTTTACTTGTAACTACAGGGCCCTGTTGACACAAGAGTGTCAAAACTGGAGGCCCCTTCACTCCACAGGCTTAAAAGAGATTTGAATAGGATGGTTATATCAGGGGCTGATTAGTGAGGATTCAAATAATTATACATTAAGTGTATCAATATTATCAACCACAGTGTGAGCCAGTGACTCTGTTTATGAAGCTATATTTAACATAATGCTAAAGGTGCGATGAAGTCCTGGACAAAATCACATGGGGGCAGGAATTAATTACTGTTGTCTTTTATTCATCTGCTGGCTAGTTTGGAATTTAGATGAGTTGCTTTGGTGTTGTTTAGGGTAAAAGTATATTGAGGCCCCCGCCTGCTTTCCTCTTGGGACGGTCTCCATAGTGACTGTGGTAACTGCAATGCTGTTTTGGTCTCTGTTTGAGAGCGCCCATGGACTCGGCTGCCCTAAAGTGAAGTAACAGCAACGCTGAACTGCTAGTGGTTGACTATTTCTTTATAGCCGACATTGGGGGAAAAACCCTGTATGTCATGGCAATTACATCATGGGAAGTCTTTAACTCAAAAATAGCTGTAGGTAATATAACACATTATAATAACACTCATTAACTCCCACACATATATCTCACTTCCTTGAAGTTGAAGAACTCAACTTTTGCCATTGTCTTAACTCAAAGCTGCTTTCTCAGACTTAGTCTTAGTCACTTTAATCTCAAGTCTGATTTATGCTTCTGCAACAAAGTGTCTTGCGATGTCTCACTTGATAACTGCAAATGCACTTTATTCAGTTATTTTTGCATGTCACATTGCATGATACTTTTTCGCAAAAGTATTTATTTATGGACATAAACTCTACTGTACACCAACTTTGCTTGAGTTAGAACAGCCATTATTTTAATACCTGCAGAGAGGTTCCACAAGATCTTTGTCCAAGAAGTCATGATCTCTTTTCACCGGAGAGATGTCAATGGGGAACTGGGAATCTTGAAGGGATAAATATACAGATTAGAAGTAGCATAATGAAAAATGTGGTCTCAACATCAAGACTGTGTGATTAAGTGTTAATACTATACCCCAAATAAGAAGAGGCACAGAAAAAAACAAATAACCACATTCTTTCCAGAAAGGCATCCCAGGGCGTTAAAGCATGAAGCTTGTTTTGGATCCGATGATATTAATAGGAAGAGACAGGCTTCGCCCAAATAACAGCGCTCAGACTTGTGCAGGCATTACATCTTCTTCTGGGTATGGCTCCCCTCTTACATAACATAAGAGACTAAAATCCAGGCCCTCTGAATCTAACATTCCACTGCATTCATGTGGTGTCGTAAACTTTTTATGAAAAGCATAGCACAGCCATTTAAGTGGAAACGCAGGCTCTGACCAAGCCTGTTCTTGTTTAGTGGAGTAGACATTCAAAATAGGCTTGAAATGCTGATTATTTTGTACCGAGTATTTCATCATTGATGATGGGTGTGATTACATGATCAGAAACTCAGAATCATCACCTCTTATACTGTACACCTGCACAGTGACTGATACCAGATAGATACAATCCCTATAAACAACAACTTCACAGCACCCCATACACATCATAATGTGTGGCTAAGAGGCAAGTGTTTAAAAGAGTAAAGCTAGTTTAACCACTTTAACCCTATATTCGTTGACAGGGGTCCCCTTGGAATATATACTTGGTTCCCTAAGTTTTTCCCTCCAAAATCACTTCACTGAAAGTAGGAGATCTCCAAGCTCACAATGCGTCGCAAAGAGACATGGTGTGAGCCTGTAGATTGGCTATTTTCACAGAAAATGTTACTATTTTTACCAAACGTTTTCCCAGAAGCTATAACAAAGCCAAGTGTCTCCCCCATGGCCTCTTTCTTTTTGTACTCTGGACATATTTATGTGGTGGAAAAGATCAGATGTAAAAGCAACAGCAGTCGGACTTGCTATCCTGCCTCTCTTGTGAGAGGGACACTGGCGTAGCCCCTAGGCAGCCTCAGGGCCATTGTGTAATTGTGTGTGAATATGCACATCCTACCAGGGCCGTGTTAATGTCAAAATGCGCCCTAGGCAACGGACAGTTTTCGGGCCCCCCCCAGCGCACATGCACGCGCGCGCAGCTTTGCGGTTCCGCGAAATAATCCCCGAAATAACCGCAACTTTGCGGTTATTTCGCGGATTGTGGCCGTTTTTGGGGGTTTCTTTGTTACTTTATTTCGGTTTTAGGGTTAGGGTTAGGGTTAGGTTAGGCTTATGTTATTTAATAAAAAATAAAAAAAATGAAAAAACTTTTTTTATTTTTTAAAACATTTTTTGGGTGCATTCCCCCCCCCCCCCCCCCCCCCCCCCCCCCCGACAAGACATAGGCATGTGCCTACATTGCCTGTGCTTAAACACGGCCCTGCATCCTACAGTGCAAGAACGATTCTGTTATTCAGTCATCAACTTAAAAGGCCTAATTTCACAAAAGACATAACGAGTAACAATGCATTTATTATCCCCGCCAGGAGGCTGGAACGACCGAAGGCAAGGGATTATTGTTTTCGCTCTTGTGAGTCTGTCTGTCTGTCTGTCCGTCCGTCTGTGAACAGCTAATCTCCGGCACTGTTGGACCAATCTGTGTGAAACTTAACACACACGCTCCCAATAGGCCTAGGAAGAATCTTTCCCCCAAATATTTCAAATCAGCCTCATGCTGGCAACAGGCCGCTTCATGTTTTGGCCTATAATATAACTCTTGAACCGTATGTAGGTGGTACAATCGAAATATTTTCCCACCTGAATTCCTTGGATCATGACCACATATAGCCACGTCCATTTATGCCAGACAAGATTTTCGTTTGATACAACCCTTATTTATTGAATGATATTTGCACAGCACATTTGCACTTTTATGGATTTGCAGTTTACCGTAGTGCAATATGGAGAGTGCAATATGTATTTAGTGTGAGGTTTTATTGTTGAGTTTAATTGAATGCTTAACAGTACCTGGTGTGGTTCAGTAGATTGGGCTGGACCATAGTCAGGAGGTCAGAGGGGGGTTGTGATGTGCTTTAGCTATTGATGATATTTATGTTGTTGTATTGTGTGAAAAAGGAAAAAGAATCATGATTGTTGAAGTTCTTAAGAGTTTTGTAATATATGTGTATGTGGGTTAACTGTATAGGTATTCATGTATTTATTATGTTTAGATTTACAATACACCCCTTTGAATGGAGCAGTCCAGGCTGATTAGCTGCAGCTGGGTATAAAATGCTGCCAGTTGTCAGAGAGAGGTGAGGGGTGGAAAGCTGGACACCGCCATGCCGTAACAATGATTGAAAGTTATCTATGTTGGTGAATAAATACACCGTCTGGTTGAACTCTATACCATGCCTCTGTACTAATTCCAACCGCTAAGCCGGTCATCCTAACACACCATTTCGTGTTTTCTTCAAAACACACTTTTTTTCTACCACACATTATCTCTGGAGTCATGTGCTCAAGATGCATCAGTCAGATGTTGCAGATTCCACTCCAATTGGCTATGAATGCCTTTCAAATTTTGGCCGCCCTGGGTAGGCAATGATCCTGGTGGGGATCTGTGCACCGAGGAGCAGTTTTATTTTTGTGTTCCTTCATTAACCTCTATATATCATAAAACTAAACAAATGTTTCCCAGTAGCATGATGAATGCATGTGTGGAGGGATTTTGTTACCTTCAAAGAGCTGAGCATACTGGGGGAATCCTGCTGCCCGCAACCAGTCGCACGCTTCCTTCGCCTCGATTTCTGAAACGTAAAAAAAGTATGATGATGAGTAGCCTGTAAACAAAATCAAAAGAAACCACGTTCAATTAATTTCAAGTTTGACAACACCTCCACAGCAACTATCCCAGAAGGACATCTCCTGATGCATTTGGCATATCAGGAATACAGCAGACTAGGGGCGGGGGTGCAGGATGCCTCTGAGACTATAGAACCCTCTATTCTGGATGTGTGAGGTCAACCCTAGCTATATCCCTGAGGGTTAGTCAGTCTGGTCGGAGGTTCCGACCAGACTGAATACCCCCCTACTCCCATGACGAAGGGACATGAGATCTTACATAACCATCTGTGGTCTGGTAAGCTCATCTGCAAATGAAACGATATAACCTGAGAACAAAACCTGTAAAAGCTGGGATGAATAAAAACGGATCATACTACTGCAGTGACCGCCCCCCAGGTGTTTAGATTTTTTGCTGTGTATGAGAAAGACCTTTATGTTAAAAAAAAAAAAAGTCTCAAACCACATTCAGTCATCACATGAACCCACAGCATACCCTATAGATTGGATATTTCTTCCATGCAGTTGAAAAGACCGATAACTCTTTGTACAAATAGAAGAGTTGCGATGCAATGCGTTGTAAGCTTGTAGAGCAGCTATTTTCTCTATTTTTGAAAATGTTGCTTATAATGACATGCCCAAAATAGGGAGGCCTGGTTGAAAGTGGTTAAATGATCAGAGCCCTGATAACTCTTTGAGGTGCCGAGTGGTCTATGAACCAGCTAGCAGCTGCCCTACTGGCTTTCTCCTGAAGAACTGACCCCAAGCAGTTGGGTTCACATTTTGGCCTTTCTGACCTCTAGAACATGACATCTCCAGTCTCCAGATCCCCTGATGACAGGGGAGAGGAAACAGGACATTGGCACTGTGCCATTAATGCTAATAGAGTTGTTGGGTGTCATTTTACTGCCTCAACAAGACAAAAGTGACAACACAGAACTAAAGCAGCAGTTAAACGGCTTTACATAACGAAAGAAAATAGTTATATACAGGAAGCTCAATGAAATTAACTTATATTCACTTTAATACCCCAACTCTTTCACTTTCACTGATAAATCCATAGCATGTTAGTAAATCTCTAAACCTGCATATATCTAATAATGAAGAAACAAATTCTATCATAAACATTATTCTTACCAGTTACAAGCACTCCTCCCACTGATAAACATTACTCTACAGTTGGTAAATGTCCTCCTGCCACTTAATCTAATATTTATACCAAAGATTTGGTCACCAAATCATAGAGAATGAGAATGACTGACTCATGACTGTGGTATACAGTACATATCCTATCCCGACAAGAGCCACACAAAAGGTATAACTTTCGCTCCACCCCTTTATCATGTAACAGTGCAGTTTACAAAACAAATAAATAATAAAGACCCTTTTAATAGGTCTTTCGGTGTATGTTTCACTCCCTGCGTGCGTACAGTTTGCCATAACAACAATTGAACAATAGACGTTCATCAAACAATACAGTATAGTTAAGTATAGTTAATCTATGCTTGCATTCAAAATACTACCATTGTTCCCAAGTCCCTAATCCAGGACTCACCTGTGCCGCTAATACCGCTATATGTCTATATCCCTGAAATTCAATGAAACGTTACTTTGGTCTGCAAACTGACCAACAACTGAATAAATATTAGCAGTTCCCTCTGTGTGTGTGTGTGTGTGTGTGTGTGTGTGTGTGTGTGTGTGTGTGTGTGTGTGTGTGTGTGTGTGTGTGTGTGTGTGTGTGTGTGTGTGTGTGTGTGTGTGTGTGTGTGTGTGTGTGTGTGTGTGAGAGAGAGAGAGAGAGAGAGAGAGAGAGAGAGACAGAGAGAGTGAGTGAGTGCGTGTGAGTGCGTGTGTGTCCTTGGATGGCAAAAATCTGCTGTTTACCCCCTTAACCTGCATGGAGATTAGCAGTTGAGTCAACATGTGTACTCCCACTAACAAACAAATGAAAACGGTCGCTTATCAGGCAATACGAGAACTTTTGCTGCCAAAGAGGGCATGTGAAAACGGTCTTTCCCATTGCCATTCCAGCAAGTTATGCAAAAAAAATCCTGGAAAAAAAAAGTTTATCCTGGAAAACTGTAGTGAAAACACAGCTTAACAATGCTCTGTTCCCACCTAACGTCACCAGGTGGCAAAGGCTTCCTGTTCAACTGGGCTCCCCTCCCACCTGGATTATATCAGGCCGGTATTATTCCACTGCACCACATATAGAAAACGCAGCCTCAGGTCCTCTCTCTGTCCCACAGCCACAGGTGTAACAACTGGAAACAAGAAATCTGAGATGGGAATTCCTCAGTGTTTGACATTCCATAACGGAGACGTTCTGTCCCCTCATCCATTCTCTAAGGAAATCTCTTGTGGCTGGTGTTGGCAACATGCCAAGGTGTGTGAACTTGAGTTTACTACTAAAGAGCCTGCTGCCTACAAATTGTGTAGTCTAAAATTGCAGTGTCACAAAATACATGATACCAAGTAGTGCCGTGACAATGGCCCTGCATGACCAACAGCAGTGTACCACGAATGCATATGTACCAAAGTGTCCCTGAGGGGACTCACCTTCCTTTACAATACGACTTATGCAACTTTATGGCTGTCAACAACAATTCATTGTGCAATTCAACACACGGCAGAGGTATGGTAGCCTATGTAACAGCATGCACAAAGAAGAGCAGCATACAGCATGCTTGGATAGTTCTGAGCTGATACAAGCATTGCCAAAAAAACATGTCAGGTTTGAAGGCCTCCTTCACATTCCAGTCAGTCCCTCACAAAGTACTTATTGGATTAGAGCCAATAATATGAGTGGGCTCAAACTTTTCAGGATTTTATTACATTTGTTGTGGTATCCAAAGCTCCATCCTTCTGTCAGAAACACTAACCGACATATGGACAATATCTTCCCTACCACTTATTTTTTTTAAGTAATGCATAATTTTTTTAATTGTAAATTTTCAAAATCTTTCAAGCAAGTAACAACACAAATTACTTTCAGCAACATAAGTTATAATAATTTACTTACGGGATACTTTCATCATAGAATGTTATGGGTTCATATGTCCTTGTCCGTCAAGACTTTAACAAAGTATCTCAACATGTCAAAGCATCTTCATTCCCACGCTGAGCCACATTCCTGCTTTCTCTGAAAAAGGCAGTTTTAACTCAGATCCAAGGCTCGCTGTTTCTCATTCTTTCTCCTCTCCCTTTCCATCTACCCCCAACAACCATATGCCTGTCCCAACACTAAATCTGTCCTTCTCCCACCCCCTTGCTACTGCTGGCTCCCCAGTGTTCTGATTCAGCCCCCTTCTTCAGCTCCTTGTGCCTGTAGTGTACCTCCTACCCAGATCTGCCCACCACAATTCTTGTCTAACGCACTCAGCACATTTTTGGCACAGAAGACCTGAGCTGTAGCCAAAGAGCAAGCAGCGCGTCTATGCGCAACATGGCACATTCATGTATGAGACAGAATTCTTTTTAACGTGTTTTCTAATACTATTATTTTTTAACAATTTTAACCAGGAAAAATGTTTTATTTAAGGTCAAAGAAAATATTCATTTCACAGAATCCCAGATGTTGTTCCAGCTAACTGACGGAATGGAAAGACGTCAGCTGCTATAGTGGGGGGAAAACCGTGACATAAACTGTCAGCAATCAGCGGCGATGATTCATGCTGAGCCAGTCAGGCTTACAAGGCTCAGTGTTAACATCACCAGAACTATCTCCTCTGCCTCTGTCTCGGTCTCAACTCCTTTGTCTGACGGAAATGGCAGAATGAATGAATGAATAAAAGGCACTGTCTGAACTTTGTCGTCAGACACAGCATGTACAGTGTGGGCCAGCTACTTAACAGATAGATGGAAAAATCATTCTAAGAACTGACTATTGTAAGAAGAGCTATCTCATAAATATCTAAAAATGGATTTACTTTTATGAAACAAATCGTTGTTCAAATAATCAATGGTATATATCGGAAATCTGCTTTACAGCAAGATGTTGTAATTACCCATTGCAGTAATTGATCTTGAGAAAAAAAAAACATAAAAAATCAATCAGCTTACAAATCACACTAAACACAAAAGACATCAGTAAAATATTTACAAGAACAGTGTGTGTGATAAATTAGGAGATTTCCTTTAGTCCCAATGTATGGATATAAAGACAGGCATTTAAAATTGTAAGCTTTGGCGTGGCAAAATTTCAAATGTAACCTTTTTCTAATTACCTGCCTTTACGTTTGACCCTTGTGCCATTTCCCCTGGTTAAGCATACCTCTTCTAATTTACTGGGGCCCAGAAAAGGTACAGTAGACAAAACGATGCAAATAATCCACTTCAGTTACATTAGCAAATCACTAAACAATGCTTACACTTAATCTATTGATAAAAGCACTCTAAAGCAAAGGGTGTATCCTATACTGATTTCCATTTAAAAAAGGTATCAATCATACTCTTAAAAATCTGCCTGACCCCCATACAGACACGCACGCAAACACACACACACACACACACACACACACACACACACACACACACACACACACACACACACACACACACACACACACACACACACACACACACACACACACACACACACACACACACACACACACACACACACACACACACACACACACACACACACACACACACACCTCTGTTTCAGAAAATGTTGAATGAATCAGCCAAGACAAGAGCTAGTTGAATACAATACATCAATGAAAAAGACTGCCCCCACCAGACTCCAGACCATTACTGTACACTGGAAATTGTCTGTATCAAAAACACCTGGACAGAGAGAGAGAGAGAGAGAGAGAGAGAGAGAGAGAGAGAGAGAGACAGAGGTGGTTTTGGGAAATCGTTTCCAGTGGTCGGCTGGCTGGCTGACTGCCCTGAGGAAGGTGTTGTGAGTGACAAGAGGCGGGGAGGCAGGGAAATTAGGCCCCCTTTCTTCCTCTTCGTGTTACTGATTACATACAGACACCCACTCACGGTGAGCAGTCACCCTTACTGTAAAAGCAAGGCTAGACAGACTGCCAGGGGAAACACAGTGCCCCCTCTGCTCTAGTCTGCCCAAAACCACAACATCTGATGTCTCATGCCCAAAATAGCCCAGCATTTCCCTCCGTCTAACAGATCTCAATTGCGCGTAGAAATGCAAACAGGAAGTGAGAACAGAAGTGATCATTAAACGATGGCTCAAAGAAAAGAAGCCACATTGTGTGTAAACCGCGAAAGCCCCCCTTGAGATTGACTTGCTCTGTATGAAGTTGTTATGGTCCTCTTGAAAATACAGGGCAGCGCTCAGAAAAGATGGATTAATATTGTGGTGCCCCAGGTCATTCATCCAATATCGTGGGAATAATGCTTCCCTCTTTTCCACAGTAGGTTTTAATTAACACAGCCCCCCGCGGCCGTCAGAACCCCAGTGGGCGTCTGCATGCATCCTCAGCACAATATGCCACAATCATCTGACCTAACAGCCAGTACCACTGCTGCCCTTGTCCTCGATTTCAATCCACAGCCTTCTTAGCCAAATGTATAGCCTACTTTGCCGCACAGCCGTGCCATTCAACTAAAATAGCTGATTTTCAATGCACACATACACAAAGCATGAATTTGCCCATATCATCATCACATCATAACAGACATGAGGCCTTGTCAAAGAACAGCGCTGATCTCTACAAGCAGCCTCAAACATAATGAGGTATTATTTGTGTGTAAAGGTGAGTAACACAGTGAATGAATATCACTTCATTCATGTTTGAGTGTTTGACACATGAGCTAGCTGTCCTGGCACGGGCAATAATTACAGGCATTCTGTGGGCTGAGTCACACGCAGATTTCCAACCCTCTCATTTGATCCTGTGGAGAACCCAGGGGACTGGTCACTAGCCCGCAGACGACATAGGATGCTGGTTTAAAATTAGTCGGCCTTATGCTGAGTTGCTAAGCTACCAAAGTAAAGTTTCCTCAAATACAAATGACTTAGCAAATCCTGAGTCTACTTTAGCCCTGTGGTTTTGTGGTGACCTGTGGAGAGAATCCTTCAGCAGGCCAGAGATCTCCAGTAACAAGTGGATGTAGACCATAGAATTCCTGGCTTCTCTGAGGACTGTGACTCTAGTAAAGATTTTGTGCCAGCTCCAGTGTGACCAGTGCCAAGGAGCCACTAGCATTTGTGCTGGCATATATCAGGGCTTTAACGATATTCAAGTTCTCATTCAATAAACAATGCAACAATAATACAGAATTGTATTGCTGATTTCAAAGGTTCACATTTTAGCCCACGTAATAGTTCATTCAGTCACCTACAATATAGTTTACAAATACTATTACACAGTGAATTTGCATAACTATCTCTCTATTTCAGAGAATTAAAAGGGATGTGTTTAAAGGGGACTGGAATTTGTTTGAGCGACCCCCTACCGCAACTACCCACTTTGAGTGAAAGACTGAGGTCCACCTTTCATGTCAAAGTAGACGCACACAGCAAGAGCTTATTGATTCTGGGAGTAAATAACAGGAGCATGTGAGGTAGAGGCTGCTGTTGACCACTGCTAAAGCTTGCTGGGTCAAAAGTCATCTGGGGCTGTTTTTTCCCCCTCTAGAGGTCCTGTATTGAACTCAAATGAGAGCAGCACAGCTGTGGTAACACTCTCCTTCACCTCTGAGGGACACCCAGAGAGAAGGGAGACCCTTTCATCTTCAGGCAGACACTCAAACTCTCACTCTCTCGCTCTCTGCTATCAGCACAGGTCTCTTCCTGGGCACTGGGCAGTGCCTCCTCTTAATACATTATGATATTATGCATGCATGCTGCCGATGACATTGAGATTCCTTGACATTCACTCACATACTGTGCACTTTCAGAGACATGTTGTAAATGTGTTTCTGTCAGAACAGAAGGGAAGGAACCAGAGAGAGAAAATAAAGCGCAATACTACAGAAAGGGTGGGACAATGTCGGGTTAAGTGTCTTGAGACAACTTGTTGTGATTTGGCACTATAACATTGACATTGAATTGAAAGAATGTTTCAGAACAGCTAAAATGTGAAAAGAAGTTGTAGATTTAGTAGTTTGATTGGACAATAATAAGGAATGCTAGGCTGTGACCTGTGAACATGCCAGGACTTTCAAGTTCAAACCAGCTGGTGGGGAAAGGTCTCACTGGCCAAGTGCCTTTTCAAATACCTGGAATTTGTCCTCTGCATTTAACCAATCCTTACTATTAGGAGCAGTCGGCAGCTTTGAACAGCGCCAGGGGAGCAGTCAGTGTCTTGCTCAAGGATACTTTGTCACAATGCCAGGATCGAATTGGGAACTTTTTGATTCTCTAGCTCCTGAGCCACTGCTTCCCTTAGCTGCTCTCCAAAGTTTGAAGTTCTGAACATCCACTGAAGTAAGGGGTGCATTTACTCAGAGGCAGGTGTGCTCGTCTCTTTCCCCCCCAACCACACCACATGGCAGTTCAGCACACAACTTCCAACAGCCTGCACCAGGAAAGGGAACCTCTGACCCTCCGTCCCTAGGGAGCAAAAACACCTCGTCGATCCCCGGAAACCTTCAGCCTCTATGTCACACTGGCAGCAACTCTGAGCAGAACATAAATTAATCAGCAGAGCTCTCTCAAATACATGCGAGTGATGGCTTGCAAACCACTGTGAACAAGATAAACACTTCCAGACATTGGACTCCAGCCATTTTCCCACACATGCTAAAGTGTTTTGACAACCATTTTGCAGGCCTTTGTGAAGGATTTGCTTTCTTTGGTGAGAAAAATATCAACTTTGGCTTTGGAGATTTCCTTGTTCATTTCATCAAGGCATACCTCCGTCCACCACTGTATTGATTCTGCAAGCAAAATGTGATTTTATTCTTTTCTTGTGGGGGTAATCACTGTGTTAGTTGTTGAGATAAGGTTATTAGTTCTGTCTGTAGTAAATTAAACAAAACCATACCATGACTGATGAAGGTTAGAAAATAATGACACCCATCAGGGACTAGCAAAGCATGACTATATCCCATAGTTTTCTTTTCTCTGAAACAATGATAACATCAACCATATAGCTCCGTTTTATCTCTTGTTGCTTTTAGTCTTCATAATAAAAGGCACGTTTTATTAAAGTTAGTCCCAGCTATTTTCAAAGGCAATAATAGCGTGACAAATCTGCTGAGCCAGCGTATATAAAGAACAAGAGCCTGCTGGGAGAGATTAGGAGAGATATTGTACCTGTGGGCATTTGTGCTGCCCTGTGTCCAGATGCAAGACTCCAGCAAGGGCCTGCCTTACTGCTCCTCAGTCAGCTCCTTTCTCTGTCAACCAACTCTCTGGTTCGCTCTATCATTATTTCTTTCCCCTTATCTCTCTCTCTCTTTTTCTCCTCCCTTTCGTCTCATGCTTCCCTCCCTCTCAGCGAGGCTCATCTGGGCCTCTTCAGTTGTCTCTTCAACTCCTCCTCTACTTTCCTCAAACCAACTATTGTACTGCTGCATTCTTAAGATTTAAGATTCAAGATTTTTACTGTTACATCTTGTGTACAAGTGCATAATAGTAAACAAAGAAAATAAATTCCTGGTTCCTCAGACTTTGTTGCATCAACAATAATAAACAAAAAGGAATAATTAAAGAACATTCACAATACTAAAGAGAGGATAATAAAGGTTGGTCCTAGCACACTTGAGGTAATTGTAGTTCCGTGTCATTATTATATAATTTGTACAAGCAACTACATTACTGTATCATACGACTTTGGAGCTTATGGGTTGTTCTACACGTGAGTGTGAGTAGTCCTGATTCAAAGTCAGTTTAAGTATATGGGTATCTCTTGAAGCATGATATAGCTGCAGTAAGCTACATGCCATGCCATGCTTTCCACAGTCATAATATAAGCTTGTGTGCTCTGTGCTGTAATTCTTCCTTCCCTTTGATAGTATACATAAGCACTGTAATTTGGTTTTCCAAGAGCGCTGTATAACACAACTGGAAGGGGAGGGCTATGCATCACTGACAAACACCCAGCCAGCTGACCTAAAATCTCTACGAAAACATTGAAAATAATTGACTGGATGCCAGGTCATTTACATAATATGTTCCTTAAGTCCCACACAAAACCAAATGTTTCACGCACTTAGCTCAGAGCAGTTAAAATTTCATTTACAGCCATTGCTGTTAAAAATCAAGTTCTAGACAAATAGGAGAACTAGGACGATACTGAGGAAACATGTCTGCAGATGTATCTTACAGGGATAGAGTGGGTCCACCTCTCATTTGGACAGATTCCCAATGGAGACTACAAGGGTTTCCCCTCCTTCACTGGGAATGGCCACAAGCATAATTTATATTTTGTCGTACAATGATGTTGCTCTCTGAAAATAACTTTTTCCAAGTGAAAAACAACACAGGTCTCTCTTCGGAAGAGAGATATGGTCATGCTATCGTCTATTTTCACATTTATTCATGACATGCATTTGAAGAATTACTGAATTAGTTCATGAAATATGTTGCATTTTGGGGGATTTTGTTTTTTAAAAATTAAAACTAAATGTAGGAAACAAAAGATAAAGGGATATTTACTCGTGAATCATAAAAATGTGTCCGCGACCCACAAATGGGTCCCGACCCAGTGTTTGGGAAACAGTGATCTAGAGACACACATGGATCTGGGTCCAAGTAAATGGGTCCAACATTCAGTAGCCCTGGAATGCACAGCTGATATGCATATCACAGTATATGACACACGGCAGCACATGGCATGCTATCTTATGCAATGAGGTATGTAGCCGACTGGCTGCTTATCTAGAACACTCTCGGAATGTACAAATCAATTGTTGTGCTTTATCAGAGAATCTAAGTTGTGAGAGCACGCATGTGCAAAGAACTTCTACGCCGATATGAAATGCAGGACTGATATTTCATGCATGGCTAGTGGCACGTAGCAGATCAGGTCTGCTGACAGTCAGAACCTATTTGAAAGGACTTTAACATGAACAGACAGCATGCTGAATGCCTGTGGTCTGAAAGCACACTTCTGCCTTTCTGTCACAATTATTCTCCAAATGCAATGTTGTATACATTTTGTACCAGAGGAGGGCAGCGAAGCACAAAAACGAGTGTGTTGTGGCACAGTAAATATAGCCTACTTGACAGACTACCAGTAGAGACACAACAAATACTATCTTAAGAAGTGCACCCAACAGGAAACTTCATTTTGAAAGAAAGAGTGGTCAAAATACAATAGATTTAGAGACGCAACCTCATTCAGACTGTTCTCCACAAAGTCCTTATAACAGTAATAGGACATTATTTGCATCAAAGGTGCCGTTATGTATTGTTCCTTTTCATTGGAAATGGCTTAATAAGGTTTTTCTGTTAATTGGCATTTGTGTGGAATGCAATTGGCCTTTGAACAGGGAAAGTTTTCCTGCCTGGCTCTGTTAATGTGTGACTGTGTTCCTGTTTCACTGGAGCCAAGGTATTTCACTGTTTCCTATTGTCAATGATTATCCTCACACATGTGGCAACTGTCAACTCACTTAGCCTGTGTAGGAATCACAGCACACGTGTAATAGCCAAATATACTTGAAAACGTGGGCACATCCTGCCACCTCTAGGTAGAGAGAGGTACTGTATATCTGGAAGACAGTATCTACAACAGCAGCTAAATGAAAGTGATTGACTTACAGAAAGTTGGACTAGGTCATTCTGTTCCTAAATTATGTAGTCATGGTTGGGTAAAATGTAGTGTAGTGTTCAATTTGTAAAGGTACTGCAGAGTACATTTCAACCAGCTGAGCAACAGATGCAGATCTAACTTCAATTTAAATGTAGGTTCACTTTTCTACGATATAGTCATTCAGTAATCAGTATAAGTAATACTTATTAATAAGTATATTCTGCACATATCCAGCACAATGTTCTCATTGCTGCCCTGTCCACGCTTTTAAAATACTTATAACACAAGCAAGGTGGAAGAGAGGCAGGCGCGGACTGGCCATCGCAAAGTTTGGGAATATTACTGTTGGGCCAGTTGGTTTGTGGGCCGGTCTTGACTCGTATTTTGTTTGTTTTTCTGCTGCGGACATTAAATTAAATATATGGTGCTCTCTCGCACATACAGACTCTTACAATGTGGTGTGACCCCCTTCATACTACTGATACAAGCTGTCACAGGGATTAAAAATGAAACTCAAAGATGTAATTATGAAGTACACCTTAGTGTGTTTTCCAAACATTTTACAGAAGCTGCACTTTGAGAATTATAGCATAAATGTGAAATTATATTTGCATTGTGAAATTATATTTAATGAATTCTTCCCACTTATTTGTCCATTCACACACAAACATATTGGTTCTTCAGTGGCTCTTTGGGGTGATTGAGATGCTACAGTATATAGCCTCGGGGCTGTAAAAACGACCTGTTAACGGTAGGGTAAGTTATTGTTTTTAATTTCTGTTTTGTTTGTTAAATTAAGTGTTAATTAAGTGTTAAAAAGGTCTTTATTCTGATAGTAATAATTGCTATAGAGTGT
The DNA here is from genome assembly GCF_963454915.1 of Gymnoscopelus microlampas. NCBI lineage: Eukaryota > Metazoa > Chordata > Actinopteri > Myctophiformes > Myctophidae > Gymnoscopelus > Gymnoscopelus microlampas. Next base: position 44,961,313 of record NC_139945.1, on the reverse strand, counting down.
TTGTTCTGTAACAGGGGTCTCTCTGTCTCTCCAACTGTTTAGAAAACAGAAAATGTATTTTCCGGTCTGGATACAAATTTTTAATTCGAACACTACAGAATTTAAGTTGATAAATGGGTACTCTCTCCTGAAAATGTGAAACCCACCTGAAAATTTATTTTTTCTCTTTCTTTCTGAACAAACACTTTATGTATAGCGATTACTATCAGAATATAGAGCTTTAACCTTTTAACAAAAACCTTTTTGATTTGACCAAAAAATATAACTTACCCTACCATTAAGTTGCTGTATGGTTCTTTATAGGTTCTCCACTGTTTCTGCGGCTTAGTTAGAAACCAATAATGGTTCTATATATATCGCCATTTGACAAAGGTACTACGGTATATAGCACCTTATTAAGATAATAATAATAATAATTAGTTTGAGATATGTAGATATATCTACTGGACAACGAATTTCAACATAAAATTGATGATAAAACAGCTTCTTGTAACCTGTAATCCTTTTTATTTTGTTGTCATCAGTGTCCCCCCACAGAGCAAGTAGTGTCAAAATATGTGATAGTTTCTGTGCTGTACAATACTGTGGTTTTCAAAATAGAACATAGGGGTCTGGTGCCATAGACTAGCATGGGCCTTTAGTTTGTATTTATCTGCTTGGTATGCTCTCACTACATTATCATTTTTATACATAGATTACCAAATATGAGGGCCACTCTAATTTAAATTCCCAGGCAGAAACAGGTTGATCCATTTTGAGGTGCAACGTTACAATTTTGTTGCAGAGCATTACGCCCCCCAAAATACTTTTATTATAAAAATCCTTCATTATAAAGTTATATAAAGGTAACAAACTGCATTTGCATAATAATCAGGTGTATGCTAGCTAGCTAGGTTCATGAATATAAGCCACCCTACATGCCTGCGTACTGAGTGGACATTGTATAAGACTACTCTTACCACTTATCAAACCTCAATTTGAATCGAGGCCAGTTTAAATTAGTTTCACATGCAGATTATCTGAAGTGCTACAGGTTGTGAGAGCCCCCTGATGAATAATTCAGAGCTTTTGAATGAGTAGTGTTGAGGGGAGGAGGGCAGAATCTAAACTAGATCACACACACCTTTTTACTGTTACAACATCACAAAAGACCACCTCACTTCAAGCCCCTTTATGGAGGAGGATTTTGAGAATGAGCTATCCAGTAGGGAGAGGAAGAGAAGAGGTAAGAGGGTAGAGCTTGTCATCTTAAAAACTTCAAGTGCCCCGGTCCTCCCACTATACAAGTGTTTACTTCTAGCTTGCCAAAAGAAATTACCCCCCCCCCCATTGTTTTTCTGTGTAAACATACTTTTACTGCTCTTAGTATTGATGATTTCTTGTATAGTATTGTATGTCTTTATGTGTCTTCATGAATTGAATACATAGGACCACAATAGAAACAAGCCCTCTCTGCTTTTTGTGTTATCCTTTTAGCATTATTGTATAACTGTACCTCTGTACTTTTTGAAAACTGTTAATAAAGTATTCAATTAAAAAAAACGGTGTGTTGCAGAAGTAATCCTAGGCAGGAATGTTTTCTTCCCCAAGGGATTTGTCATACCCTACATGCCTACAGGACAGCTGGCTATCTCTGCATGTACAATCACCCTAAACCTCCCCCCTCCCCACACACACACACACACACACACACACACACACACACACACACACACACACACACACACACACACACACACACACACACACACACACACACACACACACACACACACACACACACACACACACACACACACACACACACACACACACACACTTCCCAGTATTCATTTGATCATTGTACAAAGCATCACAGAGACACTGAAAACAGCTTATAACAGACACTATTTGCTCTAAATAGAACAAAATATGAAGAAAGTTAAAAGCAAATCAAGAATCTAGCAGTTACCTCTCAGTAACGGGATGAATACCTCATTGACTCCGCACAGAGGAGGTAGTGTGTGTGTGTGTGTGTGTGTGTGTGTGTGTGTGTGTGTGTGTGTGTGTGTGTGTGTGTGTGTGTGTGTGTGTGTGTGTGTGTGTGTGTGTGTGTGTGTGTGTGTGTGTGTAGGCATGGAAAAACTGGAGTAATTGTAAGGGGTAAGTGATAGAGCTCTATATGTAAGGCTGAATTAAACATATATAGGCTGAGCTGAATACTGCTTTTTAGTGATGCATCAGTAGTGCTAATGGGTGCAGAAATCCTGAGAATCTGGCCTCCAGATGGTGTGAGACTTTGCACAGGAGGAAAATGGGAACAATGCAGAAGCACAGTAGCCACTCCAGAGCGATGAGGTAGACTAGAGAATGCAGCTCCAAAACCCCTGGAATATTGACAGGAAAGAGACACATTCCTCTACAATAAAACCAGGCCCCTTCCCTTGGCTGGCACAAATGTACTACCGCAGCACAGTCAAAAGTCCTTTAGTTCCATTACACTTAGAAAGAAAGACAAAACAAAACCCTCTCTTAAACTAAGTAGCAACTCTAAAAGGTGCTCATATAATGTCGGGCAATCGTTGCTGTCTTGTATGTCCAAAACCACTGCTTTTCAAGAAATGGAAAAGAAAAGTACCTGTGTTGCATTGGAGCAATGTAGTTATTATTTAGTCACAAGCTCTTACTTTTCTTTGGTTAATATTTATAAAACCCACGGACTGACTTAACCGCTTTAAGCCTGGGCATGCCATTATAGGAGACCATTTTCGAGCATTTAAAAAATATATCCCAAATAGCAGATCTACAAGCTCACAATGTGTCGCAATGCGACACGTGAGCTTGTAGATTGGCTTTGCTACTTTTACGCGACATTGTCATACATACAACAAATTAGAAAATAGGGCATCCATTTAAAAAAACATAAAATATAAATATGATTAAATGGTTTCTGGCCAAGAACGACAATATATTATTTTAAGGAATACAGAGCAGTGATGGATTCCAGGCACAATGACAGCAGGTCATGAGTGTACTGAGTCACTGAATGAGGACCCACACACATACGTAGTTCTGGTGGTACTCAAATGCCATCAAATCGGAAACATGACTAAGACCCCCACAAGCCTCCCTGGAATTCAGGGTGAAACAATATATGTGAGTAACTCTGCCAGTCACTGCGGCCCCCACTCACTTTCAGTCTGCTATGTCAACAGGGCTGACCAGCTGGAATGCAGAAGCCGTTGCAAAGCAAGGAGATCACTCTCCTGACCCGCCACACTGCCGTCCTACCTCAACGCTAGAAGAGGATTGATAGGATTTATTTAACATATTGTATCATATACAGGTTCTACTTTTCCTATACATTGTTACACTACGGACCTAAAGGGCAGGAGGACCCTTTGACACACACACACACACACACACACACACACACACACACACACACACACACACACACACACACACACACACACACACACACACACACACACACACACACACACACATTTCCTGGTTAAATTCAATCTACTTTAAGATACAGATACACAGTACACACTCTCTGGAACATACAGTTATAGCTGTTTTAGCTGTTTAATCCTCTGTATCAGTTGATTGAGTCGTGTTGCTTTGTTTACAATGACACAGTGTGAGACAACCCATGATCCAATCAGTGTGAGTTTGATCAGCCTTTGGCCTTGCTGATGCTATCAAGCACACTGAAAACACACCCTGAATACACATACACTCACATGCACTAACACGCACTCCAACACACACACACACACACACACACACACACACACACACACACACACACACACACACACTCCAGGGAGGAGTTACAGTACCAGCTGTAGGGGTATAAAGATCTCTGTTCTACTGGGCAGCTTTGAAATCGTGGTAGACAGATTGCAAAATCAACATAAATTATTTTCTTTCGCAAGCTGCATCTATTCTGGCAGTAGGGGCTAAAAAAAATGATACAAATAAGGGAGTAAAACAAAACTGAAGCTTGCATAGAACACATTTCAAAGATGAACATCACAGATGACAAAAATTGTTGGTTTGCTGACAAGCCAGACAGCTATAATCTGAAAACACATGCCCAGTAACGGTACATGACTCCACACGCCTGGAGACATCAGACCATCAACATTTGCTCCACAGCACATCATTCAGTCCTGTGGGTCTTTCATTTCTAGAACGAACAAAAGACACGCTTGATGTGTTGCTTTAATCCTCTGTGATGATACAGGTTATTTCCCCCAGAGTAGGGTGCATTATGGAACTGATGTGTCACCGCGTAAGGACTGTGACTGGGAGAAAAACTATGTTCTGGATCGATTAGTGGTGGCGGAGGCTTCTGCTAATGGAACGTTTTGTTATGAAATGTGGCCACACTTTGATCCAGCTCGAGGCCACTCACCTGCAGGAAGGAGGGGCGTGGTAGCTAGTGTTGTTATGTGTGCCCCACCCCCCATCCTCACAGACCTGGCCTAAAAACACCAGGTAGATTTTATGTCAAGCGAGTCGTAAGACAACATTGAACAAAGCTGAGGGGAGCGGCAGGTCCCATGGTGGCACAACACTGTTTTGTCTAGATATATACAACAATTGTCCTCCAATGACCCCCCCCCCAGGACAGGAAAATGTCATCAGACATTAAGATATTGTCTTCTACATCATCTTTTTTTTCTAGTTACATGCCTGATTACTGCAATGCGATGCTTATCACCTACAGTGCATTGAGTAGCAAAAAAAAGGAAGCCATGACAACTGAAGGTCAAGTATGGTGTTCCTTGTTATTGCACTTCAGGGATTAGACTGGGACTAAGAAACATTGGATCACCCAGTGTTTCCTTTCCAACACATTATTTGTATGGAATTCCATCTTTTGTTGACAGTGGGGGTTAGTGACAGGAAAAACAAGAGAGAGTTGTTGTGACAAAAGTCATCAGCTGTCCCCAAACCCATGATGTCAGTAGCACAATACAACTTTGTGTGTGAGGGTCACCTGGTATTTGATCACCTCCAAACCATCTACAATAAAAAATCAAATGTAAACCTAAAAATGTGCTTTAGGTTTACATTCTACAATCTGACTGCAGCTTAGCAACAAGTTACATTAAAATGATAGGCCAACAGCTTAAGAGAGCATAGACTTTAAATGTGTTAAGTGACACTATGACTGGCTGGCCAAAGAAAATGTAGGCTACTAGGTAAGTATGTATAGGATATACATATTTCTGCCTTTACATCTTGCACTTCTATCCAAACTCCTTTCATACCTCCAGCAATCTTCTTCAACAGTTGCTGCCTCGCAATGATCCTTCCCAATCTGTATCCAGAGCGTCTCCTGTGATGGTCCATTCTCAGGTAGATGTCCTGAGTCTCTGGGGTCATACTCCCAAGGCACTCGCTGCTTGGGGACCTTGGGAGTTCCCTAAACATGGCTGGTATGATCTTCCAGAACTGGTCCCAGACCGCTCCACTACTACTCTCTCCTACTAACAGAAGACTTCACATACAGGCGCAACAGCCTAAAAATGAGCAGAGAGAGAGCAGAGGGAGTAGAGCTTAGGGGGAGGAGTGCCAACACTTCACTCTACCTTCTCCAAGTCATGTGACCACAGAGCAGCCAATGGTCAGGAAGCACTTGGAGTCCTGCCCACCATGCTGAACTGAATCCAACGTCTGTGTGGGCGCTTGTCAGCTTTCCCCTGGTCTGGAGGGAAATATAAATACCAGCGGAATGCCTATGAACTGAGTAAGGGGAGAGGTAGTGGAAGGCTTAGGAAAATAGTGGCCTTTAGACCCACCCAGCACAAGAACAACTCGCCTGCTGTTGCCGTTCACGCACGTGCCAGTTTCACTTTACCAGAGTGAGTCTGTGCTTTGCCGTGAAAAGCACTGAGGGTGGGAGAGGTTGTTTTCTTGGTGTTAGAATGCTAATTTCTGTTCCCCAACCCCCTCACGCAACCCCCAGCTTCCAGCAAGCCAAAGCCTCTTAACTCTCAGCAAGTCTCCACAAAGTGTGAGAAAAACACCTTATATAATGAAGAATCTAGATCCCTACAATCAAAACCTGACATTTTTGTTCAGTTGAAATGGACTCAAGACTGACTGAATGGAAGTTAAAACATTTCGGTGCTCTATTAGTGTAATACACGATACTAAAGCTCATGTAAGCTAAATAAAAATCCCATGACAGTAAAAGTTTTGTTAGGTCAAGTCCCCCCCCCCTCACTCTGTTTCCTAAATCATTAGGAACTTTAATATCTTCTATTACTGTTAATGTTATGGTGGTGAGCAACTACGTATAAATCCTCCTTCAGCGAAAGCCAAGAGTTAATCAAGATAAAGACATGTTGGACTCTATGGTATACACACAAATGACTGAATCAGTCATGGTGACGGAAAACTACAATCCATACCTTTTTATAGTACAAAAAATCACACCCTGTGTGAAGGAAGCGGTGCCTTTGGGGCAGGGCTTAACTCATTTCAGTTCGTCCCTATTGGTGGTCTGAGTCCACTTACCAAATTTGTACTTGGTAGCATGCTGCAAACTGGACTAATGGCTGTTTAAAGCCCAGCCAAAGGGCAGACAGAGGGGGCGGGGCTTAAGTAATTACAGTTCGTCCCTATTGGTGGTTTTAGTCCATGTACAAAATTTGTACTCCGTAGCATGCTGCGAACTTGAGTTATGGCTGTTTAAAGGCCAGCCAATGGGAAGACAGAGGGGGTGGGGCTTCAGCAATTCATGCTCGTCCCTATTGGTGGTCTACGTCCACATACCAAATTTGGACTTGGTGGCATGCTGCAAACTGGAGTTATAGCTGTTTAAAGGAGACACACCATGAATTTAAAAAAAAAAATTGATATTTAATATCATATGGTGTATGTCCCTCAAACCATTTTCAAAAGGTTTGAGCCTAAATCAACACTCAGATATACTCATCCCAAGTCAATTCTCTCAGGCTTATAAAGCACTTTCAGCTGCAATACCAAAACGTCCAGTTGGCTAGGGGGGTGCTGTACTGCGGTACTGAGCAATTCTGTCTGTCAAAATACATGGGCAGAAAGTTTGGTGAGGTAAGCAAACTTGCCATTCTGAGATGGCCTGTTCAGACACGCCCATTCTGAAAATCTCTGAAATGAGAATGAATGACTGAATGTTAAAAGAAAATATTTTTTGGGGTACAAGAGACACTGGGGAGCCAAAAAAATACAAAAAAAATTAAAAAAAGTGAAATTCATGGTGTGTCTCCTTTAAAATCCCGTGCTCATCCCGTGCTCATACGGACGGACGGACATAACATACGCTGGGGGTCCCTGGACCCCTCTTTGATAACCAGTGGCACGTGTGGCCAATGAGAGGAGAGATGGCATAGGCAATCTCCAAGTCCGTGTGTGTGTGTGTGCGTGTGTTTGTATGTGTTGCTTCTTTGCCGTGCTCATCCCGTGCTCATACGGACATAACATACGGACGGACGCTCAAACGGACAAAGTCAAATGTAGAGTGGTTGGCACCGCTAAAAACTTGCGAGAATGTAATTTCTCTGTCAAAACATAGAATAGCTTTAAAGCAATTATACCGTATGTTCATTTGATGCTATAAGAAATAAAGTTAAGCTCCTTAAAATACAAGTTGTATCAATGGATTTACAGTATGGAAAACAACGCCCCTCACACCTGAAATATAGAGTCCATATCCGTGCAAACAGACCCCACCCACTGCCAATCAAAGCGAGCCGCTCTCGACAGCCATGCAGACTGCTTTGGCAATGAAAGCACAGGGGCCATACATATTATGAACAGAGTCACAACGCAACCCCTGTGTCTGGTCCCACATCGTGACTGGCAAAAAACACACCCTAGCTTTTAAGCACACAAAGATCACAATTCAGCAGCACACTTCAGAGCCCCCCACACGTTTTCATATAAGCTGTCTGGGGCGTAACGGTGTTCCACACACCTCCACCAGGAGCTATTTTAAAAGAGTCAGTGCTGTTTGCTCAGGTATTGGGTGGTGGTGTGACATTGAGTAGATGATTTCATGTGTTGACCCAACTGTTAATCTTTCATATACACACACTCCCAGTTTGACACTCTCTCTGATTCAAATTAACACTGTGGATTTCACTGTGTACATACACACAAACACATTGCAGGAGTAGCAATTACTTCAGGTACCAGATCCTAAAATAAATGTGTGCAGTTTGTTTGACTGACAGGTGTTCCCATAGTAACCTCTCTGAACCCATTTACTTACTACCCCCGAACTCCCTGTCTAGATGAGAAGAAAATGACTGAGTATAGTATATACATCTCATCTTATGAAATCAACCAAGCCACTCTGCAACAACATAATGAACGAGGTAGAGATGTTTTCTATCAGTACCCTCACTCAAATGTCTAGCACAATATTGTGAAAGAACTACAGCACATAGTAAAGTGTTAATAGTGGTGTGTGTGTGTGTGTGTGTGTGTGTGTGTGTGTGTGTGTGTGTGTGTGTGTGTGTGTGTGTGTGTGTGTGTGTGTGTGTGTGTGTGTGTGTGTGTGTGTGTGTGTGTGTGTGGGTGAGAAGTTTTTTGCTAAAATGTTAAAGCTTTATATTCTGATAGTTATCATTGCTTTAGAGTGTTTGTTCAGTAACAGGGCTCTCCCCATCTCTCCAGCTCTTTAGTTAACAGAAAGTACATTTTCAGGTCGGGTACCAATTTCATCCAATCAAGAGGGAGAGCGTGGGGTTCTCTCTCCTGATTGGATCAAATAAAATATGGCAAAAATATCATTCATCACCTGACCGCTCATTTTTTGTTTTAACACTTTCAATTTAACTTGTTTATCCTGTATGAGTTCTTATTCCTGATGGGATAAAACTGAAAAGTATTTTAAATGAACACTGCAGATGTTACTGTGTATGTAATCTCAAGACTAGCAGAATCTGTCAGCACCACTGCCCTAAACATGTAGTGTTGTTGTTAGTCGGAATAAACAGAAGCACCAGGGATGAAGTGGGCAAAGAAAGGGGAGGAGCCAAACCAAGTTCCTGTTTCTACACAAAAAAAGGAGGTGGTGCCCCCAGAGGAAAAAACAAAGGAGGCAAAAAAATATTGTTTTCCTTTTTACCGAATGGGTTCCCAGATTGTTGTGTATGAGACCTAGACGTATTGGCAGTGCTGGGTGGTTAACTGGAGCTGCATGCCATGAAGAAATAGCTGTTGTTCTATGTCCTTGGAAGGAGTGTCATGTGTCAGCCGCTGTGGCTGCAGTCCTTATCAAACTTGTTCTAACACGCCCTGTCTACGTTTCAGGGCTGAATTACTAGACAGCATTGGCGGTCATAGGAGGTCTTGTCTCACATCATGCAAAAGTATGCAAGCATGCACGCATGCACACACGCACACATGTCTGAGTGTGGCAGAAAAAGGGGATTTTATGATTTTGTTTTTTTAATTGCAATATTGATATATACTTCTCTGCGCACGCACGCACGCACGCGCGCGCGCACGCACACACACACACACACACACACACACACACACACACACACACACACACACACACACACACACACACACACACACACACACACACACACACACACACACACACACACACACACACACACACACAGGGAAAGTCTTGTCCAGATACAAATGACAAACGTATTATTGTTCTATATACAGTAATGCTCTTGATGTCACTGTGGAACAACCAATTAAATTCCATTGAAATGGCAGTCATTGTGTAAGAGAAGTCCAGTTGTCATTCAGCACTCAGCCATCATTTCAGAATCCAGACAGGTGTAGTCACAAGGGATTCTTTTTTGTGCGTCAGTTTTGGGCCCAGGGCTGCACATAGAGAGATCAGAGGCAGCTGCGTAATGTTTAGGTACCAGTTTGATGTGGTATGTTTTCAGAAGCAGACACGTGTAATCTGCCCAGGGAAGCTTGGCTCTGACGTGGCTATGTTTGTGGTTTGGGAAGAAGAAGGCTTAAGAATAGTCCCAATATGACGATGAATTCCACCCCGTGATCCAAACAGCCTGACCGGCTGTGTTTAATTCTGGTGATGGACTGCAGTTAATCACACATTAACTGAATTAAGTCAAAACGATTTATGATGATTTATGTATTTTCTTTCTCATAGAGCACAAATGTCAACAAAGTGTCAGGGGATGATAGAAGTGTAACAGCAGCAGGCATTCCACTTCAGGGACTGCTGCCACTGTGATTCACAACTTAAATGTGGCTGCATAGCAATGCTCTTGTTGTGCACATGCATCATTTGGTATTCAAACCTTAGACACATCTTCAGTAATAAGGCCTCCTTCCTCCCTTAAGCAGCTATGTACAAGGGTTGGGCTTTCACTCGAACACATGTAGGCCTATGTCGGAAGCTGTACAGGATTATGATAATGTTTTTAGTTTTGTTTTTGAAAATGACATCTGAAATACAAAATCTGAAATTCAGAATATATATATATATATAGAAAGTCAGAATATACTTAACCAAAAGTACTCATTACCCAGAATGTTTCATTTCACAAGATCAATGTGTATACAAATCTTTTGAAAACAGCAGAGCTTGTAGATCGGCTATTTTCAAATAGCCAAAATATAGGGCTGAAGTGGTTAATGTAGGTTTTGTAATAATATAGTAAAAGTAAAAGTACAGTATTTGTCTCTTGAGATGTAGTGGAGAAGAAGTACTGAAAATTTGAAAAGATCCAGTAAAGTACCTCAAAATCGTACTTAAGCACAGTACTTGAGTACATGTACTTAGTTACTTTCCACCACTGGGTACAAATTCAGTATGTAACCAGCAGGATGGTCTTTCTAACCACCAGGCCACCCTGAACCTCATCCTTAGCCACATCACCACCATCATTCCACCCATAATCACAGTAAAGAACGCCCTCTCACATATTATTATTATAATAGCACACACAGCTCTATTAATGTAGTATCAAAAACCACAAATTATATTATGCTGATCCTTCACACTTCAACACAGATGACACAGAGGATATGTATTTTTTACGCATAGCCTATTAGATAGCTAGCTAGATGGATAACTAGATAGACAGACAGATCTATCAAAGATCTATTTATCAAAAATGCTTTGTTCTGCATGATCATTTATACACTAGAGTTCACTGCATGCCATAAATGCACTGCTGTTACACAGTAAGACTGTGATAATTTAAAAGTGCTTATTTGGGTCCCATTTTATAATCTGAGAGTTAAATTAACATTGAGAATGGCACTGCACAGCAGTCCAAGATCCACAGCTGAGCAATGTTCTCATTATTATATGCCACAAAACATAATGAGGCAACAACAACCATTCATTGAGACACATTTTTTAAGTAGCACACAGGACAGTCTGTCCACATGTCAACCAGTAAGCCAGGAACACCATCTCTCATTATTTTAGGGAGCATATAAACAGCAGTCAAAGGCCAGACACAGTTAATTTAACTCTGAGAGTGTACAAATGGGCCCAAATGTATCAAATTAACACAGGATGTTACTGTGTAAGATTGTTGAGGCTGCCAGATTCATGACACATCACATGCAGGAGTTAGCTGCTCCTGTAGGCTACAGCAGTTAAATGCGTTTGTGGGCTGCTGCAATGGAGGTTGTGCCTGTCTTAAATCTCATGCACAAAATAAAAAAGAGAGCACTGCACTAATGGAAATATTGAATCCAATGTTTTTTTGTATATCACATCTGAATCTGGAAAACAGTAATAGTTTTCTATTGTCTACAGGCTCAATAAAGTTGTGGTTTAGTGAGAACAAAGCAAAGGTAGGCTATCATCTGATCACTGAAGGTTATCCAATTAGACTGTAATTGCTCTAATTATTAGAGCAATAGCTCATGTGTGGTTTTGCTGCACCTAGTGGCAGACTTTGAAAAAGTGTGTGTGTGCGCACATACAAACAAACACACACACACACACACACACACACACACACACACACACACACACACACACACACACACACACAAAGAGGACAACCCCCTATAACTGCGTTATGACCAAACATACAGAAACAGTGCCTTACAATTACATTTCTTTTTCTTAAAAAAAAAAAATATGCTGTATGTTTTAACGACTTTTTAAGTTGCACAAGAAAGTAGTTTAACATAGGGCCATGCTTTCGGCAATGACAGCCCAATTACATGTATAGGCTAATTAAGGATAGGTGCCTATACTGTGTCGTAGTTATTAGGTTGATAGGCTGCAGCCAGCAGGTTCATCAAGAGAAGTGTCAAAACTATCAATATTGTAATTAAATAAACCAATCGAGTCAATACATCGGCAAGCACTTGTTTCTGTCCCACTCAGAACTTCTTAATAAAGGGCTTCTATCTTTTTTTCCCCCTCCAACTTTCAACACAATTAATCACAATCATCTGTCACCTGCTGAAGCCCATTTTAAACACGTGGACGCGTTTGGCACCCTAGTCCCACCCGCTGACACATGATGACACACTAAATAAACATAGGCCTAATTTACAGTGGTGTAAAGTAACTAAGTACATTTACTCAAGTACTGTACTTAGGTACAATTTTGAGGTATTTGTAATTCACTTGAGTATTTTCAATTTACAATACTTTTACTTCTACTCCACTACATCTCAGAGGCAAATATTGTAGGCTACTTTTTATTTCTCTACATTTGAACATTTTAGTTACTAGTTACTTAGATTTTGATTATTATTACAAAACATACCACTTCAACCCTATATACATTTCGGCCATTTGAGAATAGCTGATCTACAAGCTCACAATGCATTGCATCTGCTATTTTCAAACGTTTTTTTATAGATTTTATACATTTGAAAACTTGTGAAGTGGGACATTCTGCATAATGACTACTTTCTACTTTTGGTACTTTACTTGACACCAATACTTTTGTACTTTCCGGACTTTTACTTGTAACAGAATATTTCTACATGATGGTATTGTATTGATACTTTTACTTAAGTAAAATAATTTAGAACTTTTTCCACCACTGAATGCAAGTTACAAATGTAGGCACGGTAGGGTATCCTACTTTTGTGCATTGCAAGTAAGAGCGAAGCATCAGCGCCACCCCGTGGCAACAATAGCCTTGGGTACATTTCATAGGTACAATTCTCCAGTGTGTACGGTAGACTATTAATACCGCAGAATCCTTAAAGGAAGCCTAGCCTGCCTACCAACCATGTTTATTTAAATTTAAAATGTTTATTTTGGGCGTTTCTAGCTTAATTTAATTCTATTTAGATTGAATAAACTTTTTTTTTTTTTTTTTTTTTACCTGAGTTTAGATTGGTGCATTTGTAATTTTAGTCAGATAAAAACATTGGACAAGAAATAACGCATTTGTGGGTCACGGACCGATTTTTGAAAAATATTCATATTCAGTTTCATACATAAAAACAAATCTAAAATGTTTCAAAAGAATTTCATGAAATTAAACAAAACAGATTACAATAAATTCCACAAATAGCCAATCTACAAGCTCACAACACATAGCGGTGAGCTTGTAGAATAGATCTGCTATTTTCACTAGCTTGGGTCCCCGGAGACATCAAATTTCTATTTTGTGTCGCCAACTAAAACGTTTGTGTTTGTGAACCAGTGAATTAGACTACCTAGCCTACTACTGACCTGCGAGCCGCCGCTCCCTGATGTTCCTCCATAGTAAATCCCAGGCTTTGGACGTTGAGTTCCTTAACTGCTCACTGAAAGATCGCCTGAGCTTCAATGACTGTCGTTTAGATGTCATTATAAAGTCCTTGACTCGGTCATAATAACACAATCCTCTTCTCCCACAATCCGTTATGTCCCCGAAAAGCGCACCTTTCTTTCTTGATACAGACTAGTCTACTGCTACTGTGGCTCTGGCTGGTGGTCCTCAAACGGAGTTACCCCGGCCGTGGTGGTCCTCAACATTTTGAAAAATAATCGAGTACATGTCCCGTTAGGAAATCCGTCCTGTCTCCAAAGCAGTGATATATAAGCAGCTGAACCAAGTTAGATCTTCTCAGTTCAGACCAGATGTGTGTATGTGTGGCTCCAGGCTCATCCACACAGTAGGCAAGGCAAGGCAAGGCTAAAGACCACTCAGTCACCCCCACCTCCCCCCTGTAACTCGCTGTCCCCTCGACTTTCACTATTACAAATCTTCTCATGCTCCACTATCACTCTCATGCTCCACACACACACACACACACACACACACACACACACACACACACACACACACACACACACACACACACACACACACACACACACACACACACACACACACACACACACACACACACACACACACACACACACACACACCCACACCAAATATTAACTAATCTGACTTCTCCATGTTAAGCCTCATTTGCTTTTGTGTGATTTGATAAAAGAGATAAAACATTAGCCTAAATGAAAATATCAACTACTGTAGTCCATGTGCACATCTTTGGAAGAGGAAAAAAACAACAACAAGTAGTAGGATAATAATTCCATAACCATTTTAGGATAACTGCAAACCCTTTCATTTGAAAGGGTATGATATCAAATCAGCCATATTAAATGGCTGGGAATTCACTGGATTAGTGGATATAAAGTTAATCTCTGACTTTTGTTTTCCAACCTCCATATGGCTTGGTGAGCATTACTTCATTTCAACATTGCCCCTAAGCCACAGAGTTGTGGATGGCTGATTTATATTGCAAGGTCACATACTGTCGTAAAATGTGCGGCTACCAATGGTCATTGTGTGTGGATGGAAACAATTATGTCACAGCTTCAATTGAAATGATGGCAGTGTCAGAAGTTACCCTGCACATTATAAGAGCCAGTAAACTGCCTCAATTGGGCACATTAGAAAGATATATTGGTCAGGTGAAACAACTTTTACGCCACACAATATACCGTAGAAGCTTATTTAGGGATGTGTTACAAGTACTCAAAAAGTCACTTAAGATGCGTTACAAGTACTCAAAAAGTCACTTAAAAAATGTTAAAGAGGACATAGGCAGATCTCATACTGTCATGCCTGTGTTGCTTTTTGTCTTTGAGTGTGTGACCTCTCACCGGTGACGGTGACTGCCATGCTATTTTCAGCCCCACTTGTCTAGTGTCTATGCTTACAGGACAGAAAACTGCATATTTGGATGCATTCACACACACACACACACACACACACACACACACACACACACACACACACACACACACACACACACACACACACACACACACACACACACACACACACACACACACACACACACACAACACCAAGTATACCTTAGACAAGCCAAAATACATTACAATTGGGGGAGAAGACGACAGCCTCCACGCGGCCTCCCCTGCAAGTAGCAAGAAATGGTGCAAGACCAGCTTGTGAAACGAATGTCGCCAACCAATCACCCAACTGGAAGACCGAGGCGTAAGAAGCCGGGGAGATGCAGGTCCACGCCAGGACGGGCGTCCATCCCGACTGTCGAGCACCAAGGTCTTTCAGTGCTCCAACTCAATATAGAGGGCCTTACCACCGCCAAATTGGAGGTCGTACACCAACTGGCCGAGTCCAATAAAATAGCCGCTGTCCTTCTTCAGGAGACCCACTGCATGGATGAGGAAAAGCTCAGGCTGCCCGGGTTCCATCTCGCTGGGTCCATCTACAGTAGACGGCATGGTCTGGCAACCTTTGTGAGGGCTGACATCAGCTGGACGGATGGTGGCCGGTCCTCGGCTGACTCCAGTGTCGAGTGGCTGGTTACCAAAATCCAGGAAACATCCGTGGTCAACGTTTACAAGCCTCCACCAACACCGTTGACCGCGTCGGCACTCCCGCTGGTCCTGGCACCCGCCATCTACGCCGGGGACTTCAACTGCCAGCATACTGACTGGGGATACAGCCACACATCTGCAGATGGGGAGGCGCTGAGTGAATGGGCCTCCAACGCAGATGCCCTGCTCCTGTACGACCCTAAAGAACACCCAAGCTTCCATTCTTCCAGATGGAACACCCACACCAACCCCGACTTGGCCTTCGCTATGTGTCGCAGTACTGACCCCACACCAGAGAGGCGCGTTATTGACCGGTTCCCCAGATCCCACCACCGACCATCCATCATCCAGGTCCCTTCACTGGTGCAGCCTGTAGCGGGAAAACCGGTCAGGAGATGGAATTTTAGGAAGGCCAACTGGCGGTCATTCACAGCAGAGACCGAAAAAAGAACAGTCGGTCTCCTGGACCCCGATTCTCCTGATGTGGATGGTGCGTACACTGCCTACTGCAATGTCCTACTGAGGGCAGCAAAGAAAACCATCCCACGAGGCTTCAACGAGAGCTATATCCCAGGATGGGATGAAGAATGCTGCCACCTCCTGCTCGATCATCAGCAGGCTAGCTCGAGGGAAGAGGTGGATGCGACGGCATCTGCACTTCTACAGAAGCTGGACGCCACCCGTAAGGCTAGATGGACTGAAACCGTCGAGTCAGTCGATTTCACCCACTCCAGCCGCAAAGCGTGGCAGACCATCAACCAGCTGACCGGTAGAAAAACAACTCCCCCCACATGTCCGGTGACGGCAGATGCCATCGCGTCTCAGCTCCTCAAGAACGGCCAGTTCCCTGGAGCAGACAAGAACTTTGCCCGCCTGACAACACGAGAGGTTTCTTCCCTTTCCAGGGCGGCTAGTGCCAATGCGAACCTTTCAGGAGACTTCATAACAGCTGAGCTCAGAGAGGCCATTAGCAAACTGAAGCAAGGCAAGTCACCAGGACACGATAACATCCACCCAGAGTTTGTGATCCACCAGAGTGCAACTACATCTGCCTGGCTCTGTGCGTTCTTCTCGTCTTGCTTCCGGAGGTCCAAGCTCCCTAAGACCTGGCGTCGTGCGTCTGTCATAGCCCTGCTGAAGCCTAACAAACCTGCAGAAGACCCCAAGGCCTACAGACCCATCTCGCTGCTCTGCGTCCCATTTAAAATCCTGGAGAGAATGATCCACAGCCGCATTGAGCCAGTGGTGGACCCACAACTCCCGAGGGAACAGGCTGGTTTCCGCCGGGGCAGGTCGACAGTGGACCAGGTGACTCTGCTCACGCAGGACATTGAAGACAGCTTCCAGGCCAACGATAAAGCTGGGGTTGTGCTACTGGACCTGACAGCCGCGTATGACACCGTCTGGCACCGTGGACTCCACCTAAAGCTTCTGAGGACAATTCCAGATCGCCATATGGTGAACTTCATTATGGAGATGCTGTCAAACCGCAGCTTCATCCTACGGACCAGCGATGGTCAGCGAAGCAGGCTCAGAAGGTTGAGAAATGGCGTCCCTCAGGGCTCTGTCCTTTCCCCGATGCTGTTTAACATATACATCTACGACCTACCGGAGACAACATCGGCGAAGTATGGGTATGCAGATGACCTGGCCATTATGCAACGACGACCAACCTGGAAGGCGATGGAAGATGGTCTCAACCAGGACATGGGCATCTTGGTTGCCTACCTCCGCAGATGGCGCCTACAGCTCAGCACAGGCAAGACGGTGTCGGCGGCATACCACCTCAACAACAGGGAAGCCAAAAGGGAAATTAACGTGTTTGTCGACAACAAGCGCCTAGAGTGCCAACAAGCCCCAAAATACCTCGGGGTACGTCTGGATAGAACGCTGTCCTTCAATCAACATCTGGAAGACGTGAGGGCCAAGGTAACATCAAGGGTCTCTCTCATCCGACGTCTCGCTGGTACGACCTGGGGAGCTTCCGTCAATACGCTAAGAATTTCCACCCAAGCCCTGGTCTTCTCGGTAGCTGAATACTGTGCCCCAGCCTGGTGTAGGAGTCCACATGTCAAAAAGGTAGACACCATAATCAACACCTCCCTCCGAATCATAACAGGCTGCCTGAAGCCCACTCCTGTGTCCTATCTGCCAGTCCTTGCAGGAATTGCTCCGGCCGGCCTCCGACGAGAGGCTGCAACCATTAAGCTAGCAAGGAAAGCCCAAATACATGACTGGCACATCCTGCACAACACTACTGTGGAAATAAAGCCTCCAAACAGACTCAAGTCCCGCCACCCTTACAACAAGGCGGCACAAGAGATGCTCCGCTCCATCCCGGAGGACTTGTCCACAAATGCATGGATGGCAGCATCCTGGAGGCAGGAGTGGGAGTCTGCTGGGCCCTCCCATATCCACAGTTACATCTGGGACCCGGGAGGTGGTGTTGAAGGAGCGGACCTACCACGCCGGCAATGGACCCTACTGAACCGCCTACGCACTGGAGTCGGCTGCTTCAAATCAGCTATGAAGAAGTGGGGCTTGACAGACAGTGCAGCATGCGAGTGTGGCGAGCCTGAGCAGTCTGCCGAACACATTATTAACACCTGCCCCCTATATCGACCACCTTCGGAGGCTGGCCTCTTCCAACTGGGACCAGAGACAAGGGCGTGGCTACTCGTTACTGAGTTGGACATTTGAGGATGATACACGAAAGAAGAAGACATTACAATTGAATAAGAATTCAGTCATTCCATAAGTTCACAAGTACACAGTGTCTCCTTTCTTAGAGGAGTTGAGCTTACAACAGAAAAATAAACATGTCCTTCCGTTTCTTTTTGACAGAAAGTGTTTCACTAAAGCTTTTGTCCATTCATCATCTACAAAATCAAATCAATTATCTGATGTAAAGTGTCCGGGTGAAAGAAGGATAATGAATGAGTGTATTTGGATGACAGTGCTGTAAACAAGGTGTCCATCTCCAGCTCTTAAGTGACTGACAGGGTGTGGAATCCAGGGTTAGACTGGACAAATGCCATACCTGTCAACCAAAAAGAGAGTAAAAGTGATGTATGGAGCGAGACGACCGGTTTGGACCTCTTTCAGCATGAATCACCAAAGAGGCAAGCAAGCTTACACAGTAAAATCCTCAGTGTTAATGTATCTATTTTTAAGAACATGAAAGAGTTGCGCTGCGATGTGTGCTATATTCGGCAAAGAGTTTTGCTGTTGAGGAAAATACTACAGTATCTAGTATAGAGTCCCGGGGGGCCCCGGTCAACTAAGTATATATAGGGATCAAGTAAGTGGTTAAATCAACACTGAAGATTTTAGTGTACCACTGTCATCTTTTTTTGTTCTTCCCAAAACAAGATTAACAGTCTAAAAGCTCCGCCAGCGGCCACTAGAGGTTGTGTTGATCCTTTAAGAAAAGAAACCGATTGTTGTTATCTTGTAAAAGATTATTGTGCCTAGACAATGAATTGACCTGTGGCTGAGTTTGTAATAGTGGAAGTAATAGCAGATACAAGAAGAGGAAATGTCAATCAGCTTGAGAATGTTTGCCTTCACTGACTCACTCACTTGTTTGTTTTGGCCAGACAATGTTAGAAAACACTACATTTCTTCCTTCCCTGAAAATCTGCCATATTTTCAGAGCTATTTCATTGTTCTCTCTTCTTGTCTATTTCTCCTTTTCGCTCTCTCTGTCACACAAACGCAAATGCACAACCCACACACACATTTATTTGTATACTGAGTTGCCAGATTCCATAACACACGCGTGTGTGTGTGTGTGCGTGTGCG
The DNA here is from genome assembly GCF_963454915.1 of Gymnoscopelus microlampas. Classification (NCBI taxonomy): domain Eukaryota; kingdom Metazoa; phylum Chordata; class Actinopteri; order Myctophiformes; family Myctophidae; genus Gymnoscopelus; species Gymnoscopelus microlampas. Next base: position 44,941,719 of record NC_139945.1, on the reverse strand, counting down.
TGTGCGTGTGTGTGTGTGTGTGTGTGTGTGTGTGTGTGCGCGTGCGAGCATGCTGCTTGTGTCCGGTGACTGATGTGGAATGCTGCCCGATAGCTGCAGTGGGAAAATCCCAGATGTGAGGAAACTGATTTCTAGTCTGTGATTGGGTCATATTGTTGGCCAGGAGGTCCCACACCAGGCCCCTTGAATAGTCTGGGAGATTACACTTCCCAGCCTAATGGAAACAAGGCTCGGGGAGCTCTCCCCTGGCCCCTGAAGGCTCGTCCCAGGCATGTGCTATAAATTTCCTGACCATATATTCCCAAGCCGAGTTCATTTTCCAGAGGAGTCCCACATGTGGTGTATATCTGGGTTTAGATTATGGGGTTGGGGAAGGAGGAGCCGCGCTCTGCATACACAGAGTCCGGTCCCCATCCTTTAAACTGGCCACTAATTCTGTTTGCTTAGAGGACAGCTATAACGTCATGGTTACCTTCCCAGCGGAGGATGTCCTCCATGGAACTGTTAATCTCCCACTGACAATCAATTAGATCCAGTCATCTCTTGTGTTTTTCAAAAGACAACAGATGATCCATACAGAGAGTGGAGTTTCGAATAAAGAACCATCCACTGGATAATAGACCATTATGGTTAGGCCAATCTACATTTTGCCTGTTGTATTGGCATACGTTACATAACCTGGCTGCCTGCATGACAATAAGTGAGACAAAAAATAACTCAAATGTTAGTTTAGATAATCATAAATGTGTTGTAGAAGTGACTGCTCCAAGGGCTCAAAGACATTTTGTATAAAGAGGCTTGAAGAATGTAAAGCTGGCACGACAAGCGTACATGACTATTGTTTAATTGTTGGAAAAGAGGGGAATGACAAAGCATGTAATGCTGTCAGGTTTAAGGCTCCATTCCCCCACAAAAAAAATCCCTGGGAAAACCTTTACAGCATTCACCACCTGGTCCTCATTAGAACAGTAAGGATTTAATCACATCACAAGTACCTTTCTCTTTCTCTCTCTCCCTATCTCTTACACATACACACTAACAATGATGATTGGTTTTCTGTTGTCATACAGGTTTATGTTTCTATTATTTTTTTCAGGGGATGTAAGACCATTTCACACAGAAAAAACAACAACTGTGCGGTATGTGTGAATGTAATTACATTTCTGGTCGGGGTGTGGGGGGGGGGGTTATTAGTATGTATGTTGCATTTTGCATACAGCTACGTATATGGACACAATTGTCCCTTTATGGATTCATTTTTCATTGTCAGAGTTAAATTAACACTGAGGATGTGTGAGTTTCTTTAAAACACACACATAAAGTGCCTTTATGACAGAGGCTGACAAAGTCTTTGTATGCAATACTTAAGGGAACAATGTAAGCCTGCATAACACAAGGCCAATAGGAAACTCATGTCTTGTTTCATGTTATATTATACACAAACTAAATAATGGTATTGATCTATTTTAAGAAAAGCCCTGACCTAAGAGAACAACTGGCAAAAGTCAGACAAATAACCGATGAGAAGCAGCTTTACCTAAAACTAAAATCCATCAAAGCCCTTGCACGCACGCACGCACGCACACGCACACACACACACACACACACACACACACACACACACACACACACACACACACACACACACACACACACACACACACACACACACACACACACACACACACTCTCCATGGGACCCACTAATGCTGTATTTGCTGCATGCTACCCATGATCACCTGCTTCGCCAGATGTACCAAACTATACTAAACTTAAACCCGAGTGGACAGGTACTGTAGGAGTTGAGGAAGCTTGGACAGGTAGAAGGTTCCAATTTTAGAACAGCCTCTACTCTCTAGATCACCTTACTGATTCCACAATTGAACAAAAACTTAAATAAATACACAATTGTCAACAGATGTGGACTAAATTATACCATTCATGGTTATCAGTGTCGATAAAATCTGCGTGAAGTACAGTATAGTCATTGTGCTCAGTCAAACTAAAACACAAACAAACCCCCTAGGTGTAGGACCAGACAGCAGGAAGTCTGCACTCTCTCAGTCTTTTATTGCTCTGTGATTACTGGGTCAAATTGTTTAATCAGATCTAAAACCCACAAGAAAGCTGTTGTGGCCTGAAACACTGCCTCTTTTCATTGGTGTGCTTTTTTTTTGTGGGGCCCTTTATCTGGATACAGGTGGAAATGGAAAGCTGTGTAAATCTTGAACAGCATGGTTAGACACAACCTTGCTTCACTGCAAAAGTGCAGTGTGATATGTGCGAGCCATGCCCCGCGTGCCGTACCCTCCTGGCACTGAGAACAGGCTCTGGAAGTGCAGACTGCTCGCCTCCTCGCAACATCTGGAATCTCTGTGGTCTTTGTGGGAACGATGGGAGACCAGTAAGACAGCCAATGTGGTTACTATATCTAGACAGATATAGTCTTGGCTTGAACTCAGATTGTGTGTGTGTGTGTGTGTGTGTGTGTGTGTGTGTGTGTGTGTGTGTGTGTGTGTGTGTGTGTGTGTGTGTGTGTGTGTGTGTGTGTGTGTGTGTGTGTGTGTCTGTGTGTGTCTGTTTAGTTACATTTTTGTGCAAATGCCTGATGTACTGTGACCCACTGGCTCGGTAATTCCTTGCAAAATCTTGTGTTTCTGCCTGTGTTCTTTACTGGCAGCTGAGTGCTGGACCAACCAGTTAGTATTTGTGCTGGTTCACGCTCACACACAGCGCCTGTGTGACAGGGCTACCTCACAGCGCCTTCGCAGTTAGTTTACAAAACCCAGACCTGAATTCCTAAAGACATGTATGTATGCCGCGTGCGCGCACACACACACACACACACACACACACACACACACACACACACACACACACACACACACACACACACACACACACACACACACACACACACACACACACACACACACACACACACACACACACACACACACACACACACACACACACACACACAATTTGTCCTAAGGAAGTTGTTTCTTAAATTTACTGGCTGCTTCTCTTTTAATAGGCAGCTTGGTTGTAATTGGTACTCAGGATAATAAATCTGTTTCCCTATTGAGAGAAAGTACATTGATTTTTGCACAAACTGCTGCATCAATAGTACACACTAAATTGCACAATCAACCTAGAAGAATTATACCTGGCCATAAATTAAATCAAAACCTGACAGGGGCTGTTAAACATTATGATGATCTAATTCAGTGTGGGGGCCTGTGAGGCATTATTAACTAGAATTATGAGCCATTTATGTCAGATAGCTATAATAATTGCAATGAAAATGTTGAAATCACACAGAAAACAATGAAAGTTTTTTTGCACAGAAGTTAAACAAATAATTTTCTCGAATGTTTTCACAACCTTGACAAATTACTGTATATTCAGAGGAAAGTCTCGAAATACTACCAGGCCTCCGTTTTTTCTCTTTCTGTCAAACAGCCAAGCTGGCCTCTGCACTCAGGAAACCACAAGTCATTTTCCATCTTTTCCACGTGTGGAATTTTTCATGCACTAGTCATGCCAGCAGCACCCTTTATAGTCTACGCTGGATCTACAAATGACGACTGACTTATAAATGTAACTCATGATGTCATTGATTTGGCACCTGTTCACCAATGGAAGTGAGTGGGAGTGAAAATAAGCATTATCACATGAAAAAGTGTCCCCCCCCTACCACGTAAAACCAGCTTCAAATAGAGACATTTCAGTGTCCGGCCTTTGAATAGTCACTGAGTAGAAAAAAATGCTTGGTCATCATGGCCAAGGAAAAGTTTACAGTTGCTCAGTCCTCTCAGGCCATCTCTAAGGCATTTTTCTTTAAGCCGAGGTTCTGTCTGAAAGGGCAGAGCCTCGGCTCAAACATTTAGATACTTTATCCATCACACCTGAGGTTAATGAACGTTGATTATTTATTTTATTTTTAATTTGATGGATGTCGTATTATTGTATTAATTATTGTATTGTATTCATTTGAAAATTGTATGAAAACATTTTATAAAACATTTGAAAATCAAACTAGTTTCTATTCCTGTGTGGTGTTAATAAAAGGATCACTGTGTGTTTCCAAAGACTCAGTGCCTGACTGCTGTTGACTTTCAGTGCAATCAGTCCACTGTGTGTTTTACTTTACTCCCCATGGAGTTTGTACCTTGACTAACAACGCAAAATTATTTCAGGAAGAAAACAGCAGCGAGGATAGAATCCAAGAGAGAATAGACTTAATATCCCTTCTCATAGCTCTAGACATTCAGCAACATCTGATACCAATATAACCCCCCCCACCCACCCACCCACTTCCTTTGTTGTACGTGTTCTGATTATGATCGTGCAGGTGACAGGCTGTTCCCTCATTCAATGCAATGAGGCCCTGTGGTGTGTGTATCCCTGTGGCAGGCCTGAGACAGGCCTCCAGAGACGCAGACAGAGCAGAGATAGACTGCAGCTGTCTAGGGTCACTTGCCATAACCACTGGGACGCAGTGACCCTGGGTGAGACAGGGGCCTGGGCCTGGGAGAACAGCTGAACAGCACTGGAGAAACACACGACGGTTGAAGGAAGACACGACAGCATTGTTGAAATACATTAGAAACCTCAGACATTATATAATATCCACCGTAACTGCACGGGTGTTTTATAGTACTGTATACACACATGGGGCCTTGCGTTTCACACAAAGATGACTGCTCACATTGACCAATCTATGGGAGTCATGGGAAAATACTTGCCAAATATAATTATATGTTTCCCTGTGTTCACTGAAAGTCTCAGAAGTTATTTAAATGCACAAAAAAGTACCAAAATTAAAATCTAATTCACAGTAAAAGTGTTAATTTATCAATTTAGCAACATTCAGGATATTACAGTGTAAAAGTTTATTGCATTCCACTGGCTATTTCATCTTACAATCTATAGTGCGTGCAAATTACTAGAATCTGGAGACTTGATTAGAATGTTCTGAAATCAAAGTCAGTAGGGCCAGCAAGCTGCCTTTAGGAATCTATCACAATGTGAATTATTTTACACTACTAAAAGGGAATGGGAAAAAGGCTGGCAACTCAACCAAAACATTTCAAAGAAGAAAAAAAGTTCCATTATTTCTGGTCGGGGAAGTAAGCCAAGTTTCTGGAGTGCATCCCCAAGAGTCATTCACATGGAGGTGTGAGGGACAGAGGGTCTTAATAAGAGAAAAGAAGCTCCTCCAGGGATTCAGAGAGCTACCTCTTTGTTTTCTCCCATAGTCAGTGACAGGAGATTTCCACAGTCAAAGTAGATTAGCGTATTTATTCACAGAGACTCTCTAAATGGCCTCTGTCTGTCTGAATCCTGAGGGCCAGAGCGGGCAGCCTGACACTTCTAGGACAGGGTTCTGGTTGAGGCCTAATTCATACCTCGTCATACGACCATGTCGCTCACTGAAAATAACAAATTATCCACTGAATTATCACCATGAATCACATTGAAAATCAGTTATTTTCAGCGAGCGAAACGGCTGTACGAATAATGAATTAGACGCAAGCCTCAGTAATATCATGCTCCACTATACAGGTGTTTAGAAATCAATATCTAGCAGAGTACAGTGGATTTTACAGTATTGCACACAGCAAGTTAAAAGTTAGTCTTTGAGGACACTGTATGATGGCATATTGCTTGGAAAACACAACATTTTGCCTGCTACCCAATGGCCTGACAAATGTTACAGCAGCACATCTACAGCCATGTATTAACAAAGCATTGTTAATGTTATTGCATTAAGCATTAACAGACAGATGAATGGAGCATTATTGTATCTGTACAATAACTCTGACAGGGACCTGGCTACTTATCCATGTGGAGAATTGAATGGTAAATTATCGCCATCTGCTATCTCATTGATAAATGTCACTTAAAGCTGCAGGGGTTATAAAGATGAAAACTCCAGCCTCCTCTCATTATATTATCTACCAGAGAAAAGCATTGCTACTTTCCACAACACTGTTAGAGAGACTGTGGGGAATTGACTTTCATACAAAAAATATTGCATGAGATTTCCTCACATTCAAAAACCAATGTGCCCATTTGTACTCAAGCAGTGACACACATGTTGTGTCTTTATCTTTCAAGCGTACAAATTTGAATGGATTTTATTACACACACAAACCCTGTCTGACAAATGACCCCAGAGATGACCACAGACTGACCATTCTGCCTTTTACAGCAGATGTTAATAAAAAATAAATGTGTGTGTGTGTGTGTGTGTGTGTGTGTGTGTGTGTGTGTGTGTGTGTGTGTGTGTGTGTGTGTGTGTGTGTGTGTGTGTGTGTGTGTGTGTGCGCGCGCGCGCGCGCACACACACATGTGCATGCATCGGGCGTAGTGTGAATTAATCATGTCCATATCAAGGTAATGATCAGGGTCTACGCTTTTATAGCACAGAGAAGCATGGCTTTCATTCACTCACACACTGTGGTGTTTGGGATCTGGATACAAGGAGTACGCTTTCACCCACTGGACAATGTCATCATAATGAAGTGAACACTGTTGTTATGGTCCATACTGCAGACCATCTGCTCCCCTCATAGTGGGGTCATAAAGGAGCTCTGCTTAGCTCAGCTGTAAAATACAAGCTGGGAATGTTGTATATTGCAAAATCCCGAGTGTTCATTTAACTCTGAAAGCGTACAAATGTACATACTGTACATGTATGCTTTGCTGTCTGAGTTACAAATGGATAAATTACTGCTTCTGTGTACATGTGCCTGAATGTCTCAGAGCTTTCACCATTTAATGATACTACCATACTATCCTCAATGGTTATATTTTCTTTATATCATGCTAAGTATATTGTGGTTGTGAGAAGTCTAAATGAAGTTGACATTGACGGTCACTTTTGGTCCTGTTTATTTTAGCCAAGATACCCAACTAAAAAGGAAATGGTATGTCACCAGCCATGTGGCTATATATACAGTGTGCTATTAAAAAGAGGACGGTACACCATAGGAAAATACAGGGTAATGAATGACTAATGCCTTGAAAAAGGACGTGAAAGACGTGTTGACAAAGTTGTTGAAGTTATCAACCATGGCCACACGCACCCTCACTTAGGATTTCCAAAAATTACTATTAGGTATGCCCAGCAATCAATCACGATCCATATCACGTACACGTTGAGAGGCCGCGCATTAGTCGGCTAAACCACGAAAGCGCAGTGGAATTTTTCCAGACCACATTGTACACTTGTGCGGTACCATCTTGTACAACAGAGGTCATGTGAGAGTGCAACCTGAGCCTAAAATGGCATCTACCCAAATCCTGCAGCTGCCCCCAAGGGCCACATCACGGCGGGCCAAATATTTCCCCTCAGCAAAACAGAAACAATGATTTGGCATGCTTCCTAATTTTAACTGTGCCCCGCCAAGTGACCAATATATAATAGGGCCTTTAAAATAAGAGACGGTGTGGTTGGACATTCTCTAGACATCGGTTGGGAGGGAGGCCATGGACACCTGTGGCCGTCATTCTGGTTCACATTGTTTAAGGCTTGAGCAATGCCACCCTGCTGGCTAGAACACTCTGGGGCTTTGGAGGTTGAGTTTTGGGAAACTACAACACACTGCCCCAGACACCAGAGTGAACCCAGTCCAGTCTGGTATATTTGTAATATTCATGATCATATAATTATAGGCCAAAACCTCAGAGGTGTCTCTGAAAAGAGAATTATACTTTGAAAACATAAAAGACGTGTTGTTTTACTTTACAGGAGTTTCTTATATTCACAAAGTAAGTATAATAGCAACTTAGCAGCCATTTCTAGCACTGTCGTTGTCGTTGTCAGGCTGAGCCATAGCAGAATTTGACGAATTAATACGTCCATGGCAGTTAATGAGTTAAACTAGACCTTCAGCCATTCAGTCTAAAACTACATTTTGTAACATGGACCCTATCCATTTACACATAAAATGTCTTACCTGCTCCTGCATTGGTCATCTTGCTGAACATCTGCAAGACAAAAAAAAGAGAGAGTGGCTATTAGTAATGCATACAAATATGTACAGCTCTACAATGTAAAACCATTTGTACAGACATTTTGGCTCTAAAGTACTTATTGTGAATTCCAAAAGGAATAATTACTCTCTTCATCCATATAAAATGAGATCATCATCACCTAATGAGTGCATAGCAAAGTAATATTATCTATCAGCACCCATCAGCTGTGGGTAATGTGAAAGCAGTACAATAGTTAGTGATCAGTAAAGAGGTCTTAATTTCATCATGACTTCTGTAAAGCTATCAACATTTAAAAATGTCTTGTTATTGGGTATATATATATGCAATATCGTATCTAGTGGATGGTTTCCCGTGGTCTCCCCTTATTTTAATATTTTAAGACTTATTGTATGTATTATGGAACAGACTATGATGACTTGACTATGAAGGACTAACAGTTTATGGCTTAATGTTGATCTATCTGTATTTCTTTGTTGATGCAGCCATTTGTTTTTAAGTGGATACACTCGTTCCATACAGTGACAATAAACATCTTATCTCTTATCGGCCCCTGCCCCCCGTTTCATCCCAACCAGAGTCTTCTCCCAGCCTTCCTTCCTTAATGAGCTACACAGTCAAATCTTTAATTCCGAGAGTTTACACATGTAATCACATGGACCCATTACATTTGTACACTCAGTACACAGTTAAATTAACACTATGGGTTTTACTGTGCAGGTTCCTCCTCTACTGTAAATCAGCTGTCAAAAAAAATATGGAAATTGGCAAATGGTCGACAATATGCTGGCTGAAATTTGAACTTTAACTTGACAAAATGATTTGTACATTGTATCTTTCATCGGGGTTGCACAGTATTGCCATTGCATAAGGTTCACACTACTGTAATGCTTATTTTGTACTGTTGTGCACTTAATATAGCTGATCTGCAAACTCACAACTCGCGCCATAGACTCAACAAGCTTTTAGATCAGCTATTTTCGGCCACAACAATTCAGAAAGAGGTCTATTGTCGATGCCTGACCTATGGCTGCCACTTGACTGTAATATCAATAGATTGCATGAAAGGAACAGGTGGTGTTCGTTTGCACAGTACATCCTCTCTATATCTATAATATATGTTATACATAAGACCAAACACAGGCCAAGCCATGTTGTCCAATTGTGCAGAGGTGTGGGGCCTCTGTAAACTATGAGGTGCAGTCACTGATGTTGTTACCAAAGTATTCCTGTTTATTGACTGTGAGATTTGGCACAGCCTAGTAGAATTTCATTACAGTCACAAGGCTCAAAGACAGGGTTTAATGTACAAACATGGGGTACAGTAGGTGATTGGCTCTTTGAATTCACCATCCCACATAGTGATGGCTTCTTGAGAAGGAACTGTTGCTTCAGTAAATATGACCTATAAGCTACTTTCAACAAGACAGCATCTGACCTACTTTCAAAAAGAAAGTCCCAAGAACAAAATGCTGAGATTCAGCACAGATGAGCCTATTTTACAAGGTTTCAAAAGGGTTGAAAACATCACTTTCTCCCTCGACAGCGGAGCAAAAAAGTATTCCATCCAAGCATATCTTTAGTCCTGCCCCACTTTATACATACAGCGCCCCAGTTCAAACTAATTCCAGTCAGATGGTGGACACATGTCAAAGGTTGCGGGTCACGACAAATGACAGCCTCCAAGCAGGAAGAGCACAGAGTCCCTTTCAGGACTGTTGTCAGTGGGAGCGTTACCCTTGCTAACATCAACAAGGATGTTTATGTGGAATGGCAGGTCTGTGTTGGTGAATGATAGCTGCTCTCCCAGCACAAATGACACTCTCCCTGAGAGTCAACAGCACAGTCACACGACTGGTCAGGCCAGGTGACAGAGAACTGCATCCTCAGTTCCATCAGTCTCTGTCAACACCACTTAAAATTCGGAACCCTCAACTCAAATAGTCTCTATTCAATGACAATGTAACAGAGCAAAGGGGAGACACACCATATGCTTTTATCACAATCTGAACCTGCATTGAATAGCAAAAATAAAACTGATGAGAACATACTGTACATGTCGTAAAGAGACTTATAAATTTAACTGCAAGTTCAACAAGTTCAGCAAATCTTGTTGGATTACTTGTGATTTTGGCATGATTCTATAATGCACATACAGTATATTGCTTATATTATGCAATTATTTCGGCCCCAAGCAAACACAATTCCTCAACATATCCCCTCTAGACTTCCCAAAACACAGTTCATGAGCTATTCATTCAAATATTATTATTATTTATTTATTTATTTTTTACTTGGCAGGTTTGCCCAACTGGCATACATTTGTTAGAAAGGGGAGGACGAGAGGAGAAAAATACACAATACAAAGAAATTATACAGCCTGGCTTAGCACTCCAGGGTTTCCTTTCAGAATGTGAACCACCATACTTATTCATCTTCTGTGGTTCAGCTAGAAGGATAGCCCAAGATACTTCCTGTGGGCCTTGAGGCCAAGGGTCTATTTAACCACAGCCTGTGACTATATGTAAGTAGAATGATAGCTGGAGGGTTATCTAATGCTATATATCCACATCCACATGAACAAAATACATCTCATAACTACGCATCCAAGCATAGGACAACCAGCAAGCTCACACATTTGGTCAGTTTATTCTTACAGTCTGCAACTGTGATTTAATCTGCATTGCATTCTCACACCCTGTTGCCCAGAGTTTCATACTGACTCAATAGTTATTATGTAAGATACAGAGGGGTCTGTGAGGGAACCATGACAGGAAAAGAGGGAGTGTATGTGCAGTGAATGTGTGCAGTGTGGTTGACCTCTCCACCTATCTATATTCTGAAGCTTAACAAGGTCACGCTTAAACCATGGTACACGGTTCAGCTCACCCTTTTCCGAGGCAGAGCGAATCCCAGTTTAATGAGCCACATTGGTCCTGTTACAGTATATGTTCATCCATCAGAGCTGCAAATTCTTTTCACTTCTCCCTGCAGTTGGCAGATGCAGGGAGAAGGAAGGACAGCCCGACTACACTGTAAAATCCTCTGCGTTAAATTAACGTTGAGAATTTTACATTGTACAGTCTCACCTTAAAATGAAGGCTGGTGATTTTTGTTGAAACTGCTTTCATAACATGTTATCTGAGCTCCACTGGGTTGCAAATGTCATCAGTGTGACTGGTATGAAATTAGATTTTTCACATTTAAAAGGGGTTGGGAATGGAGCTTGTAGCTGAGGATTGTAGAGCATTAGACCCAGGCTTATCATTAGCCTGCTGGGTCAATGTAAAAGAACCTGGTACTCACTAAACTGGATGAAAACACGCTAGCAATGCACAGCTAATCAATGACTGCCAAGACACCTCAACCATGACCTACACATAGCCTGTGACTAAACGCGTATGACATTTTTATCACATGTAACTGCACCATACCTAAGCTTAAACTACAGCCAAAATAATTGTTTCTGGCTTATGTGATCATTCCCACCTGTCTTCCTCGGTCTGATTTTCAGTTATGCTGTTGCCATTCTTGAGAGGTTGTATGGGTTCCACAAAATGGACAGGTGGACAATGAAATCTGTTGCTGAAGTGCACATAGCAAAAAGAAATTTATAGCCCTTAATTTACACTGTCGAAGAGTTGTGAGTGTGTAGATCGGCTATTTACGACGAGCGACACTGTTGTCTGACAAAGTATAACATAGGCTTTAGCTCCTCCAGGTGTTACTCTGATTCAACCCATTCTGTAGCATTGTGTCACTGAAGCTTACTGTAGATGAAAAACTAAAATAAAGACATCTATCCCAGTGGACAGGTTAGGGAGTAACCAAATTTTTACAAATTCATTTGTTTGTCTTTACCTTCTGTAAATCACTCTGCCATCCATGCCATATGGAGGTGGATAACTTAGACATATAAGTCAGTAGTTAAATTGTGTTTTTCTAGGGTAATAAATCTTAGCCATACTCACATTTAAAAAATAAAATGTTGACAACTCAGACGCATTGATTCCCTGTGAATGGTTGTAACCTGTCCTGCTTGAATCTACCATCTCAGCATCCTTTCAGGGACAATCATTTGAGAAACATAGCTCACCATGGCAAAACATGTCATATTGGCTAACCAGATACAATGTGAAATGTCAATACAGCATGTTGGGATCACTGAAGATGACTGACTGCTGTTATGTAACAGACTCATTGGTGTTATTTGTGTTCATTTGTGAAAAGTTCCAAACTAAAAGTTTCCCAGCCACCAACAGACAGGAACTTTTAATTAGGGGAGGGGGGTATAATCTTTAAATTACTTTTTGCAGTACAGGAAACATGGTTTGAGCAGGTCATGGCAGTCACCCAAAAATCGCAAATCAGATCCCATTTGCAGAAAGGATGTTTTCAGTATTGTATACTGCAAGGAACTCGGGAGCTCACGGACAGAAGCAAGAGCTCTTCAACTTGGCTACAAATATGTAGCAAAGTTCTCTACCACATACGTATCGTATATTGTTCAAAGTCAAGCAAACAATTAGAAGGACTGGAGAAAAGGCTTTGAGCCTCAGAGCTTACCGTTGTCTTTTTGTTTTTTGTTCTTATTCCAACGGATGTGCTACGAGGAGTGGGGGACCTATTGTGGATCTGGCATTCTTCCTTTTCTGATCTTCGGAGGGCTTGGCTGTTGAGGGATTGGTTTAATGCGGTCCTTGAAGCAGCATCGCTCTGCAACAACAACAGGACAATAATCAACACTGGATCCGTCTCTCTGTGCCAGAAGAGACCAGGACAGGATGGGCTCTTTGGTGGCCAAGGGAAAAGAAAACAAGAGGCTGAGGTCAGCGGCTGGGGAAGCAAAATCTCCACTCTCACTTCAGCTTGACAGAGACAAGACAAAGGAGCCCGTATGTGTGGATTGTCCTTTTGAGAGGACAGAGATTATGACCTTGTCAAATACCCCAGTAAAGATGTCTTGTCTTGCCCGGGTCCTTGCCATTAGTTAAAGCGAGTAATAGTGAATGCCTGGGATGGTTATGCAGATGCCTGCGAGGCATGTACCACTCTCTCAACCATTCCTAATGGACTAAATCATACAAACATCTTCCTTCAACACAACAGCCTCTCTGTGTGGTACATAAGGACTCCAAAAGAGCACTTTTGTTCCCAAATGCTAACTCTAGTGGGATATTTCATGATACATGCCACCATGAGAGGAGCCTTTTTTAGGAACAGCGTTACATGTCCCAGTTGGAACCTCAAAGCACAATGGCTGTTTGTCTCTGCCATGCCATTCTGACCAGATTCGGGTGGAGCACTGCAGACTCTAGCATCACATCTAAGAGACTTGCATCATAAAATGGACGCCAGTCAGTAACATAGTAAAAGACAGACGGACAAAGCCCATAGTGTCATAGACAGATAGCCCTATCCAACAGCTTTAAGTCATACAGTTAAGCTTATAACTCATGACAGATCAAACATATCCAACCCCAAACCATGGCTTAACCACTTTCAACCTGGCCCTATTTTGATTATGTCATTTATCGATGAAAAGTGTTCAAAAAGTCGCATAAAAAAAGTGAAAAAGCACATAGCAAGATCTTGTAGAACGGCTATTTTCACTATTCAAAGTATACAGGGCTTAAGTGGTTAAGTTAGTACAACTTGTTTGAATGCATATGCAGTTCTCGTTCAACCTACTGGGACATTAAATCCCATTGAATGCTCCTACAAATCCATTGGGACTTTTCTACACTGAAAAGTAAATTGATATTGGAAAGCTAAAAAAGCATGAGCAGATTTGCATTAAATGTTCCATTAGAATGTGTGCGGAATTTGGTATTACAATATGTATACGTCCTAAGTGTCTAACTTCCATGTTCACAGTCACAGACTTTGCTGGAGGAACCAATGACGCTTATTGCTATAGATACCATAGTCAGCGCAACTTCATATCAAACACGCCACAGGGGCTCCCATGATCTGATTACTTCCTGTTCCGTGTTTGAGACGGAGGCACAGTGTTGCACAGTGTTGTTCTTTGATGGCATCTGGGAGAATGCAACACACAAAGGTTCATGCTGTCTTCTCCAGTTCCCTTGCACGCTGAATTGGCATTCAGGCCGATCAGTAGGAGTACTAGTGCAGCGACAAGGACATAATCTCCTGCCGGCTTCCCACGCACAAACGCTGTCGAGTGTCTTCGTTGGAGCATCCAGACAAAATTGAGGCACCTGATGGCCATGATAAAATAAATGATTTGAAAATACCTTCTCACCTGTTTCTTGCGTATGGTGCTGGGAGTATTGCAGGGGGAGGAGCTGGCACTCAGGGCCTCCTCTATATCCAGGTTGAGCTGGTCCAGTTTCCTCATCAGCTGGTTCATAGACTCAGACCATGGAGACTTGACATGGGGAGATCTCTGTGGATAAACAAGGAAGCACTGAGATAACGAAAGACACTGTGATCCCTCTGAAATCAGAGAATTAAATAATTATGTTTCACTTTTGTTAAAGAAAAAGCTAGTGGCATCAGCTCACAGAAGGGCCATTTGTCTTTTCAGGAGGTATATCTGATATCAGGGTCATTTTAATTTGCGAGAGGGATATATCCGCTTTTGTTTTTGCCCCAAAATTATTTGCTTCTAACATTATTTATTTTTGTTTACCTATATATACCATATTTACCTACTTTTCAACCATCACTGGATTGTAATGAACACGCTGCTGAAATAAATAAAAAAAGATATAATAAAGCTCTGAAAAATTCATTGCATTTTTCACTATTACTGGCTGTCCTATCCTCATTACAATGTGTTGCGTCAATGTTAGCTTGAAAGTCTGGTATTTTTGGCGAACAACACAGCTGTGCGATGAAGTATACATTTGGCTTAAAGGTGCAGCTGCTGGAATGGTCATGCTAATAACAGGTCTGTGTAATGTACAGCAGAATAGAAGGATTCTGTCTGGTCCACTGCAACACCTCCTCCCCCTCTAAAAGGGGGGTTCTGTGTTGCCATTGCTATTGTACCCTACCAGGAACGTACCACCTCAGTCCTTTTATTTTGTATTTAACCTTAGTGACTCTTTTAAAATTGTTAACTGGACAAGAGGCATAAATATTATACTACTACTCTTCACTATTCAACACCACTTGCTGACAGGCACCGCCACAGCCTGTAGGAGTTGCAAGTGCAGCTCTCCAGTATACGACCAATTGGTTCCTTTAAAGACACACGACCGTGGTGGATTGGCACCGCACACTGCAACAATTCTGAGATTTAAAACAGTTCAACAGACTTCTGATCTACTTTGTCTCATATAATCTACAGTAATCTCAATATTATAATATCATTACACACTCCGATGGCCTGAGCCAAAAGTCATGTTCATGGACGTCAGAGTGCAGGGGTAACAAACGTTCCTGCCCACCAACGGGGAGACTGGAGTTCAATTCCTCCATGGTGCCTCGGCTTGGCCAGGCGCTCCAAAGAACACAATTTGCCATGTTAGCAGGTGGGAAACTGGCAGAGGAAGATCTGTCAATCATTGCACTAGCGACTCCTACAGGTTGGTAGGGCGCCCATAGGGCTCAGCTAACCTGCTCAAGTCCCACAAACTTATAAATTAGAGAAAGACATCAGCTGGCCTAAATTCAAACAGAAATGACTTGCAATACCCAAAACAGTATCTTGTAAATTGCAGATGAGCCAACAGCCAACCTGCCCCACTGCCGCAGATGGAAATGCTATCCCTTCAGCCAATGCCCAGGGTGAAAGAGCAAATGAAGAGGAGTCCAGGCATGTGTGCCAAGCGGAGTACGATGGAATTCCTTGCCTATAGGTTTCACTACTCCCCAGACACCCAGTACATATAAATAGACCATCCACAAACAGACACGGGCTGTGTCTGAAGACCCAGAGGTTCAAGCTCATAAATCAGCAGGATGCACCTCAGTCACTGTGGCATAAATTAACATTGTTGGTTTGCCATCTGAACAGGGCCTGGCAGAGAAAGAAGAGCATTGTGCTTGTTTGTGTGTGTGTGTGTGTGTGTGTGTGTGTGTGTGTGTGTGTGTGTGTGTGTGTGTGTGTGTGTGTGTGTGTGTTTAATGTTGGGGGGTAGGGCATTAAGTATTTAATTACAATCTACTTTCATTTCACTGCAGCACTAAGGAACAAGAATCTAAATTCCACTATGGATTCACTGTCCAACTCCAGAGTCAGAAAATGGTTCATGTAAAAATCAAGCTGTGACACTGTGTCTTAGGGCTGAGCAATATATTGATATTATACCGATATTGTGATCATATCATATTGTGTGGTGTTTTGGATATCGCAATATCATTATATATGACATACAGGGATTGACATTATAAATATAATATGAATAATATTTAAACCCTCCGGACCAGCAGAACAAACCTTCCACTTGCCCACTTGCGCCAGTAAACGAATGCCTTCAAAATAAATAAATAAATAATTTCACATAATTATTGTCTGTGGTAACAGATGTATTGTGATTTATATTAAATCATCTGGGTAATTACCACTACAACATGGTGTTTTCTGTTTAGTGAACCCGTGGTTGAAAGACAGAGCCGTCTGCTGTCTACACCCGCAGCACAGACAGAGCTGTCTGCTGTCTACACCTGCAGCACAGACAGAGCTGTCTGCTGTCTACACCTGCAGCACAGACAGACAGAGCCGTCTCATCGGTCTGCACCACAGCACAGACAGACAGACAGACAGACAGAGCCGTCTGCTGTCTGGTCTGCACCCACAGCACAGCGCACCCTGCAGGGCAAGCAGTTCACTGCTCACTGCTGTGAGATGTGTTCATGTTCACTGCAGTCTTATATCCTAGTCCTACATGTCAATGTGAGATAGATGCAGGCTTCTAGAAATACTGTGTATCAGAATATCTTCAAACTTAGAATGACATTTTAGAATACATTACTATTGCACCATATTAGTTCATTTTCCTTACGAGGGCAATTCTTGCCTGTTATTTTTCAATTAATAAGGGCCAGTGGTTACATTGGTAGGGCCAGTGACAAATCACCTTAATGTCAACCCCTGAAAGTTTAGTTTTTTCCTGTTTTTTTTATCACTTAAAGGACGACTCCATGCATTTTCAACCTATCTTCATATAATTGGTCTGTGTCTCAGAGGAGGGCTGTGGACAGTTCAGAATCCTGTCTACCAGTGACATCATTGATGGGTAATCCAAGCTAATAGCAACTGCTGGCTTTCTATTTCTGGAAAGTTGCAATGCAATAATAGAAGCCATCGTTCTCGCGTTAATAAAAATCCAAATAAAAAAAGTGAAATCTTCTTGGAAAAATGTACGATGATGTCACTGGTAGACAGGTTTCTGGACTGTCCACAACCCTCCTATGAGACACAGACCGAGTAGAAAAAAAAGGGTACCATTTTATCATGAGTATTAGTGAGGACCAATTATATGAAGATAGGTTGAAAATGGGTGAAGTCGTCCTTTAATGATCAAAAATTTGCAAAAATAGATTGTATTGTGAGCTTGTACACCTGCTATTTTTTTTGTGGGGGGGGATGCTACTGTCACAATTTCAATATCGAGGTATTTGTTAAATTAGATTTAATTTTGTCTGTATCGAGCATTTTCACACTGTGACGAATGTAACTGTATGGTCAAAGGCTGTAACGCCTTATGGTCTGTCACCTGAAATGCCATCTTTGACTATGGTCTTTACAGAGAGCCATGTGTGAAAGCATGGAGGAACCACTCCTTGAAGATGCCAAAAATACCATATTCATGGTATTAGGCTGATTCGAAAGAAATTACTTATATATGTTTATATGTTTATGTTTTTGCTGGTCGATTGAGTTTGTGACAGAGTATGAGAGAGACAGAGAAAGTGTGTGTGTGTGTGTGTGTGTGTGTGTGTGTGTGTGTGTGTGTGTGCGCGTGCGTGCGTGCGTGCGTGTGTACACACAATACATACATGTATGCATGGGCGTTCGTTGTGCGCCTATGTGCACACATATGTCAATTAGAAATTAAATACTGAAGCTCCCATTCAGAGCTTTGCTGCACAGCTACTGGACTCAAAGACATACACAACAAAGCTATTCATTCATTTCCTGGAATTAAATCTGAAAATATTGTCTGGGGCCGAGTGAATCCATTGGAGCAAGTCATTTCTACAACCTCGCATTTAAGTTCACTCTCCCCAAACACAATCATTCTATTGAAGGGTGTCTTCGGCAAAAAAAATGAATGTTCTTAATGTTCTTAACACATATACTGCCAATCCCGAGATATCTCGGGACATTAAATCCACCCGTTACCTGCGTATCCCGAGATATCTCGGGATCGTCTTTTTATGTGGTTTAATAACGAAAAAAAAAAAATTGGTACCATCCTTGATTTTTTTTTTCCCATGATGCTTCCGACCCATCCTATGAGAAAATTTCCGACAACCGTTTCCGGTTCGTTTTTTATCCTGAAAAAAACGTTTTTCCCTGGTTTTGGCTAAAGATCATGGTTTTCACACGGTTTAAAAAACGAATGGTAAGCTCCGGTTGTATTTTCTTTTCTTTGATCGACGAACGGTTATCCTCTTTGTGTTTAAAAACGATCTGATAGCCGATCGGAGGCTAAGCTAATCTAAGATGGCCGGTGGGGATACGTCACAGCCACGTCACAGCCAAACGGATATGACGTTTGCAGCCTCTTTTACCGGCTGATAACACAGAAGAAGAAAAAGGAAAAAAAGTGTAAACATTATGAGGGCTCGTACGTCCGTCGTTGCTGTTTATAAACACCATCCGATCGCGGATTTTAATGGATATAATTTTTTTGTGAACGGTTCAAAAGGCTATAAAACTCAAAACGCTGGCAGTGGGTGAGTACCTTATGAATAAACTCTGGCAGGGAATGTGTGGGTTACCAAAATGTGATTCCTGTCTGGAGGGCTCCAGTAAGCTTCTAGAAAAGTGTAAATCTGTAAATCGATTGATGACAATCAAATACACCGTCTGCATGTGAAGGATATACCAAGTTGAATAATGGAGACTGTTTTAGATTTCTTAAGCGATGGTTGACTTAGTTTGGTTCGAATTATAATAGCAATATACAAAGGTACGGTGTACAATTGACAGCAAACTTCAGCGTGTTATAACACTCAGGAATTTGCTGTGTACATTTCATTCTTCTTTCTTTCGTGTATCATCTGGTCCCACTTGGAAGAGGCCGGCCTCTGAATGTGGTCTGTACAGGGGACAGATGGTGATGATGTGTTCTGCAGTCTGCTCAGACTCGCCACACTCGCATGCGCTGTCTGCCAAGCCCCACTTCTTGATAGTTGACTTGAAGCAAGGCAGGCGGTTCAGCAGAGTCCATAGCCGGTGTGGTAGATCTTCTTCGATGATGCCATCTCCTGGGTCACTGATGTAGCGGTATCCAGGATATTGCGTGATCAGCGTTACCTGGTCCACTGTTGACCTGCCCAGGCAGAAACCAGCCTGTTCCCTTGGAAATTGTGGGTCCACCACTGGCTCAATGCGGCTGTGGCTCATCCTCTCCAAGATCTTAAATGGGACGCAGAGCAGAGATATGGGTCTGTAGGACACGATGGCATCGGCTGTCACTGGATAAGTGGGGGGCGTTGTTTTTCTGCCAGTCAGCCGGTTGATGGTCTGCTACGCCTTGCGGCTGGAGTGGGTGAAGTCGACTGACTAGACGACTTCAGTCCATCTGGCCTTACGGGTGGCATCCAGATTTTGGAGAAGTGCCGTTGCCATTACATCCAAATCTTCCCTGGCGTTAGCCTGCTGGTGGTCACGCAGGTGGCTGAATTCTTCATCCCACCCGGGATATAGCTCTCATTGTAGCCTCGTGGAATGGTCTTCTTTGCTGCCCCTAAGAGGACGTCGCAGTAGGCAGTGTACACAGCGTCCACATCCGGAGAATCTGGGTCTAGGAGAGAGACTGATGTTCTTTCTGTCTCTTCTGTGTATGCCTGCCAGTTGGCCTAACTAAAGTCCCATCTCCTCCTGATAGGCTTGCCCGCTACTGGCTGCACCAGAGAAGGGACCTGGATGATGGATGGTCGGTGACGGGATCGGGGAACCTGTCAAGGATGCGTCTCTCTGGTGTGGGGTCGGCATTGCGGCACAAGGTGAAAGCCAGGTCCGGTTTGGTGTGGGTGTTCCATCGGGCAGAGTGGAAGCTTGGGTGCTCTTTGGGGTCGTACAGGAGAAGAGCATCTGTGTTGGAGGCTCATTCACTCAGCGACTCTCCATCTGCAGATGTGTGGCTGTATCCCCAGTTGAGATCCCCAGTTGAAATCCCCCGGCATAGATGGCGGGTGCCAGCAGGAAAGCCGACGTGGTCACTCGACACTGGAGCCAGGCAAGGAACCATCTGTCTGTCCAGCTGAGGTCAGCCCTCACAAAAGGTTGACAGACCATAGTGTCTACTGAAGCTGCACCCAGTAAGATGGACAGTGGGTCTCCTGAAGAAGGACAGCAGCTACTGTATAAGACTCGGTGAGATGGCGTATGACCTCCAATTTGGCATTGGTAAGGCCCTCGACAATGAGTTAGAACACTGAAAGACCTTGGCGCTAGATGGTCGGGATGTATGCCCGTCCTGGCGTGGACCTGCGTCTTCCAGCTCAATGACTGGTTGGCGACATATGTTTCACAAGTTGGTCTTGCACCATTTCTTGTTACTTGCAGGGGAGGCCGCGTGGAGGCTGTCGTCTTCTCCCCCTGTGTACATGTGTTCTCCGTATTTGCCAGTAAATGTTCACTGAGGCTTAAAGACTGATTTATACTTTGTCGTAGGATAGCGTCACCCGACAAAAATAGCCAATCTACGAACACATAGATTGGCTATTTTTGGTGCGCGACACCAACAGACAGAGTGTGAAATAAGCATCAGTCTTTCAGTATAAAACATGCATTTTAAAGCTGAAAGTGATCCGTTTCCCCCCTCAAAGTTACAAGGAATTAAGGGAATAGACACCAGTCAGTCCATTGACTTCATCGACCACCCAGGGTCAGCTGATGGACCCCAGCACAAGAGGACAAGTGATGTTCCCTGCTCAATCTCCAAGGAATGACTTAAATCGCAGCAACCCCCTCCTCCTGACCTCTCAGGGCGTCTAAGGGCCTGGGAGGTGGCCTGGGGTCACATAGCCTGGGGTCACAGAGAGAGAGAGAGAGAGAGAGAGAGAGAGAGAGAGAGAGAGAGAGAGAGAGAGAGAGAGAGAAGAGCTGCCTTTTGCTGCCGTGCCTCCCAGGCGTGTGCCTGACCAGTTTGTGCATAGAATGGTAGACACAGGATCAATGTGTTTAGAGAGTTGGCACTTTAACCAAAAGCACTCAATATGACATTTTGCATGAGCTGTTCTTATGGCCTCCTAAGAGAAGGGCCAGGGAGAACATGTACAACTCTAGTTTAAGGATAGAACCGGCACACCGAGCTATGGTTTAAACTTCTTTATATTGTTAAATAAAGAAGTCTAAACCATAGTGCAGGTTCTATCCTTAAACTATGTTCTATGTTCTTTAACCTAGCCAGCAGCACCCACTGTGTATAGTTAGCCCACCATGTACAACACTCTCAAGTATTATAGACATAATTTCTCTACTGATTATAATCTATGATCTCATATTGAAATGCAGCCTAGTGACCCTGTCAACACTTAATAGTAAAATATGTTTGCCTGAACTTTTGCAATACAAGTATACTTTACATTATGGCAATACTACCATCATCTAGTATTTAACCCATACACTGAAGAAAATCCTCCTGTATGCTGCTGTCACTATTACCTTTTCTATGTTCCTCTTTTATTCGCTCTATGGAGTGGTACAGCCTACATCAGGGTGAGGTCACAGAAAGGGGACAAAACCAACTTGTCTCTTGCGTATGGTAATAGGAGGCCATAGGTATTAACATGCTATAGGTAGGTATTAACATGGTGCAATCCTTATAGTCTCTGCCAGGCTAGACGGCCGAATGCCAGAACCTATGTTTTCGCTCCTGTCCAGCCGGTGTGTGTCCGTCCGTCTGGCTGTCAGCAGCTAGTCTACGTGAAACCTTGCATGCACACTCCCAGTAGGCCAAGGAAGAACTCTGCAGCACATTTTTCAAATCGGCCTCATGGTGGCACTATAACAGGCCGCTCCACGTTTTGGTCTATAACTCCTACAGTAAAAAAAAAAAAGATTTACCTGAAAGATTTACCTGACAAGATTTTCCACCATTGTGTTTTCTTCAAAAACACACTTTTTAATAATAATATTTAATTATAATTATAATAATTTGGTCTGCACTCCTGTAAGGTATTTTTTTCATTGTATATTTGCATCATATAGTGAAATGTGGGGGGCAGCGCCCAGGGAGCAGTTAGGGGTTAAGATTTTGTCCAAAACTCACACAGATCATTATCTATTCCATTTCAATTTGCCATCACTGACTTCCAAGTTTTGCGTGCCCTGAGTAAGAGTGCCCCACCAGGATAGGCAACCCAGCCTGGCGAGTGGTGCAGTTTTCTAGTTAAGCCCTTAAATTCAGGCCAACACAGAGGCGTGGAACTGATGCCCTATTCTGGCACACATTCAATAAAAATCTGGAACACATTCACACCGTCTCTTGCCATCCGCACAAGGTGCTGGTTTGGAATGAAGGCACTTCTGCACAGAATGAGGCAAATTCCAGAGAAGGCTTGAAACTAAAACCAGACAGTACCCTTGATTCATCTCTTCATTGCTTTCCTTGTTCCAGTTCCAACAATTGTGTGAACCCCCCATGCCATGGCAACCGGGCTGGTATGAGTCAATCCTCTAGATAAATGCATTAATGTTATCTTCCGTGGACAATAAAATGTGAACTGACTATAACTTTATCAGCGCAAATTGGCCACATTGTGAACCACAACACAGTGTCTTTGACATGGAAATGAGGAGTTAAGTGTCTGAGCTCTGGGCTCTGAGCCTTGGCTACGCCACCCACCAAGTGCCACAGATCACCATGGAGGTAACAGAATGTAGCAGTCAGTCATGCGAAAGGGCAATGACTACCTGGCTAATACAATGCATAAATTACACTGCTGACAGCCTATGATACAAAACATGAGCTGAAC
The DNA here is from genome assembly GCF_963454915.1 of Gymnoscopelus microlampas. Classification (NCBI taxonomy): domain Eukaryota; kingdom Metazoa; phylum Chordata; class Actinopteri; order Myctophiformes; family Myctophidae; genus Gymnoscopelus; species Gymnoscopelus microlampas. The sequence continues at coordinate 44,918,583 of NC_139945.1, read as the reverse complement.
ACAGGCACAACAGCAGGGAAGTTAGAAAAGGCAAAGGCATATACAGTAGGCTATATATATCATTGCTAAAACAAATGATTCAAGTATGAATAGTCACAGATCAGATCACTGTGCAGATGATGCCCTCATATGGCTATTTTGGAGAACTGCATTCTTGTGCCTGCACACAATCAGCCCTTTCTTCAGCACCTTGCACTAAATCCTTATGTACAGCATTTGAATATTTTTGTACATTTCAACATTCCTCATTAATGAAATAGCTCAGGTACATTTGAGTGTAGCAATTTCCCATGCACACATTTTAAGAATTGCTTGCCAATGGTATTCAAACTTTTTGTGCCCCAGGAACACCAATGGGCAAGTCAAAATCTCAAGGCACAACTTTATTCATAGTGAAAACTGCTGATCTACAAGGTCACAACGCATTGCACAGTGATGCGTTGATTGTAGATCTGCTATTTTCGCAATTTAAAAAAAATAAATATATATATATATTTTTGCCTACTGTATACATGCCCGAAATAGGGACGGTGGGTTGAAAGTGGTAATAAATAAATAAATAAATACATAAATAAATGCAATTGGGGTATAGAATGTGCCTCTGTATTGGAAAATAAGTGTACACAAAGTACTGATATAGTAAATTAAATAATTCATAACTTTTTGTATAGTTTGCAACAATATTTTGCGTGTGTCACAAAATCTTGTCTCACGGCACACCAGCATGCCTCCCTAAAATGTGTTTCCTGACTTCCCTGCATTCTTCAAAGCTTTTCCCAAACAACCCATTTAAAACACTGTGTCATACTAACTGTCAGGCCAACAACACTGGATGTCCCCACCTGCCCACTACCCTATTTTACTGTAAGCCGTTATCAGCAGTTTAGAGAAGCATGACAGTTATGTGTTATTTGATATGCTCCCTCTGGCCGTAATGCCCAAAAGAATATATTGGACGTTTGTGACCTTGTTTATGAATGTTAAGTTGAAACTTTAAAAGACTAATAAAAAAGGGAGGACGAGGTCATGAGATGGATATTAACAAGGCCAGGGTAAAGGTTGAGAGAAAAGGACACAGATCAACTTTGACATGTTAAAACAAAGGGGAACTGTAGGTAATGGGGGGATAAATTCTGTGCGACCATGCCCCGAAACGTATGCTGTCAAAACAGTGCTGCTAGCTGAAGGAGTGGAGAGAGAAAGCAGAAGTTGTTTGCATTCCTTCTGGCCCTGTTTTACTAATAAAGGCTATTTGGAGTCAATATTACTCCTAAACGCTTATTATAATTATGGATTATCTATAATATCAACATGAGATCTGGCAAACAATGATTATTCTGTTTATAAAATTGAATTTTTGTACTCAAACCATAAGCATAAGTGAGGTAAAATTATACCTTTACATAAATATATAGATAAATGTTTCATTGATAAGTAAAGAGAAAAATGAACTGTTGATCATTTTAAAATGAAAGTCAGCATACCTCTCTACTGCTGGCCTCTCGTTCTGCTTCATAACCACCATTACTGTCGGTGTGACAGATGTCCATCCACTCTGCTTGAGAACTCATGGCACTTCTCCTCATTTTGTCTTTGCCATTGTTTCTACGTTTGCGACTGACAAGGAATTCCCTGCTTTGAGGCAACTCTGGGAACACGTCATCATCGTCGTCGCCATCATCGTCATCGCAGTCACCACCGTCACCATCGCCATCGTCCTCTAGTGAAGATTCTTCTTCACCATCAGAGCTCTCATTGATGACAATGCCCTGGTTCGCGCTGATGGGACAGGTATAATCCGAGAAGGTGATAGAGCTAGGTTTGTGCTTTACAATGCGCGGTAGATCCCAGGACCTTGGGCCCGAATTAGAGGTCTCACTGGCGGTCACAGGGAGAGACGGTATATGTGAATCATCCACAGTAGGTGTAAGAGGGAGGATAGAGCAATTTTCCTCCTTGAGAGACAACGGCGTAATGATGTGACCATTCATCTTAAGGTGGCCCTTTACTTTATAAGCAGAGTTCAAGTCTTCTGCCAGGCTAAAAGAGTCAACATTCTTGACAACCTCAACAGATATGCCACCAGCAAAATCTTTCTGATACTCTACATCTAGGTGTCCTTCTATGAAAGGGACAGGATCTGGAATTTCACCATAAGAGTCATCTACTGGCTTTGGTGATGGAGGTGCGATGCACTGCTCGTGAGATGAGACCAGCAGATTATGGTTCTGGGCAGGCTCCCAAGGGGCTCGCGCAGGGATAAGTGGCTCATGGCCAGGCTCCTTAGGAAACCTGGGAGCCATAAATTCAGTGACACCGCAAAAATGCTTCTCTTGCTTGGGAATACCCTTATTTGATCCCAATGGCTCAGAGATTTGGGGTTCAGGTAGACTTTCATTCTCTCTGTGCTCTTGTGAGCTGGTAGCGGAGGGGTCCTCTGTCAGAGCAGAACATTCTGAGGAAGAATCTGGTGTTGAGAAGACCACAGCCGACAATCCTGACATTGTCAGCGACTGATGTTCCTCCAAATTCACCATTGGAACAGTTTCCATTTCTTTCCGTATTACACTTTGTCATAGTTCAGAACATAGATCCAAAGGCACTTATGCTTGATGTATTGATTAGCCATTGTAATCCCTGTTTGCTGATGGTCGAATCAAGCAGTATATTACCTGAAATAAAGAGAGACATGAAATACAGTTAATACAAACATTGAAAAAACACCAGATGACCTATACATACTATATAGTTTAGGCGATTATTAAATCAGGCAACATACCGTCTTCTGACTATCTGACTATCTTACTGTCAATATAAGAACAGTTTGATCTAAGCCACTACGCTCCTCTGCCAGTGCAGAGCATATCTGAGAATGTGCTATCTGGCGTGGAGTTTGCTGTGAAACAGAAACATCTGGCTCAGGCTGGGCTGTTCAAGTCTGGATCTGTTTCACGCACGATTGTGGTGACATCACCACAGAGAGGAATCTGACTGCTCTTCCCCAGTGGGTGATTTACTATCCACTCTACCATTCATCAGAGCAGAAGATGTCCCTGTCCTACACTGGTTAACATCCCTCTCACCCCTTAATTAAGTACTTATTTTAAAACACACCTAGGACTGTCCCAGGCATCTGAGACAGATGTACACAGAACAACAAGGAGAACTGTTACTATGCTACACAGGGTTGTCATTTTGGCCAGCTACAAAGAATTTTATTTTTAAATAGTTGAGTAACCAATTCAATAAAAAGGGGGGAATAAATTCTGCACACAACAGAGGAGCTCACAAAGTAGTCGTCTTTATTACATTCCGTATTTCCGTTGCTCAGAATTATCCTTTTTCTGATTAAAAAAAAAGTCTGTCCTGCACCTGCCCTAAATTTTGGGTTAGGGACAATTCACACAATACTCACTTACAAGCCAAGGGCCCTGCTGAATTGGATTTATCTTTATCATTTATTAAAAATATTACCACAGAATATAATTAAAAGTGTATGTATATTAGGCTGCTTGTGAAATGAACAAAACCACACAAGTAAAATCAGTTTATGGAACTTTGAAAATGCAACTTCAATGAGAAAGTTAATTAGTGCAGGCCATACTACAGCCTTGCAACATTATGGCCTCATTCACACACACGCACAGACAGACAGACAGACAGACAGACAGACAGACAGACAGACAGACAGACAGACAGACAGACAGACAGACACACACACACACACACATTCTTGCTGTTAAGACATGACCAGTTAAAGCAACCTCAAAGAGAGGGACAAAATCTAAAGCTGAAAAGACTACATGTGAAACTTTCACACTGATGAAAAATCATGAATATGCATTAGCAGTTACACAGGATTACGCATTACGTCTTTAAGTATATAAAATGCTGTCATAGGCCCCCTACTAAGCCCTCACCCCTTCTAAATCAGATACATGCCTCCCATACACCATCACCATCCAAGAGAGCCCTGATGAAGGTGAATTGAGTGTACAGGAAAGTAGGGTGCCTTCCAAGAAACCTCTCTATAAAAAAGCACTTTGAAAAGAAGGTTCCATTATTCTCAAATGAATGCAGAGTGGATTTCAATTAAGGCAGGAAGTCACAGAGGGGAAATCAGGCCCATGCAAGTGTTGAATCAACCTTTAAGTTTTAATCTTAAGGACATGCAGATGACCTACAGTGTTAATCTTAAGGACACGCAGATGACCTACAGTATATCGCACTCAACACTGATTGGGTAATACCATGCTAACACATTAATATCTATAGATCTATCAACTAAATAAAAAAAAAAGCTTAATTACCTGTCGCCAGTTGCACAAGAGCTCCTCTGTGTTCTTACGGTTATATTGAATATAAGTTAGAAATCTAACTCACTCTTAAGTCAAGATGCTTCATGTAACCAGCCAATGTAACTGAAGTTATTATCAGAATGCTTAAGTCATACTGAAAAAGAAAAAGAACAAAGACTCACCTGCCTTGTGGAAACCAGTCCGTGTTATCCAAACAGTGTCACTGAGATTATGGCAAAAAATAGTGGTAGTGAGGGTGGGAGACTGGTTGGTTTCTGTAGGAGAGACACACAGGGTTGGACAGATCCTGGCAGAGCAACACTTATCTCCCCATAGGCATGTTAATCAGCTATTCCACAGACCACAGCAAAGCAATCTTGTCATCACGACTATCCCACAGTAACCCAAGGGACGTCTAGAGGCTTCAACTAGCAGTGACTAAACCATTCAGATTATGCGTAAGAGCAAGGAGAATGTGTACTTGTGGGGAGATGGAAAAGGGGAGGAGAGAATAGATAGGAGAAAAGCTAAAAGAAGGAGGGAGAGGGGGGGGGGGGGGGGCGGGTGGCAGAGAAAAGTTGGCACAGGAGAAGAACGTGGTAGTGTATATGATATCTCCAGATCTTATAAGAGCTGGGTGTGAAAACCCCGATTTCACCGATTGTATTGTGCAGTTTCATGATTTACTACTGACAAGCTGGAACTCAATACATCATGGGTAGAATTCTGAATGCTGTGCAGTGCAAGGATTGAAGAGGAATGCATATATTTTGGAGATATTAGAGTAACTAATGCTTAACTGACAATAGAAGTAGTTTTCCTATACTTTTGAAAGTTATAATTTCTTGAAAGTCCTAATTTCCAGGTTAGACAATGTGTAAAATGTGTCCTGCTGATATGCAGTGCAGCAGCCACACTATAAATCAAGAAATGACATGACATTCCTGAATTGCTGAAGCAGTTGTTATGACAAAGCACAAACCTCACTTTTGATGTTTCAACAACATCTGACGAAAGCCTAAATAAAGAGATAAGTACTAAGGTTATCCAGGCAATAGACCAAAAAAACCGAATACATTTTACATAAGCTCCCTAAGTGGCAGTATATAGGGGAAAGTATAGGATGGGCAATATTCTCATTGTTTATCACACTTTATTTGTGTAAATAAATTAAATCTGGTTTGTCCTCCAAATATTGTGGCATTATTTCTATGTGGTTGTCAGAAGGAAACCCAGACTCCTTTAACTAAGAAACCAGGTTGACAGCAGATCTTTCATTGCTCTGCATGACATAAAATGTGTGCAGGGTCAAATGCCTGTCATTAAGGGTATTGCAGTAGATGGGAGTGAAAGTGAATGCTGAGAATGAACAGTAAACACACTCATGCATGAGAGGGGCATGTCGGAGTTGTTGCATGCTCATTGGCTGAGGTCTTGTTGTTTACGTTTGGTAGCAGGTTCTCCGATAGTATTGTTGCACAAGGAACACTTTAAGTTCACACTCTGTAAATTGTCCTCGAGTTCACACCACAGAAGGATACGTTCATTCATTTGTTCATCCATCCATTCATAAAGCCTAAACACCCCTCCTCACTGCCATGGAAGCCATTGCTACAAATCAAACACTTGGACTTTGTTTGACCTTTAGCCAGGGGGGGAAATGAACAGGTTAGCCTAAGGGTGGAAATGAACAGGTGTGATGGCCACACCAGCTGACACACAAAGTTGGTAAAACATGGTGGACACTTGTCTTTTTGGTTTATTAATTTAGTTTATATTTATTTTCAGCAAACTACATACTACATGCATAAAGGACTACACACAACCGGTTAAAGGACATACTGTTTACTGCAAGTTTGATGATAAAGTTACTGATTGGAGGGTACATCCATTAAGTTATTTTGTTTGGGTCAAGTTGTTTTATCAGGAGTAATTTAATTGGTATTTAAGTTTATTTTGTTTTGTTGAGTTATCAGTTCTGAGGAGTGTTGAAGTTTAGATTACTGGCCATGGAAAGGCCTAGCTGCTTCACAGTTGCTTATAAGGAGCTGAGATTAGTAACTGGACTGCACCATGTCCCCTGTGCATAAGGGGAGGGGCAGGGATTTATTATAAGTTTGAATGTATTACTACACGTATGAAAATGTATTGGCATTTCAGTTGTATGTAATTTCTTTATTTAATATGAGTTAGTGCTGTAGTGGATTATGTTGTAGCTATTTGTAGTCTGTTTAAATGTTATTCTTTGTCTTCCCCTTTGTGTCAAGAGTGGTCTGATCACCCACTATATATGTTCCCCTCATGTCTCATTTGGTTAGTTCAGTCTTGATGTCAAGTTCAGTGTATGGTCTGCATTTGTTTGGGCCAGAATGAATGTCTTGTTTTTATGGGAAAAAGAAAAGATTAAAAAAAAAATACATTTTAAAGAAACTACACACTTGTCCTGGTGTCTCTCTTGCCGACCAACTCTGGTCCCTTACAAAAGGTTACCCTAAATTCACAGTACTTTGAAATCTGCCCATGGCCATCTATCTGTCAACAGTGGGTAAAGGACACTTCTTTTTACAACATTTCTTCATCCACCACCCTTCCATTTGAAATATATATACAAATTTCGCAAGCTGTTGTCCTATGGTGGGACCTATTTTATAAGGCCAATTTATTAGACAGTTACATACACCCAAAAAGCAACCAGATTGGTATAATAACAGTGCTAGAGCATATAAATCAATGTCAACAAAGTTTTCTGAAAACATGTAGAAAATAAAATGCCATTCTTACAACAATGCCCAGCATATAAACTTGAGAATAATTCTGTGCTTGACACAGTAGCTATAATAAACAGCAAGAATGCCACTGTTTGAAATAGATAAGGTGAATGTGTACATTAGGTTTCATGGTTTTAATGTTTACTCAACCTTTTGTTCAAAATGAATGACCTTCCTGATGACCTTGATATCTGTGTTTGTGCTGCCCTTGTTGTCTGTAAGAGGGTTTACACAAAGCATACAGACTTTTCAAATGTCACATCCCAATGAGCCAAGCATGACTACTTGATAAAAATATTATTGAAAACAACCAGATAACTCATAAGGTAATATGGCTAAGGAAATGTTATTAACATGCAACACTGGCCACTTCTGTTGACAGAACAGACACATGATGAAATACAAAGCCATGGTTCTAATGACACTGTCTGGGAGAGTGTAGTATGCAGGAAATTGAGAGGGAGGTGTGTGTGTGTGGGGGGGGGGGAGAGGGGGGTAACGCACATGGGCTACAAACAAGGACACTCTCACTACCACCAGGGTTATGAGAGAAAGGTCCAAGTCCATCGGGGCATGTTCTACAAAAGTTATGGCAATCAAAACGTATGTCATTGTCTTCATGAAATTGGCCAAAAACAACAACACGTCTTATCATAATTGCCAGTGAACTTCTGTTTAAATAGTAACAGCGAGATAGAGCTGTTTTGAGTTAGACTGGGACTGCTGGTGATTTCTGAGCAATGTGGAGCAACTTCCCGCAAGCAGTGCCTGCTATGACAGCTATGTCAAGACTGGGCTGGGGGTACTTGGAGCGAATGCCAACGCAAACTGCCAGAGATGGCAAGCATACCAACTCCTGGATGGAGAACATCAGCAGACAGAGTTATTTAATGTTGATCATGTTACAGTCAGAATCGCAAACATAAACCTACTGGTTCTGGCTGATTTACTGAACGATAGGAAAGGCAAACCCTTTTGTTGGAGCAAGTTTCGGCTCTCTAATTCTATAATTGTTTTGAACTTTTATTTGAACTGCATCAACAATATCATCACATCAATATCAGGTGGAACCTTCGATGACCAAAACTGTTACTTCACAAGCTCTTTAAAATACTATTCATTTGTTACATATTACATAGACAGACTAAACTACTTTCAACGCGGTGTCCCTATTCTGGGCATGTCATTATAGGTGAAAATGTTTCATAATTCTACGCTTTGCATTGCCATCCGCTGTGAGCTTGCCAATTTGCTATTTATGCTACTTTTGCACGAGAATGAAATATGAAAAAAAAAAGTAAAATGGGGGCGAAAAAAACATAAAAAGAAAGAAAATGAAATACAGAGATTTCTCCCCGACAGTGTCAATATAGTGCATGAGGAAAAAACCCAGACTGCACTGTCATTTCCCCACCTCCTTTCTCTCCTTTTCCTTGTCTTATCAGTGGTATCTGCATAGCTGTCAGGACAGGAGAGAAGTTTTAAGTGCCTGTGGTCTATGGCACAGTGAGATTAAAGTGAGGGGAAGAGAAAGAAGCCAGCTGTGTTGCTGAAACATGTGGCTGTATGGTTGAGGGCTTGCCTGTCAGCAGCAAAACATGTTATTGCTTCACACAGCGTTGAGTCTGTTGAGCGAGGCAAGACTGACAATTTTAAACCTTATCTGGGCACTGGTGAAGAGATAAGAGATTACTTATCGTATTGAAAATGCTCAAATCTCATCTGTGCCTGTGACATAGTGCTATATACTTTCTATAATATGTACGATTGAATTATATGGCCATAGTGTGAAAACAACATTCTGCAAATGATAGTTATGTCCAAATATTACACTTATGTAACACAAATAGTGTTTACCCAACCAGCGAACACAGATAAGTACAATACAAATCCTAAAGATCGTTAGTAAACATTCCAGCAATACCTCCGTCTGACTCAATATCCCCAATGCTCTTCAACTCTCCTGCAGATTCCCAACATTCCACAGACCATGGGCAGATGTTCTGCATTATCTCTTGTCTGGTCTTTTTATGTCTGTACCCTGTAACCTGACGAATCACTCACTGTAGAAATATCACGTATAGGGATAAAGTCCCATATACTAGTGGTTCAAGTTCAGTTACATGCATATTTTATCAACACAATGATATCACATTGAACTTACTATGAAATATCTTAAAAGGTAAAAGGTTGTACTAATAGTATAAGGGTGGTCATAGTACAACCACATAGGCCATTTGACCTAAACTGTACTAATTTAAACAGATACATTTAAGTAGTTAATGGAGATAACGGCATTCTGCACTATATTGAAAGAAGTGGCATATTAATTATTTGGAGACTGTACCAACTACCAAGTAATTATTTATATTTGATATTGTGTAATTACTTTAAATGAGTACAGTTTAGGTCAAATGGCCTATGTGGTTGGGGTGCAATACGTTAGTCCGACAGCGCATTCCTCCGACAGCGCATGCCTCCGACGTTTCCAATACTAACCCTATACCAAACCCGAACCCTAACCGCACGCGGATGCCACATAGTCGGAGAAATGGGATGTCGGATTATCGTATGCCTCCCATTGTAAATTTGTAGGACCTCAAACAACAAATTTGAAGGCTGTGCATAAATAACCTGAACAAAAATTGGATTTGGAATACAGTGCCATTAGAGACGTGCATTCTTAAGTTATTGGTCCAATTATCACAATTACTTGGTCCTGTTCTCTTTTTTATATTGGTACAGCAATACAACATATTACAAATTATTGGATCCCTGTTCCTAAAATTGAGGAACAAACAAGCAGGCTGTCAAAATAGAAATGTAACTCATGTCAAAATGTCTTGAGGGTTCAGCAATATTTGAAAGAGGTATTGTTTTTCCTCATTCCTATTTATCAAGTGTATATCAGTGGCTCGTGACACTTTCGCCACGAGAATGTTCTTTGAACCAACCAACCAACCGACCAACCAACTAACCAACCGACCAACAAAAAGAAAACAAAAGCAAATGCTAAAACCTAATATTTGTCACACACCAGCAGCCTCACGTGAAGTCACAGCACATTAGGTAATAGCTTCCGAGGCATAGCTTCCCAAAAATGTGTGACACCTAAGAGAGGAAATGTGTCCATTCCACAGGAGGAGAGATGTAAACATTGACTAAAATTATAGTAAATTATACTACTGGCCTGTCATTCCAGGGCCCCTCTCCCCTGCTTACCTGTGATTACAGTGAGATGGTAACAGGCGTGTGGCTGAGCAGCTGGGCTTTTCATGCAACCCAGAGACTGCCTCGAAGGGATAAAGAGAGCACGCCTTCACTAGTGGGCCATGAGACATTACATCCAGTGCAACTGCAAATTAATTCACCCCAACAACAAGCCCTATCCTCACCTGCTGCGACACGCTCTGCCAGCACTTGGAATAAGACAGAAAATTCCTTCCGCTCTTTAGTTTTGAGGTGGAGGGTGAGAGGGAGTCAGTCGTTGGGTGCTTCTGGGTGTTGTGATTGTGGTGTAATTGACAGGTAAGTTTGAATGTGATGTCAAACATAACCCCACACTCCTCTTCACAGGTCGGACAACAAACACGTTCACATCCAGGAATGTGGAGCAATACACGCCAAGATGACTCAGAGATGACAGGCTATTCATTTGGTTAAATACTGAACACAGTGTTTTGCTGTTAACATGAAATTGATTCCATTGATTTAACCAGAAGTGTGCCACATGTAGGCCTATGGCCCAACAGGCACCGAAGCTCTTGGTGCCCCCCCTCCCCCCTTTTTTTTTACATATTAGCCTAAAATGAGACAGCAGCTCTGTCCTCAGTCACAAACGTTTGTTTGAAATAAGAAATACAAAATCGGCCTGCAGGTGGCGCTAAAACAGGCCGATGTGAAAACAGTTTCACACCGATCGGTCCAAAGGTTCTGGAGATTAGCTGTCCACAGACGGACGGACGGACGAACTCACGCACACACACGGACGAACAGGGGCAAATACATGGTCTCTGCCACGCCTTCGGCCTGGAGGAGAAAATTAATTGGGCCGGTACTCATCAGCATAAAGTACCCAGTTCTGTTTTGCCCACCTGAGCACCTTTATTACTTATAACTATGTATTGCCACTTACTGGTAAATTATTTTGATACGATTTGTCATCATAATAATGTCATATTTCCACGAACATAGTGACATTCTTGAAGGACATTAACCACTTACCCCTGGCGTCCCTATTTTGGGGATTGTGTCATTATTGGCAAAATGTAAAATAATGTTTTAAATAGCTAAAATAGCAGATTTACAAGCTAAAAACGTGTCCCATTATGAGGCCTGTAGATCAGGTATTTTCATATTCATCGTACAACTAATGTCTTGCAATAATAACAACAATAATAACTAGAAAGTACTGTTCCTGAAGAAACATTGTGGGATCGCTAAGAATGTTGATGGTATTGAGTATTGATAGTTTTATAAGTGTTAAAGGTGTTAAAGTAGTGTTAAAGGTTTTAAAGGTTTAAGGTTCTAAAGGTTTGAAAGGTTGGAAAGGTTGGAAAGGTTTAAGGTTTGAAAGGTTTCGAAGGTTCGAAAGGTTTGAAAGGTTTAAGGTTCGAAAGGTTTGAAAGGTTCTAGAGGTTTGAAAGGTTTAAGGTTCTAAAGGTTTAAAACATTCTAGTTTGTAATGTACTCTTAAGCTAAATAAAAAAATATATATATGAGCAAAATACTTAAAAAATAAATCAATTGAAAGGTATTTTCCCTGCAGAATTTCTTTTTATAAAAGGCATACATAAATACACTTTTTTTTTAAATGACATTTTGCTCTTTTTCCATTTAGAAAAGGGAGGCCCTCCTCCTACTGTGAAATTCGGATTAGGATCAATGAATTCCGTAATTGATTTTCTTTCTCTAATCTCCACTCTGTTATTAAACAATTGCTCTGCTGCACCTGCGACCATGCTTTTGGCCGTTTTCTTATCCTCTCCCAAACCTGCCCCCCCATCGTACACACACACACACACACACACACACACACACACACACACACGAGAACCTCACAGGCCACACACCAGACTGTGACCTTGACCTGCCTGCCAGCAATGCAAAGAAGAGGAGGCAGATGGGAAGGCAGTATCACAAATAGAAAAATACCGTAGGTAAACAATGACCACATGGGTTCAATTAATGGTATTGTAATGCAAATAAACATTTTGAGATCGGCCCGTCTGTTATGAAGGCAGTAAAAATGTAAATAAAAACTAATAAAATGAACACAACTGCACACACACACACACACACACACACACACACACACACACACACACACACACACACACACACACACACACACACACACCTTACCCTTTGATAGTATCCCTTGTCAGTTTAACATTGAAGTCTGTGGAGGTAGTAAATCTTTCAGCCTCTTAGATAGATGTGATTTAAGTGTGACATCAGAATGAAGCTCTGCCACTGTCCCGTCAACAGTGAACTGGGACCACCTCTTTCAATCAGCAACCAACCCCGTCTGCTTAATAGACGGGGTGTTGACTGGAACGGCTGGAGAGGACTGGGGAGGAGTAAATGGAGATGGTGAGAGAGTAGACAAATGGCACTGGAAACCTTCCAAAGACGACTGAGATAAGGAAGTGGTCTATTTGTTTTTCAAACAATATCCAATGTTAACGCATTGGAAAGGTCACTCCTACTGCTATACATGCGTTGCACAGCAACCGTCTGTGCAGTTGCTTAAATTACAAAATATAACATGGTGGCCTCTCTGGGTCAAATTAAATTTGAAATTTGCTAATCATGGGGCAAGGAATTGGAGGGGGGAGAGAAAAATAAATAAAAGAGGATTTAGTGTTCCAGGACAGACAGCTTTATTTCATTCTCATGAGGCCCCACTATCCCTTCTTTGTTCTTGAACAGCAAGGATAAGGCTAAATGCATCATTATCTTATGCCTAATTAATACCCCGTTGTACCATGAAGTACATATCAAGCAATAGTGATTGTGGGCACCACCAGTATGATAAGACACTTATATTAGATGAATTAACAAATACTGATATAAAAATGATAAGTTTGACCTCAGTCTGACCAGGCTAGTAAGGGAAATACCTACCCACCTACCTAAGGCGCTCTGAGCTCAACCTGACGTACCTGACGTACGTTCACTGCTTCCCTCTGGAAGATGAATAGCCCTCTTGGCCCTAATCACACATAAGAACGTGTAAAGGCCCGTTCAAAGTCCCTAGATGGGTCTTTAACGTGCGTCAGGCGGTGAGGGATTCCGTCCGTTCTTTACGGACACATGCATGGTCGCTCAGGAGAGAGAGATTGCACGTACCCAATGTTGCCATGTCTGCTTATTATAAGCGACTTTGGGCTTATTTTTCTGTATAGTTGCTTGTAAACAAACGGTTGCGGTTTTATTTGGGCTTGTTTCTAAAGTGTAGTTGCTTATTTGGGCCAATTATTATTTAAACCAGTGATTCTCTAATATATATTGTAGATCTGCTATTTTCATATCATATGTGGCCAAGTCGATTCTTTTGGGCTTGTTTTCATAGACCTGGTTACTTATTTCTCTCACAAAGTCTGGCAACAGGTTACAATGCTATGAAACTAGCATTGTAGCCCAGTGGTACTACAGGCAAAACGTAGTGACCGTACGTCGGGCTGACGGTGAATGTCGACCGAACGGACGGAAAAACGGGAGCCATAAGTGACGGAGGGGGAGTAAAAAACGACAACGCAAGGAGCGCCGGCGCTCGTTACGTATCCTTACGTCCGACTATGAATGATACTATGAATGCACTGAATGCTCTGACGTAAAGAACGTACCAGTTCCTCCCCCCCGACGTACGTCAATTCCCATCTCCGTCTAGTATGTACGCCACTTTAATTGTGAAGGACGCACAATTTATTCATACCTATTGACTGAAAAGGGGTAGGCAGTGTAGGCTCCTACTAACTAGACCATAGGATATTATGTTAATGAGAGATGCTGCATTTAAAAAGGTCTATTCCAAAACTCTATACAGTAGGCCACATTCATTTTGTGGGAATGTTTATCATGGAATCAAAGAAATGAATTAATCAATGAAGAAGAGTTCTTCAGAGAAAACAACACCAGCGTATTTGTCAAAAACGTCTTTTAAAGTGCAAAATAAAGAATATTAGATACATTTGAATTGGCTACAACATTGATTCACTCATATTAGGCCTAACCGTATTCCATGTTTCGATGGCATAGCCCAATTCAGTGGTTCTCAACCTGTGATGATTTTGGGGGGTCCCAAGATGACAGTGAATTGACATTTAAGACCTTTTAGCAGAAAAAAGAGAAAGTAAGACCATTACTGCATCAAGAGAGTATAAACAAACACCATAAAAACTGGTCAAACATTGGCCAAATTGTCAGATAATATAAGAGGCAATACATTTGAAAATAGCAGATCTACAAGCTCACAACGCCTCGCAACATGAGGCGTTTATCTGTGGAACACAGTCAAACAAAATGTAATGCCACAACTCCTACAAGTGCTTATCAGGGTGGGGGGTCCCAAGTTCAAATATGATTATTTGGGGGGGGTCACGGCCTGAAAAGGTTGAGAACCACTGGCCTAATTGATTCCCTTTCTGAACTACAATGAAATGGTCAGAAGATCAGTTCACAAAACACCAACAGTTAGATTTTCCGGGGACAGAACAATTTCACGTGGTTAAGTTGAGGGGTGTATCCTACCCATTTAAATGGACCTTTCCATTTGTATTCTCTCAGAGTTATGGGGGTCCATAATGGATACTAAACTGGGGTGTCATTGAAATTAAAAAGTGACACAACATTTATCAGTCTGAGAAATGTCGCTGGTGCACAGTTGACAATCAGGCGACTGTGACTTGTGGAAAGTAAAGGATGAAAACCTTGACCGAGGGTTTTTATTATACTTGTTATTCTTTGTTAGTAATAGCCTACTGTTTTGAAGTTTTTATGTATTCTGATTGCAGTGGTAATTTACACAATACTTAAACATAACTAAATATAGCTAAATAAATAAATACCTTATAACCCTCAAATAAGCATCTTTATTCAGAAACATACAGAATAGTTTTTCTCACAAAACTGTATTCAGTGATGTTTATTTTCACATTTACCATGTAACACGTTGAGCACTACATTCAGAAATAACAGTATGTGCAGAAATAGAATGTGTACAGATCCAATATAAAAATATAGCTGCAAGCAGCAATGAGCGGTTTCGAGAATAATGGCAGACTGGCAGACTGTGACAGAGTGGCAGACTGGCAGACTGGCAGACTTTGACAGAGTGGCAGACTGGCAGACTGTGACAGAGTGGCAGACTGGCAGACTGGCAGACTGTGACAGACTGTGGCAGACTGGCAGACTGGCAGACAGACAGACTGTGGCAGACTGGCAGACTGGCAGACAGACAGACAGTGACAGAGTGGCAGACTGGCAGACTGTGACAGACTGGCAGACTGGCAGACTGTGACAGAGTGGCAGACAGACAAACAGACAGACTGTGACAGACTGGCAGAGTGGCAGACTGGCAGACAGACAGACAGTGACAGAGTGGCAGACTGGCAGACAGACAGACTGTGGCAGACTGGCAGACTGGCAGACAGACAGACAGTGACAGAGTGGCAGACTGGCAGACAGACAGACAGTGACAGAGTGGCAGACTGGCAGACAGACAGACAGTGACAGAGTGGCAGACTGGCAGACAGACAGACTGTGACAGAGTGACAGAGTGGCAGACTGGCAGACTGGCAGACAGACAGACAGACAGACAGTGACAGAGTGGCAGACTGGCAGACAGACAGACAGTGACAGAGTGGCAGACTGGCAGACAGACAGACAGTGACAGAGAGAGAGAGAGAGAGAGAGAGGGAGAGGGAGAGGGAGAGGGAGAGAGAGAGAGAAGGGGAGAGAGAGAGAGAGAGAGAGAGAGAGAGAGAGAGAGAGAGAGAGAGAGAGAGAGAGAGAGAGAAAAGAAAGAGAGAGAGAGAGAGAGAGAGAGGGAGAGAGAGAGAGAGGCAGTGAGAAAGAGAGGCAGTAAGAGAGAGAGCGAGAGAGAAGAAGTGAACATGCATTAATTAACAAAGTCATGATTTTTGTTCAGTAAATTATATTTGGACCGGTTAAATTGAGGTTTGAACCAGGGACCTATAGACTTGTGGGTAGACAGTGTAAAGGATAAGGATAATTCCAGGTCCGTTCATGAAAGTCCTTGCGGTCTTGTTTCCAATGAGGGCCTGTGAGCAATTAGGGGTTAAGAGTCTTGCTCAGGGACAAATTTCATTTCATCGACACATTTGCTGGCCTGGCCTGGAATCGTACCTGGGGCAACCAGGGCCTCTGGCTCCCTAGGTGGGCTCACTAACCACTCAGCTATGGCCACAGTACAGACTGAGCCATTGGATAGACAGAATTGGATTTCATATGTGGTAAGTTATCATACAGCATGGGTTGCTTATTATATACATACAAGCTCATAACGCGTCACATTGTAGATCGGCTGTATGTGGTTACTGTAGGTGTTGTATTAATAATTACATCTGCAAAGTAACAAGTAACTAAAGCTGTCATCTGCTGTAATTGCAGTAGAGTAGAGTAGTAAAGTAAAAGTACCTAAAAATTGTACTGTGCATGTGGCAGGTGTGATTGGTGATGAGTGAGAGGGGTGGATCCAATCCATGGGAATAGGGGGAATTCCAAATGATGATCACCTCAACGCATTGTTGGGGACAGGGATCGAACCAGCGACCTATGGATTCACAGGCTGCCTCTCTTCTCATTGAGCTAGAGATATGGCCTCCCTGATGGTGTCTGTTGACACTCTCACACTCTACTGGTGGAGCTATTGAATCGACAGCATCAGATAGTGAGAAAGGAGAATCCAACAACACAAAACAAAAGGGCAAATGAATTACGTCATACATTGAAAATAACTACTTTCAAGTATGCATTTCTCGTTATCTTTAACAATTGCACATGCATTGATACAGTCATGTTGTGTGCAATGCAATTGAGTTGAGGTCTGCATGAGGTGAGATTTGAACCAGCGACCCTGTGGTATCAAGGCAGATGATTAAGCCATTGGGCCAACAGACCCGAACTGATGAAAAAGGAGTTCACACACATAACACACTTTCACGCAAATTGCTCAGAAATGCTGGATTTAAATGTTTTTCAAACTGCTCAAAATTGCAGACAATCTAAGGGCGGAGCTTACTGGTCAAAGTGATAGATATGTTCCTCATTGATACAGTCATGTTGTGTGCAATGCAATTATAATGAAGTCTACCTGAGGTGGGATTCGAACCAGCAACCCTGTGGTTTCAAGGCAGATGATTAAGCTATCAAGCTATTGAACCTACACACCTGAACTAGTGAAAAGGGAGTTCAAACACATGACACACTTTCACGCAAATTGCTCAGAAATCCTGGATTTAAATGTTTTTCAAACTGCTCAAAATTGCAGACAATCTAAGGGCAGAGCTTACTGGTCAAAGTGATACATGTGTTCCTCATGAGTCAAGGCACATGTGTAAGCAGGTTTAACGGCTGTCGGCCAAACGAGGCATGACTTTTGCCTGTTTAAAGTTTGCATTTTCAAAAAATTGCTATAGCGCCCCCCTTTGACCAATTGGAGTAAGATTGGTTTCAGTGATACTTGGAATGACCTTCTACAATATTGCAAAGTGTCAAACAAATGCGAGTCTGCATGTATGTTTTAGGGGCAGATGAATAATTGTCATAAAACTGCAATTTTCATTGGCTTATAAAAAGCTTAACGTTTTCACTTATGGAAAATCTGCTTGCTCACGTCTGTCGGCATTGGTCATTCATTGATACAGTCATGTTGTGTGCAATGCAATTGAGTTGAGGTCTGCATGAGGTGAGATTTGAACCGGCGACCCTCTGGTAACAAGGCAGATGATTAAGCCATTGGGCCAACAGACCCGAACTGATGAAAAGGGAGTTCACACACATGACACACTTTCACGCAAATTGCTCAGAAATAGTGGATTTAAATGTTTTTCAAACTGCTCAAAATTGCAGACAATCTAAGGGCGGAGTTTACTGGTTAACAATTGCACATGTATTCATTGATACAGTCATGTTGTGTGCAATGCAATTATAATGAATTCTACATGACGTGGGATTCGAACCAGGAACCCTGTGGTTTCAAGGCAGATGATTAAGCCATTGGGCCAACAGACCTGTACTAGTGAAAAGGGAGTTTACACACATGACACACTTTCACGCAAATTGCTCAGAAATCCTTGGTTTAAATGTTTTTCAAACTGCTCAATATATTTCGGAATGGAAACTAGTGGAAAATAGTCGATCTACAAGCTCACAACGCGTTGCTATCTAAAAAGGTGTGAGATTGTAGATCGTCTATTTTCACAAGAAAGTATGTCATACATAAAAAACAACTACTCTCAAAAGCATTTCGTGTTATTGTCTAAACATTGCACATGTCTGAATTAACAGGGTCATGTTTTGTACAATGCAATTTAAATGTGAACTGTAATAAGTGGGATTCGAACCAGGGACCTTTGGCACATGAGACTCACACATACTGGTGGAGCTATCCAATACACAGCCTTAGACAGTGAAAAGGGAGAATCCAACCAAACAAAACAAAAGCGCGAATGAAGTACGTCATACATTGAAAAGAACTACTTTCAAGTATGCATTTCTCGTCATCTTTAACAATTGCACATGTATTCATTGGTATAGTCATGTTGTGTGCAATGCAATTATAATTAAGTCTACCTGAGGTGGGATTCGAACCGGCTACCCTATGGTTTCAAGGCAGATGATTAAGCGATCAAGCTATTGAACCAACACACCTGAACCTGTGAAAAAGGGCCTCAAACATGTATTTGACACAGTTTCATGCAAATTGCTCAGAAATCCTGGATTTAAATGTTTTTCAAACTGCTCAAAATTGCAGACAATCTAAGGGCAGAGCTTACTGGTCAAAGTGATACATGTGTTCCTCATGAGTCAAGGCACATGTGTAAGCAGGTTTAACGGCTGTCGGCCAAACGAGGCATGACTTTTGCCTGTTTAAAGTTTGCATTTTCAAAAAATTGCTATAGCGCCCCCCTTTGACCAATTGGAGTAAGATTGGTTTCAGTGATACTTGGAAGGACCCTCTACAATATTGCAAAGTGTCAAACAAATGTGAGTCTGCATGTATGTGTTAGGGGCAGATGAATAATTTTAAAAAAGCTGCAATTTTCATTGGCTTATAAAAGCTTAACGTTTTCACTTATGGAAAATCCGCTAAGTTACGTTTGTCGGCATTGGTCCAAAGTTCATGTGTATACAGTTTCGTACAGATTGCTCATAAATCCCAGGAGAAGTGATTTTTTTACTGCTTTTTACTGCTTTTCATAGAATTCGAAATGGTGGGAGATCTAAAGGTCAGAGGTCAAAAGTCAAACAGTGAAAGTTGTTAGGCATGAGGAGACGCATGTGTGCATCGAAGTTTCATGGCTGTGGGTCAAACAGGGCATGAGTTGTACCTGTTCAAAGTTGGCATATTTCAATTGAGTGCTACAGCGCCACCCTTTGGCCAATGTTTGTGAGTTTCGGGTTTTCGCCGTTTGGCATAGCCCTCTACCATATTGCCGAATTTCATAAGAAGTGACCAGGCGGTTAGGCCAGAACTGGCAAAAACGGCGGAAGAATAATAATGAAAGTGTAGAGATGTAATAGGGTTCGAAGCCTGATAGGCTCTCGAAACCTAATAACCAAGTCTATGAACCCAATGCTGTGGCACTGGCTGATGGAATCACCAGGTAGGGGATGAGAGTCTCACCTCATGTCATTCATTTATTTGTAATTACACATTTGTTTTGTATAAGAGGTCCACAATGGAAATAAGCCCTGGACTTTATTGTGTTATTATAAACTACAGTAGATGTCTATGAGATTTAAGTAAGTAGGTTGGAGAGGCTTATAGTCGGTATCAGCCAAGAACGCAGGAGTCTATCCCTGTTTCCTCCTCAATCCATCTCCTCTATCTCTGAGGAGATGGATTGCTGAGGTGGAGCACAACACCTACCATCAGCTCCCAGTACTTACCGCACGTCTTGCAGCCCCCAAGCCGTGCTACTCATGCGCTGAGTTGACGGTGGCCGGGATCGAATCCAGAATCTTGAGGTCCAAAGGAGAGTTCTCTACCAACTGAGCTACCCAGACACACACACACACAAAAATCTGAATGCAAACATTTATATAAATTAAAAAGGGGGACCAGAGCTGTTGTTCATGTTGGACTGAACTAGGCTTTAGCTAAGCTTTCTCCTTCAGAACTGTCCAGCGGCTGTAGTGCATGGAAACCCCTACCCACTCCATGCTGTTTAACAACAGTCTTCATTCGATAACCTACAAAAGGAATTATACTGTAGTCATTCCCTCATTCTAATTACAGCATAGGTGCATAGTCATAGATGGATACGGGAACATAACAATGATGAAAATATTTCATGTATATGTAAAGTACCTGTCCCCTCCGTCCTCGCCATCTGTGGAGGAACTCTCCTGTATCTGGACATGTTCCTGAGAAGGAGGTGGTGAAATGGGAGGTAAGAGTCCAAGCATTGTTGGGTCGTGAGACCTGATTGGTCTTCTTCGTGAAAGTCCTTTTCCAGACTGCAGCCGCCGTGTAACGATGGCTTTTTGAAGGCGAGGGATGTAAGCATAGTCCTTTTTTGTCTTCGCGGAGGAACGGCTCCACTGCTGTGCCTTCTTGTTCCACTTCTTGCAGTGGCTAACAGATGTTGCAATACACAGTACATTGTTTTTATTCACATCAAGCTTCCATGCTAATAACACAGTAGAGCCCGACCGATGACAGATTTTTGCATCCGATGTTAACTCTTTGACTGCAAATGACAAGATTTCTTGTCATATATTGCTAAGGCAATGACAAGAATTATAAGATTTTGTGTTTTCAGTGGTTTTCCACTAGATGGCGCTGTTCGCTCGCCTATGGGTCACCGTTTGGCTCCCAGTGAAAGAGAGAAGCAGCAGGTCACGTGATCACAAAAAAAACTGCCCCTTCACTTCCTTGTCTTTCGATTTGGAGGAGTGTTTTTTTCTCTGTTTCAGTTGCTTTTTGGCAAAACTGCCCATATCTATGGAATGGATGATCGCGGGGGCACGGTCCCCCCCCCCCCCGATTCTACGAGACTCGGATACGTCTTTTAAAGCGATCGGGGGATCAATCATATTGATTGATTTTTCAAAGGTTACAAAAAGTTAGTATATGCGTATATAAGTGAAATAAATGAAATAAAATGTAACTTCAAATATACGATGAACCAGAAAACAAGTACATAAAACATAAATACATAATATTGTTTTTAAAATTGCAGATCTACAAGCTCACAATGCATCACACCCCAACACATTGAGAAGATTGTAATCTCTGCTACTTTTTAACATTTTTGCCTATGCCCGAAGTAGGGACACCAGGTTGAAAGCATTAAAAAAAAAGCAAGCATTATGAGCTTGTAGATCAGCTATTTTGAATTTTCTTTTTTGGGACAATTTTTGCCTATAATTACATGTCCAAAATAGGGAGGCCAGGTTGAAATTGGTAAAAAAAAATCGTCTGCATAATTATCAACGCCGATTATGTCAAATAATGGCCAAATAGATATATCGGTCGGGCTCTATAATACAGAAAATGTGATGATACACAAGATCGTCTGGTAATGAATATGGTTTACTTACATCATCTTTCCCTTCTTGTTGAGCCTGAGAGGTCTGTTGTCGTGGTAGATATTGTCGAGGGCAGCCAACAAAGTCCTTACTTCATCATGCCCTACAAAGAGTACAGTTTAGTTTAGTATATTTGAAAAGTCCTAACACAAGTTAAAACAATTCGAGAATATAACACAATAAAGTCCAGGGCTTATTTCCATTGTGGACCTCTTACACAAAACAAATGTGTAACTACAAATAAATGAATAACATGAGGTGAGACTCCCATCCCCTACCTGGTGAATCCATCTTTCCATCAGCCAGTGCCACAGGATTGCTTTCAGTGATTTTTCTCCTCTCCTCATGCCAGAAAGATTTGATTGTGTCAACACAGTACTCATCCTGTATGCGGTAGAACGTGCTCTCATCCACAATCTGCATGTTCATGAACTTGAACAGGAGTGCAATCTGGGTGTAATTGTTACCAGACAGTAGTATATTTTCAGGAAATCTCCAGCCTGCATACCAAATTTGAATGTAGGCTGCGAGTTCCACTTCCACAGTAGGTGTCCATGGGAACAATTCTATAGCAAACAGAAGGGAATGGGGGTAATATGTTGATTACACTGTAAGAGTGGCAAGCATATACACTTGTGAACAACGAAAAGGGAAAAGAAACATCTGTAGTAATGGGATGTCACAAGGACACATACAGTATAATAGTCTTACCCATTCCAAAACATGTCCTGTGCCCCTTTTCTTTATGTTGACCTCTAGTGGTACACCATCACATTGCACACCCAACCTAGTGTCGCTCCAAGTGCACCTGGTAACAGGAAGTTGCATGGTCCTTACAAGCTGCATCAAGCTTGCTTCAAACACGATGAATGCACTCTGACCGACAATATCATCTTCGCGCTGGACCTGGAGGTGTTCAGGGAAGGGCATCTCATCTCTGCCATCAGGTTCAAAGATGTCAGGTGGAGCACCATGCACAGTATCCTCAGGTGCAGTGACAGGGAGGCTCTCAATGTCAACTTCTGTCTTCAGTGACACACTGTTCCTGTGTTGTACAATAGTTTGGTGTGAAAGGCAGTATGAACTTATCTTTCAGAAGAAACATGTAGGTACAGTCCACTGAAATGGTAAATAACTACCTCTGTGTTTTCCCCATCAACTGTATTTGTACTCCTGGTCAAACTAACTAAGGAAGCTTTGCCACAATATAGTTGCTGTGTTTTAGTATTCAAGCCGCTGAATAAATTGTATCACTGACAATATTACCTGAAAATCTAATCTGGAATGTTTGTGGATAAACATATCTGGATTACCAGGTCACTTCATCAGGGGAATGTGATCAAGCAACAGCAACTGGTAAGATTCAACACTATTACTTGAAAAATATATCTGCACAGCCGCCATTTATTTTAATAGAGACAACACATGTTTCGACCTACATGAGGTCGTCAAGTGCAATGAAGATTCAACATTATCCCACACCCCACCATAGCCAAATAGAAAAATGCACAATATGGACAAGGTCAGTGTAAAATAAATGTTACTCAGTAAAAATGAATACATGTAAATTAATGAATGTATACATGCACTCTGCAAGTTTGGGTTGGAAGAAGCTTGGATATGTGCAAAGGTGACGAGCATTGGAGTGTGGGTGCTCATTAATCAGATAGCACCATATGCGCCATGCAGCAATTGCTTGTGAGTCTTATGATTATGAAATAGAACACTGTATAGGATAAACAAAAGCCGGCTACATACTTCCAACCGAAGTTCGGAAGTTTGTTCGGACAGGGTAGGCAAGAACTACAAAAGGTCAGTCAAGTCATTCAGAACTTCAACAGTGCCTCTCAGAACTTTGTGCAGCTGTTGTTGAACCTCTGAGATGTTCTGAAAGTTCAGACAGTGTGAATGGTCAGACATTCAAGGTGGCCGTGATATAATTAGTTTTGTTTCCACATGCTGCCCAAGGCTTCATTCTGCCAGCAGTGAAAGCAGCGATAGTTTTGATGAGGCAACATCCAGGAGGGACTAACACCTCTGTAATCCCTCTCTGTGACCATGCATAAACAAAACCTGTTCAATCTTGACAAAACCTCTATGTCAAATTTCCCACAGAGATTCCAGTGCCGGCTATACACTGCTTCAGTGGCTCGAGCGGACAAACCTAGCGAGCCACGGTGTTGCTGGACATATTCATTGAGCTATATGAGCATATTACCGAATGGCCGGGGTCTGGTGTTCAGAACTCAAAGTATGTAGCTGACTTAACAGGCTGACTAATTACATAGGAAATCATACCGTATGCAAACACTGGGGACATAATCATCTTCTGAGCTATCTTCACTGTCCTCATCTGGAGCAGCAGTAAACCGGTACTCAAGATCTTGGATGTCATCAGTTCTGTTAAACCAGAAATAGTAGTCATTTCAGTATATCATGTTGGCAACTAGTTGGCACATGAAATAAGATCATTCACTTCATCCTCACTGTCTTTGTCCCTAAATGAGAATAATCAAACATTATTTACAAAATGTGACTGTTTAACACAATAAAACAATGTTCTGATAAATACAGCAACTATTCTATAGACAAGTCAAATCTTTACCTTTTCTCCATGACATCCACATCTTCCAGTTCCACTTCCACTTCATCGTGGTCACTATGACCAGAAAGGCCAGTTTCCTTCCTGTAGACACAAAAGAGCTGTTTTTGCAGACTTGCAATACAAAGTTCAATATTAGCAGTTCAATATTTCAAAGCTGTACAGGCTAGATTGACACATTATACCCAAATGTGCAGTGCACACACACACACACACACACACACACACACACACACACACACACACACACACACACACACACACACACACACACACACACACACACACACACACACACACACACACACACACACACACACACACACACACACACACAAATAACAGTGTAAACAATGTAAACAAGACCGCAAGGTCCGTCCAAAAAAGACAGCAAGGACTTTTTTGGACGGACCTTTTAGACAAAGTTTTATAAATGTAATTGTGATGTTTACATTTTTTGCCAAATAAAATGTCCAATCAATCAATCAAGTGCCCTTGTGTTTGGAACATACAGTTCTATTTATTTTCCCAACTAGTACCTTTCAGATTTGACAAGCACCCGTTCCCCCTTGGCTGGGGGTGAAGCAGCAGGACCGTTGTACAGGGATAAACGGTCGTAACTGGAAAAAAATGAAATTAGAATATAAATAACAGTTTAGGCATTTAGCACACTCCTATCCAGAGCGACTTCCAAGTGTGAAATTTGGAAATAAGCAGAGTAAGCATGGGCTTGCTCTACTCGATAAACAAGGTAAATATTTACATCAATAGATTGCAGCAGCAGAGAGATCAATGTAGTGCCTTGAAGAAACTTGGATACCAGGTAAGCAATGAACCTAGTATCTGTCTGAACAACATGCTATCTGTCTAAACAACATGCTATTTAAACATGTAATTTACTATCATGCTATCTAGTACATCGCATTGATTCTTAACATTTTATGATCAAGCAAAAATAAATCTAAGAAACAAAAACATGAGAACAAGTAACCAAGATATCTGCATTCTGCACAGTAACATAGCATCAATAAGGGATATACAAGGAGAGTGAAGTGCAAGGAAGGGGGTGAGGTGGAGTCTGAAGAGGTGAATCTTCAGACTATGGCGGAAAAATTGGGGGTAAGTCTACAGTTCTGACTGCAATGTGCATGGGGGGATTATTCCATAGTTTGTAAATCATAAGAATCAATCTAATCTGTTGTGTGGGAAGCTGGGCACGAGGGTGACATTTGTTATTGCACATACTCCCAACTCCATTGGATCCTCAAACTGTCCGTCAAAAACAAACAACTCCCCCCTCCTCTCATGCTCTCCACTGCTGCATACTATATATACAGGGTTTTTGCCACAGTTTTCACTGTGTAATTTCAGCGTTAAACCAATATGCAGGATGTGACTGAATATCACTCATGTCAGACTGCATTCATGCTTTACCCTCCACCTTTAGCAGAGACTAAGTGAACAGTCATTTGCTCTCGGCTCTGGTCACCGTTTTGCGGGGTGTTTTCACCAACCCAGTGACTGGAAGGTTTAGGCAACACACAACACACAACAGTGTAATAATAAAATGTTGATGGATAGGTAAATGCAACTGTGGTTGTTATTGTTAGTGCAGTAGGCTA
The DNA here is from genome assembly GCF_963454915.1 of Gymnoscopelus microlampas. NCBI lineage: Eukaryota > Metazoa > Chordata > Actinopteri > Myctophiformes > Myctophidae > Gymnoscopelus > Gymnoscopelus microlampas. The sequence continues at coordinate 44,892,509 of NC_139945.1, read as the reverse complement.
CAGATTTTATAGGCTACAGATTCTATTATTCATTAATGTATTTTTTTTATTGATATGCCATTTATTTATTGTTAGTGTGCCATGATTGCTTTTGTTAAATACATTTAGTATTGAGTATTGAGGCAGAATTGTTTGTTGTACTCAACTGTAGAAGAACAACAGTGGTAACAGTTAGATCCATGGATGTTTCCAATGCATGTTAAAATAAAAGTTGTTTAAGTACAGTATTCAGCTTGATCTATTCTTAGTATATGAGGATAGCGCACACCATAAATAGCTGATCTCCAAGCTCACAATGCGTTGTGATGTGTTGTGAGCTTTGAGATTCATTGTCAGCTGTTCTTATCAATGATGGACAAAACCTCCTAACTCCACTCAATGATGGACAAAACCTCCTAACTCCACTTGAGCTGGATTTGGGTAAAGTGGTGATAATATAATGACACATGCAAGTATCTGATAATATATAAAGTCACAATACCAAGTTTGATGAGGCAGTATTGCTTTGTTTTAAAAATATAAGGTTTTCTTCATTTTCTGAAAAATGTATATCTTGTTTTTCATTTCCTGAACAATTACCATTTTGGAGTTAGCTGGTTCTGGCCGGACAGCAGAGATATGACTACATTGGTGAGAAAAAGGGTATTGGCTACTCTAAATTTCAGGGGGAAAAAATAAGTGGTCCTCTAGTGAGCACGTCGGAAGGCCACTAGCCGCAAGCAACTCTAGATCCTATTTTTAATATCTGGAATCTAGAGTTGCAACACCAACCCTTAACAGCCCATTCACCCAAACAGAAAGGTCCTATCTGATTGTATGAAACAACATTAAACTCACCAACATTGAAGCTGTACGGAAAGCTTGAATTATCCTCTATCTGCAAATATATATATTAAAATCCACCGTAGACATGTTGTGAGTGACTTTCTGTCAAGACATTTCATGCAGGTGATCATGTTGGAGTTTGGAAGCACTTGTTTTCAATAACACAACGTCCTGCTGCCTCCTGCATTATGTGCTATTTTGAAACAGGTATTGAGTGATTGAGTGATTTCCAACAAACGCTTACAAAATCATAACACTTGGGAAAATAATCACCTGCACGGAATTTCTTGACAGAAAGTAGCTCATAACATGTCTACGATGATTTTTTATGTAACAAAAACTTGACAGATACAAAGAGGTCCAAGCTTTCCATACAGCTGCACTCTGGGTGAGTTTAACTTGGTTTAATACAATCAGATAGGACTTTTCTGTTTGGATGAATGGGCTGTCAAGGGTTGGTACTGCAACTCTAGATTACAGATATTAAGAGTTGCTTGCGGCTAGGATGCCACCACATATATCTAGATTATTGTTGTCATGATTGCATAGATGCACGTTTGTAATAGGGTTACAGCTGCATACATACATTATAATTTAGAGATCAATGTTTCAAACTATAGCCCTTTTCGGAACTCCGTATACCTTTTTTTGTATTTGGGAATCGGGATGACGGTATCCAAATACAAAAAACGTTTACAGAGATCCGAAAGGGCCTGCGTTTCTAACGAGCCACACACTAAACAACATTGTGAAAAGGTACATGATGATGCAAAGTTACGTTTCATCCAACACATTTAAACCCAGTGGACCAGTGTTGCCATGTCCATTTATTATAAGCGACTTTGGGCTTGTTTTTATAGTCGCCTGTAAATATTGGTAGTTGCGTTTTTTTGGGCTTGTTTCCTCAGTGTAGTTGATTATTTGGGCTTTTTTCCTAATGTTGTTAAACATTTTCATGTCATGGACCCCCAAATGAATATGTATTTGTCCACAGACACCCCCCCCCCCCCCCCCCCCCCCCCCCCCCATCTGAAAATATTTTGTGCCAGACACCCCCCCCCCCCCCCCCAACACAAGATTTGTGCTGTCAAAATAAAATATTTTAAAAATGTTCCAAAATTACCTCTTTTTCTCTTGAAGATATTTTTTTGTCTTTTTTTGAAAATAGCAGATCTACAAGCCATTTTCAAATGGCCGTAGCCTAGTCGCTTCTTTTGAGCTTGTTTTCATAGACTTGGTTGCTTATTTCTCTCGCAGAATTGGGAAACACTGGTCTGGACTGAGTGTGTGAGTCTGTCACAAAAGTAACACAATGAAGCCTATATTTTAGAGAAACTTACCAGTCCAAAAGATAACTAGCAATATCTGCATCCGTGGTGAAGTTCTTCTCCTCCTTCACCTGCCTCCACCTTTCTAAGGCACAACCAATGTAGATCTGTGACTTCTGCCTGTTACGGTCAAATTCACCTTCTGTTCTTTTTCTTTGTTTTGCTTTTGGAGCATTACTTTGTGTGAGTTGTTGTGGTCTCTTTAGTGTCTGCTCTGCCATGTTGGAATCTATTAGAACCGTTTAGTCTAAGCGTAGTGTTGGCTCACCTAACTCATACATGTAGCAGACTGTGTCTGTGTGTACCATTTGAAGAGACGATAGTGTAGTTGTTTACTTTTGTTGCTGCCATACATTTCCCGGGAAACAAACAGAACACATTTTCCTGTTCGAACGCAACGCACTTCCTGTGAGTGCCTGACGCGAGGGTGGGCGGGGCAGACCATAGACACGGAGCAGATCCTCCAAAGCACTAAAGCAGGGGTCTTCAACAGGGGGTCCGAGACCCCTAGGGGGTCCTTAGAGTTACTACAGGGGGTCCGCCAAATCTTTGTGTGATATATATTTTTTTTACCATAACCACTTGAACCCTAGCATCCCTTTTCTGAACATAACTTTAGCCAAAATTGCAGATCTACAAGCTCACAACGCCTCCCGCTGCTTGTAGATCGGCTATTTTTGGCAAAGAGTTATAGGTGTAGAGGGAAAAAAGAGCAGACCAAGTAAACAAAAAAAGTTTAACCTGAATTCTAGAATTCAAAGTACAAAAGTGTTCAAAATATACTTAAAGTACCAAAAGTAAAAGTACTAAACTATTTGAAAATAGTAGATCTGTCGCGATGCGAGGCATTGTGAGCTTGTAGATCTGCTATTTTCAAATAGCCTATGTCTAAAGTGGTTAATGTATGTTTTATAATATAATAATTTATATATGAAAAGTAACTAGTAACTAAAGTTTTCAAATAATTGTAGTGGAGTAAAAGTACAATATTTGCCTCTGAGATGTAGTGGAGTAGAAGTAAAAGTATTGGAAATTGGAAATACTCAAGTAAAGTACAAATACCTCAACATTTTACTTAAGTAAAATGTACTTAGAGACTTCTCACCAGCACTGTGTGTGGTTATTCACACTCCATGACAGGTGATGGCAGTATAGTTCTTCAGAGAAGACAGAAGATAAAACACATAACACACCAGGAGCAGACTCGTCGGCAGACGTGTGTTATGCGTACTCCATAACTACCTTGAATAATAACTATAATTATATAACTTATGATCTTATGATGGACATGACAGCCAATCTCCTCTCATGTTAGACTACACCAGCGACTGGCCTATCTGAAAGATGGCCCATTTTAACCATCTATTGTCTCGACCTCTGGTGAATGTAGGGGTCTTGGCTGGTCCACCTCTAACATTCTACAGATGTCTCCGCGCTGGAAAAGTAAGATCAGTGGAAATTGTCTCAATTGTCTTAGAACAGAATATATTTTGCAGCAGAAGACAGGCTGCTACTGTAAGTAGCATTGTTGTGCTTTGCGTTGTTCCGACTGACTGAACAGCCTCACAGCCTATACAGTACGTCACTGTTTCATAACGTGGGGTCCGGGGACCCCCAGCCCACCTGCATTGGTTCTCGAACTTTTACAGCTGAGCCATAATTAACCATAATTGAAAATATCCATCTAAGTTTTGAGCTTGTAGATCTGCTATTTTCACTATTCTTAAGGTTGTTGTTTTTTAATGTTTTTGTCTGAAATTGTTGGATAAAAAAAATAAAACAATACAACATGTATATTTGAAAATCTTTTGAAATAATGAAAAAAAAGTAGGAAATGCAAAAAAGGGAATATTAGTGACCCATAAAAATGGGTCACTTGAAACACTGTTCTAGTGGGTCCCCAACTAAATGATTGATAGAACCAAATAGGACCACATGTTTGTGATTCTCACAGACACTGAGTAGTGAGTACTTTACAGTCCCAGAGATAACAATCAGATGCAGCTTACGCAGGTCTGTGGCTGATTGATTGATTGATTGATTGATTGGTGTACTTTATTTAGTAAGACATGAGAACAGTACATAACAGTACATGGAAGTACAAATTCACAATACAAGGTCTACTAAACTGGATAGCTCATTAAGCTTGTTTAAGATGAGATCCCCATGCACACAAATCATGATGACATATAAGAGACAGACAGATATACACACTACTATACAGAATGTCATACAATCAGTTTACAGGTTACTGGTATGAAGAGTGAAAAATATGTACTTAATGCATGTACTTAATGCATAATATGAGATCCTTGAAATGACTGGTCTACATGTTTCACAGATATGTGAAGAATCCACAGCAGTTCCAATAGTTCACCATAGCAAGTATGTGTGTGACCTCCCAGCCAACCACCGGTTTCCTATGGGCAAGTTTCCCCGTGTGCTAGATGTTCTACTCAAGGATCAAGTTATTACTGATAAACAGGTGTGTTATTCACAACTATAATAAACAATCAGTATTATTATTATTAAAGTCACCTGCACATTTTCCTGAGTGTGTCTTTTTGTCTTAGGTGTGGGTCCCTGAAATTGCCTCTCAAAAATTACTGAGCTGTGTGCACACTCATGAATACTTGAACAACTTCATAAATGGAAAAGTCAATGAAAAAGAACAAAGGAGAACAGGTTTCCCATGGAGTGAAGGCATAGTCAGACGCTGTCGATATGAAACGGGTAAAAACTATTTCAGCCGTCTGCATAATGTAGGCCTACATGTATTTACATTTGGATGTTCTGAGACACAGCTCCACACAAACTGATCATTACCTTGTTGTGCACAGGTGGGACAGTCCTGGCTGCAGAAATTGCCCTACAGAGGGGACTCGCTTGTAGTACTGCTGGGGGAACCCATCATGCTTTTCCAAGCTATGGTTCAGGGTATTGTCTTCTCAATGACCTAGCAGTTGCAGCCAAATACCTGATGGATAGCTCTGTGTCCAGGAGAAAGGTTCTCATTGTGGATCTAGATGTGCATCAGGTATGTTTACACTGCCTTTTGTTTTGCTGTATTAAGTAGAGGCTTTTGTGTTATGTGGAACATTGCATTGATGCAAATGTTACATATTGCAGGGTCACAATCAGAGAATACTTTTTGGTCATAGGTGCAAGGAAACACAAGTGGACAACATAATGTGTTATATAGGCATTAGGCAAGTCAGAGAGCTGCAGTAGTATGAGCATGCAATATGTACAAGATCAATGGCTGATTAATGGTAATACAGTTGTCCACAGTACAACATTGTATTGTGGCCTAAATTTGTACTTTGGTGGATCTAACAGGGGGATGGCACTGCTTTCATTTTTGAAGAGGAACCGAATGTTTTCACCTTCTCCTTGCATTGCGGGAAAAACTTCCCCCTCCGTAAACAACAGAGTGACTTAGATGTCAGTGTTGAGGATGGATTGGAAGATAAAGACTACCTTTCAACAGGCAAGTCCTCAATCCCACAAAGAAACTTCTGGTGTAAAAACCTGAAATGCATCCAATGAAATGGTAGAAATAACATGTACATAGAAGTGTGCTAATGTAAAATAACTTGTGCCATTTTATGAAATCTTGTTTTTTACCATGCATGCATGATTATAAAAAGGCGACTGGTTTTATGGATGTTGGAACAGTTGAGGCCCACCTTCCTTGGCTGTTGGATACCTTTCGACCAGATCTGGTGCTGTATGATGCTGGCGTAGACCCTCACTGGGAGGATGAACTGGGGAGACTCCGTCTCACTGACCAGGGTGAGTAACAAGATGTGAGCTCAACAATCAGAATGTGTAGTTGATTCGTGATTTTTGAACTGGAATGTAGACATTAAAATGCAAGAATGACTCTTATGTTCCCCAGGGCTGTATCAGAGAGATTTGTATGTGATGAAGACCGTGGTGGCCAGAGGTATTCCTGTAGCCTCAGTAATAGGAGGAGGCTATTCCAGAGACATCGATAAGCTGGCCCTCAGGCATTCCATTGTCCACAGAGCAGCAACACAGGTACATGGATTTAATACCTCTGTGAAAATCGTACGATTAGATTCTGATTCCTGAATGTTTTGTTATTATTTGTTCAATGAAACATTATATGCTAGATAGATCTTGCAAATTACAATAATCAGTTTATATGTTACAGGTATGGAATGAATTCAGAACGTAGCTCTCCATCTCCTGAGTCCTGGCTCAAGAAAATCCTGAGGAACATAACACATTACTTGGGAGAAAAAAACACTGTTTTGTTCGTCTGAGAGTAAGATGTTGTGGGTACATCAGGCACTTTCACCAATTACCTCAATCAATAAATACTGCAGACACATTTATAAGCTAACCATGGTACTACAGGTATGAACAATAAATACCTAACTATTTAACTATTGGTTTGTCATTGATCATTCATCTAATTACTAGACCGACAGAGAGTTCATATCACTATGAATTAAACAACAACCAACTTAGTAAAAATCTTTAATAAGGAAAACCAAATGCAACAAACTCCAAATAGTTACATAGATTCACATGAAACATTAAGCCTAATTTACACTTTGCACTGTCACTTCACTTGTCAAAGCATAAATTAGTCTTTGAGGTACAACATTCACTGAAGAACAACAAACACAATTGGTCCAAACATGCTGTACTGATAGTGTAGGCGTATGCACCTTCCTTGGCACAATGAGTACAGATAAATGGTACATTTCAAGTTTTATGTATTTAATGTCATTCACTGACATCAAGTAGCAAGCAGCAACATAGTTGCGGTACAGTGCAACATTTATTCACAGTTTGAGGCAGTCGATTAGCTAAAACATACTACTGGTTCAGCTGAATAATTTTTAAAACACTAAAATGAAGCACAACAATCACAAATATCAACATCAAGCAGATTATTAGCAACACCTTCTTTGAAACACCTGGGTAGAATGTAGCACGGCAACCAAGTTGAACAAATGTATTGCAAGATGAAAAGGGAACAGTGTCTACCTCCCCTTTTCCATAAATTCAGCACAGGTGGTTCATAGCAAGTCCCACCAAGAATTACATAACTGATAATTGCTGCAATGTTGGATCCTTATGCTTAGTGTTGTGGAATATGTGCAATCTTAAGCCTGAGTTATACTTGATTGTGCATCGTGTCGTACACTAAAAATCACTCATCTACAAGACTTCAAGTTCACAATGCATCACGCGTTGTGAGCTTGTACATATGCTAGTAGTTTCTGTGCACTACAACAGCGCACAACTAAGTATAAATCAGACACCAATAATAAGACAGAATTTTCCACCACGATCAAAGCTTCGACAATGAATGTTACATAGAATTGTAATTTTATCCTCTGATAAATGTTTGTGAAAAATAACATTAAAATTAATAATAACTGATGAATATAAAAAATAATTTTCATTGTTTATAAATAGTTAAAAGTCATTAGTAGCAGCAGTGTAACTCCATATGTATCCTAGAGGGAACACTCACAGTATGGATACTGCTTGTTAATTGCTTTAAATAGTATCAATAAAAACATTACAGCATACAGTTATAGCCATAAGGGCTTATCACACGTAACCGCTTGGATCCACAGGGTTTCACTGCACTCCTCATGAATAGATGCATTTCTATGTGGCGCATAGAAAAAAGGTTAATCACAATTCACTCTTGACATGAGCAGGCGTGTGCGTTAGACGAACATTAACGCGACAATTTCACGGATTCGCGCCCGCTTGTCCCTACCCCTGCGCCCCCCTAACTAAACGCTCTCATTGAAAATGAATTACTAGGCGTGTCAGTTGAACCCGTCCTCATACTGTACTAATGCAGTGGCTACTGTGATGGTTCTTTCTAAAATAATATTGAGTAGACATTGATGGGCATATTTTAACACAAACTTTCTGTTTCTCCCATAACTGGTTATGAAGCCATTCTTAGTATCTTGCGACTGCTGACTCCAATTTATTACTTTTGGAGTATTTCACAAAAATTGGTGGATGTTTTAAATGGCTATACCCGTTTGTGTACTGTAGAGTTAATCGTAATTCAAAAACAAAATAGTGTTGTTCAAAGTTAAAACTGTAAAACCAAAACGTGTTAAGATAATACGTCATATTTTCCAAACCTGAATTTTCTCTGCCACCACACACCAGTTGGCGTGGTCAAAGTAAGTGTGTGTGACATGAAGCTCCTCAACATGATTCTCTATCAGCTCTGCCAGTTCTCCTTCCCTAAAGACATGATAATACCTCAGGCAGGAACCTGCCACCTGTTCCTCATTCTCCTGGGGACTCTTTGTGCTTTCCTGTTGCTCTTGCCATTTCCCCAGGGGGCTTCTGCCATCCTTCTGGTCTCCAGACTGTTTGAGAAGTTCCCTCTGGTATGGGACGAGATCTGGAAGGGCTAGAGAACCACATCCCTGGACAACGGCTGCAGTAGTGCTCTGATTTTCCCCGGGGTTGGCGGCTTTGTTGTCTAAGGAGCCCTTCTGTCCCTTGTGCAAGTCCAGGACTGAGTCAAATATATCCTCCTCTGAACTGATCGTGGATGAAGGGGAAAAGAAGCTGGAGACCTGCTTGATCAGGCCCTGTCCTCTCCCACGGTGGCGGTCCTTGTTCCCCTCATCTTGCCCTGTGGGCGAGGATAAAGTGCTCAGGTCTCGGGAGGATGATCTGGAGACGGCTAGGCTTCCAAAGTCGAATACAGAGTCCAGGGACCTGGAGAAGAACCACAGCCTCTGGGTTCTCTGTGGTGTGGTGCAGGCGATGTCTTCTTCGTCGTCCATGGAGGATGTGCTTTTCACCTTCCTGTGCTTGTCTGTGTTACCTGTATCTGTGGCTTCGCTCACACTTTGTGCTACGGCCCTTCTCCTAGGCCTGACGTGATCCTCGTTGAAGCTGGAGGGTGAGTGAGGGTTGGGGTTCCAGGGGACGAAGATGTCCTGCTTCTCAAATTTGCGGCGCTTCTGTTCCATGGCCCACACGTAGATCATGATGCGTCCCCCTACGCGCAGAGTTCGTGCCATCTCCTTTATTGCTCGAATACGCCTCTCTTTCGTGGACAAATGATGGATGACTACGAGAAAACATACATTGGTTACGTATTAAATAAACGTATTAACTTGGTATTATCTTCAAGTTGATGTAGCACTTTCCAAGACAACTGTCACAAAGTGCTTCACAAGAAAACTAAAATTAAGGAAATAAAAACAGAAACATGCAAAATCACAGCAGGAATGGTGGGCCACTACAGATTCACAACATTCAATATTACAAATGGCACAGAAGAGTAAATAACTACTATAGGTGATTGCATTGGGCACAAAATTAAACACTGTTTGGATAGAACCACAAATGACATCCCAAATGCATAACCACTTTTACCTAGCTACCATGACGATCAATGGAGCTTTTTTTTAGGGCCCATCTATTATTACTTGGTTAATTGATCTTTATCGTCAACTTTCATCATTAATCAACAATGTTCTCGTTTTGTCCAACAGTTTGCTCATTTTGAATTAAGTGACAGACTTGGAATTGAGATTTATGTATATACACAGAGGGAGGCAGTTCAAATGTGACAGTGAGAGAGATGCATGTATCTGTTACCTGCAATAGAGAGCACAGCGTCAAAGCAGCCATCTCTGTAAGGCAGTTGCAGCCCATCGCACACCTGGACCTCATGTCCTTGGCTCCAGGCAAATTCCACCAGGGGGCGACAAACATCACACCCCAGCTTGAACACCTCCTTGTTGATGTGGAGGTACTTGCCATTACCACAGCCTGCAACAGAAGTGATAGTAACACATGATAAAATATTAGCAGTCTATTCTTCTTTAAGGGGGTCCATATATAAGAATCTACAATAAACACATTGCAGATTATGTGTATTTTTTTTTATAGCAAACAAACGGTATAAAATCGCTTGATTACTCACTGTTTTAATATAGGTTAGATGGGTTATTATCAAACAGTGTAGGTAGGTAAGCAGGAAAAAGAATGCTTCCTACCAATGTCAGCAATGATGCTTCCTGGCTGTTGTTCCAGTAGAAACTGCCGTACATTGGGCCAGGCTTTGTAGCGGCTATCGTTGAAATATGGAGCAATCTTCTCATAGACATTATGCACATGGTCTCTCTCCAGCTGGCAGGCAGCCTCCTCCATCATGGTCATCCAGGGAAGGCTGCCTCATAAAGCAGGGCCACACATCACCAGGCCTGCAGAGATAAACAAGATAGTCCATCACTGACATCATTAACAACTGAGGAAAATATCAATAAGGTCTTGAAACTGAGAAGTACAGAGAAACGGCATCACTGTCAACATGCCACTGAAGGTCAAACAAGGTCAATGGAAAATCCTCTCATAATCAACTAACATGCTGATTGCTCGCTCTCAAACAGATGGTGATTCAACACCTAGTGCCTACGCAATCCAATCATGATAAATCAAGCTTAATTTATATTCCATATCATGACGTGTCACTTGCTGACAAGAACTGATTTGCGACGCATCAGTAGCTTGCAACACTGTGATACTATAAATTAGGCTTCAGCTTCACCTGTTCCAGTCTCATCTAGTCTGCAGTACTTTCACAAGGACAGAGCATGTCAGGAATTACTATCACCTACTCGAGCTGTGCATGTTTAATATGCTTTATGTTGTAGCTGTGCATAAAACAATTACATATTTTTTTTAAACTTAAGTCCAATTGGACAATCGTCTTTGTTGGCAAGAAAAACAAACCTAAATCCAGTGATGTAGCTACAGTAATTACTAGCTGTTAGACCCTGTACTGTGGTAAACAGATTGATATCCATGTTGAGTTGCAAATAAGAATAAAATGGAATAAGGTTGACCAAAGAAAAAGTAAATAACTGGAATACATCTAAAGCACAACACCACAGTCACTGCAATTGTTAGTTTAACAAGACACATTCTAATAATGGCGTAGCTTGATATCTGACATGATACTAATATATCAGTCTTGACCAAATATGGACAAGTACTAGCACAGGACATAGAGGTACTTGAGAAGTACTGTACAAATACAATTACTGTTTTTTATGGATGGCTCGATCTGCAAGAGGCTAGCCATCTTTGAGAGGGTCTATCTATGTTTATGTCTGTCTGGAACTAATCCCGCATACAACTGGACCAAAATCAATCTCAACCTGGGCGGTTACATATTGGTGGTTTTCACATTCTGTGCCCTCCGCCTACACTCTCCATCCATCCCCTACTGCAGCCAGAGGCACCGTTTATTAGAATGCATGCCACTACCTTTCACAGTGTAGTGCAGCAGCTTCCCAACAGCCCCATTTTGTAACCTTGTTCTGATCTACCCAATGATACAATAGGCTAGTTTAATATCATACATTAGGGGAAATTATATGCAAATCCATTAAAGGAAGACTATGCCCATTTTCAACCTATCTTCATATACCGTAATTGGTCCTCACTAATGCGCATGATAAAATGGTACCATTTTATGATGAGCATTAGTGAGGACAAATTATATGGTTTAAAATGGGTGAAGTCGCCCTTTAAGCTACGAGCAAATCAGTTTTAACTTGGTGTTATCTTTCATTGCAGACACTATTAAGGACTAATGCACTTGACTCCCAAAAACATACTGTATCTGAAAAATGTCTTTGCAAGACGTTGCCCTCAAGGACAACTTATTATTATGCAAAGAGAGCGCAAATTGGACATGATCACAAAAGTGGGGAGTGGAAAATGTAATGTACTACTTTTAATACAGCTCTAGCAGCTACTGTGCAAACAAACTTATGTTGCACATTAATAAATCAATATCCTCAGTCTTATCAAGCTGTATTGTGATATACGTTTAAAAAATAAATACAAATTAACTGTGTCCATATACAGCATTTGTGGATGGGTAGGTTGGGTGATACGTTTGATGTAATGGTCAGGAGCGAAAGGCACATTTTCACCTCACATTCTAAAGTAAACACTTGAATTATATTAGCCAGTGACTGTTTCCATACCATATAAAAACAACCGTTTATGGATTTGGAATTAATGTAAGTTACAAAATGGCATTAACTAATGAATGAGGCTAACCAGAAGGCAGGCAAGATACATACTATCTGCCATTCTCTCTAGTCTCTAGCCTTCACTGTCCTTGAGTAGAACTGCAGTGATGTCAGCTGGCTGCACCAGTATCCATAGTGAACATTACACCTGGGGAAAAAACAAATGTCATAGGTTCTTGTTTAAGGGTGACAACAGCAAGCCAAGATGAGATATCTATCTATCTATCTATCTATCTATATATATATATATATATATAGTAACAACACAGGCCCATGTTGTCTGGTTTTCCATTGGGGATTGTGTATAACTGAATACTGATTGAGACATATTGTTTCACACCTCCCCGGCAAAGAGGAAAACATTGCTTATGTAACAACACCTATATTTAGCTTGATGCAGTGGGACTATTGTCTGTGGTCAATTTCCAGTTTCCCCACATTCACTAAACTGTAACACTCAACACAATTATGTAACCACTAGCTGTCAGAGAGGGCACAGCAAGCTCCTGGCTGAGAATGGGGACTCAAATTGAATCACAGATGTTGCGACTGACACACTGAGAATTCTGTGTTCTGTCAAATAGGATAGGAATGTCCCCCTCAGATAAAGACATAGACACCATCTGTGGCTATATGTCTATATTTTTTTATACATTGTCTAAATATCAGTGTACAACAAAACGTGTAGGCATGTATAATAAAGAAGACTATTGATTCAAGAAGAAGTCTAAATGCGATATTATGATGAACACTAAATTAGACCACAAGTTCTACCTCATCATTATAAAGATATAGCCTAACTACCAATAACATGTTTTTGTAGCCCATATACAAAAAACATTACATAGGATTAAAAGTATCGAGGCAGCCACAGCACAGAGAACAGGTTTATCCATCATGCATGCCAATTTAACATCAACATGTGGTAAGGTGATCCACTGCCACCTGGCCTGTCTGACTGTTTGGGAGCTCCACAATCTGGATTAGTTTAGTTATCCTTATCCCACAAACGATCAATGGGTTTTGTCTCTTTCAACTTTAACGTTAGACTGAAAGAAACCAAGATCAGGTGGGACAACGCCGCCCCTTTTAAGTGAATTGGCAACAGATTGGCAAGCGTTTTACAGGTCTAACTTATAACCAATGAATGAATAAACTTCCATTAATGTAAACTAAACCCTCTTACCATGTCTTGTGTAAAACGCCATCCGTCTCCTCTCGGGTCGTTTGGGAAAGTTCCCACTCTATACATTCTATAGAACAACCGAGCCATTCGTTCTGCCATCGCGTAGTCGACCCATTTGCACAGACCATGTGATCAGCAACATTGTAGCGATTGATACCACAGCCGAGAGTATCAATAGCAAGTGTCCAATATAATTAAATCTGTAACACGAACATGATAAACGTTGGCCGTCGGTGAGTGAGACACGCCGTGCAGCTCCAGTCCAAGGATTTGATTGGCTGAACATGTCACGTGGCCACGACAATAAACATCGTGACTCTACATGAGAAAGCACTAATACCAAAACGCTCGCCCCAAAACACAGTCGCCCCGGGGCAAATCCAGCGACCTCGGAACGGTTGCCACCTGGTATTCCTAAACGTAACTAACGTCAGTAAACTATTCCTAAACGCTAAACCTAACCTTATTCCTAAACGTAACCACAGTAAAACTATGCCTGAACCTAACCTTATTCCTAAACGTAACCTCAGTAAAAATATGCCTAACTAACCCTAAACGTATTTCTACTATCCTAATCCTTGTCCTCAGTGAAACAAATACAAGAATACAAGAACCGGCGAGAGGTCCGCTAAATAAATGGGGGCGAGCGTATTTTTGGGCGAGTCTTCCGGTTTCCGAAAGGACGGGATGCAAGAGACAGATGGAGCATCATATTATAGGCTGTTTTTATTTACAACATTAATTATGTGTCTATTTCCTGAATGTCTGCAAGACGCCTGGAACGCTTTTACTGTGGTTTATAAAATTCAATTCAATTCAAAGGAGCTTTATTGGCATCATAAAACATACGTTTAGATTGCCAAAGCAAGTGTCAAATGTCAATGTCCTTGGACCTGTATACAAAGCAAGCTAGAAGGGGACATAGGCATGTCTTTGTTGTTGTCCTTGAGATCCAGAAATTATCAACATGGAAAGGAAAAGAGCATGTCCAAGAAATACACTTGTTTTAATAATTAATGCAATGGGTAAATGAATGACACCAATATTTAGCCTATTAAGAAAAAAGCTACATTATGTGGAAAAGCTGAGCTTCAGACATTTCAGCTGTCAAGTATTGTTGATTTTGTGCACAGCTGAATTGGAGTGGGGGGAAATAAAATATTTCTCTAAGTATAAATCATAGCAGCCTACATTGTCCTTCTGGTTTTGTTTGATGTGTCCTCATAATTTGGACGTGGCTATAGTATAGGACTATTTCCTATGAGGGCAATCTTTGGTGACCAAGTTGTTTACCTTCTCCTGCCTCAAATTATGCTCAGAGTCCATAGTCTAGTTTTGACTAAGCTCTTGGTGTCATGGTAGCATTGTTTGCGTGGCCTATCACTGGCACTGCCATCCATATAGTCTGAGCTAGGGCCCATCACCACTTCTACAGGGCTATATAACTAGGCTTTAATATGGTACGCTTTATTTGTTTTACCCATTAAACCATGAATGCAGGCTTACCAACTCTTACCAGATTTCCAAGGAGATGAAAGTGTGATCACATCAAGGTGAAATATACAGTACTGGCTCACAACAGCTCTCAGCTTGGTTAGAAGTAGAACATCTCAGTTGCTTATGTATGCAGAATCCCTGTTATAAACACGTTTCAGGAAATCCTGACACGTTAACCAAAGTATTGGAACGTATTTCACAATTACTATAATGCACATACTAAATATGTAATTAGGAATTTGTTTTTCCTTGGCTGTACTTTATATACCCGTGATGACCAGACTATGGATTCTGAGCATTATTTGAGACGGGATAAGGTCATCAAGTTTGTGCATAATTGTTTTTCTTTCTTTTTTTTTACATGAAACACACCGACTTTAACACGCATGAAAGGTGTTAAAATAAAACTGACTTGACTTTGTCTTCTATGTTTTCCCTGAGGCATACTTTCACTAAAAGAGACAAAGCATGTGGTTCAACATTTGTATGGGGCCACTGGGGTAGACAGGGGTTAATTATACGATCGTATCAAGATGTAAACGTATAATACAACCATAACATTTTTTGTTGAATGTAGTCATGGCAACGTACTATCCCTGAATCGTTCGTTATCTCCTCCACAACAAATGGATACACCTTTAGGGTGCACAATTAAGGTAAAAATAAAAAAGAATCCCAGGAAACCTTCCAACTCCAAACAAATACATGAATGTATCTTTGATAAAGTCAGTATGTAGTGCAGTTGATAAACAACACCCCTTATCACTCTGGTTCAATGAGTACTACAGGGATATGCTTGCACACAATGCATGTTCCTGTGGGATAAAATAATGAATGTGCTCAGGCAAGGCCCCAACGAGTACTCAACATTATTCTATTTCAGAGTTTTGTACTTAGATATCTATAACTTCTTCCAGTCTCTCTGCAGGGCTTCAAGACAAACCCTGCTTAACCTCTGTTATATCATTATATCTTTATTATTTTATTTACCAAGACTAGACATGAGTTATGTCCATATTGCAGTTTCTGCAGCTTTTATTACATGAGGGTGTCCCTTTGGGGATTTGGTTATGTTAGATAACTGCAGGCGGTTAACCAAAGCTAATTTTAGCAACCGGGAAAGCGTCATTTTATATTTTAGCGTTGGCTAAATACTAACAGGCGATATACAAGCTCACAGTGCGTCACTTAGTGCCGCACTGCAAGCTCGTACATATGCCATTTTTGAAAGTGTGAGAACTACTGATTTAGAAGGCATTTGTAGAATTGGCCTCAGGTCTTAATGGGTTGAAATAAAATTGGAAATGGAAAAATGAGTGTTAGTTGTCACTCACTGTGGTAAGGGAATACCAACTAACTGTAGTGTTCCAGTCACTCACAAAAGCCTCTATTGTGTGGAGAAAAATGTTTATGAATATGTAATGTTGTTGCAACCGGGACAGATTGCGCTTCAGACATAAACCTCAGTTTGCATGTCTGAGAATCCAAGCAAAGTTGATAGGAGTAAAGTACAATTTATACTTCATGCAATGCTGTCATGTGCCAAAAATAGCAGATCTACAAGCTCACAATGCGATGCATTAGAAACTTCTGATCACATGCTGAGATCTGAAATGTATGTATTCTTTTTTTATAATAAATGGGGCTGACCAGTAGTAATACTGTAGTCTGCTGAGCTGAGCGATCACGTGTACAAAAAAAGCAACAAAAGATGTTTTTGTTTTCTTCGTTTGTAGTCAATACCATTCAATGCTAAAAATGTGTCATCATTTTTTACATTAAGGCCAATATTCATGTTAATTCATTACACAAAGCATACTAGATGACAAAATCGTCTTGTACGTGAAAATTTAATATATTATCCAAAATATATTTTTTTTTTTTGCTTTTACATACATTTATAAAAAATAATTAGAAAATGTATTTCAAAAGTAAGGTAGAAACTGCTGATGACTTCTTTTCCTTTACAAAAATGCTCTTCTGTTATTTGTTCGGGTGGATCTGTTGGTTGTAATTTGGACTGTTGAATCTCCCCTCTTTCTGTGGCTCTGGTCGATGTCTCATGCTTACATGAGGGGGCTCTTGTGAATTCATAACAATGTCTACTGATATGGGAAATGAAAAACGATCCAACATCTGAGCAATTTTCTGCTGAGGTACACCATGCTTGTTCCTCCTGGTAAGCACACGTTTGGGTTAGTGTTAGAATGCAGTGTTCTTATATGAAGACTGATATTCAAAGAACTATCATCATCACATTCTATAACATTTGAATATGCATGAAATAATTATCAGTAAAAACGTACTTCTCTAACTCAAAGGGATCAAATTTCCAGCAGGTGTCAGGTTCAAGAAAATCAATTCTGTATCCTTTCTCCAAGGCCTGTAACAGTTTGAAAAAATAAAAAAGCTTTATATTCAATGCAAGTAGTGTAATCTTTATTTGGGGTAATACTGTGGCCAAATACTGTTTAATGGAGCAACACCCACCATTTTGACATATGGCTTCATCTCCCAAGCTTCGATATTTGTATTATCAATAATTATAGGGGAGCGTCCATCAAGCATAGCTTCTTTAGCTAAAATTGTAAAAGGAAAAGCATGATTAATGTAATACTGAACAACATTCTGCAAGGACACTAAAGCCAAATTCATAATTGGGCAGGCAACGTGGTCATATGGCAAATTAAGTGTAAATTAGCCTTAAAGCTATTTTCTTACAGGACAGTGGATATTTGTGCAATGCTCCACCGGCTATTCTGATCTACAGTAAACAGTAAGTAAACATGACATTGCTGTGTACACACCACCACAATCTTCAAAAGATGAAAAATTCTAATTACAGATCCCAGTATAGACGAATCCATAGAGCGCCAATCATAACTCCGCACCGCAGCTACAGGCAGCGCTCTGTGGATTTGTCTACTCTATACATAAGCAGATGGTGACCAAACATAACATTATTAGTTTAGATAAGATGATGATACTTTGTTTCATCAAATAGCAAATGGCAATCTACAAGTGCCCTACACACGAAGCACTGCGGCATGTTGTGGGCTTGTAGATCTGCTATTTTCAATGAACGTTTTCCTATCATGACATGCCCAGAATAAGGACACTAGGGTTCATGTTGTTAAAAATACATTTATTTGCATAGCCAGGTAATATTTTTTTGCTGAGCATAGCCTTTTTGAGGTTACTCTCCTTGATAATCATACCGTACACACACATCTTCACCAGGTAGCTTCCATAAACAAGCACCGTCTTCTACTAAGGGCCACAGCAGTTCCACTGAGCAGCTGAGAGGTAGCTTTCTTGATCAAGGACAAATTGCCAGGTATTTTAACCACACCAGGAAAGACTGGCATAACTTTCAGCAATAGAGTGATGCTTAGGTTAAGTACATTTTGTCAAATAATTTGACTACATTAATATGGGTATGTGTCAAAATACTTTTGGGGAAGCATATGTAAAGGACCGTTTTAGTTCTTCTATAATCTATCCAAGATGACTGCTGAGCAAATATGACTGTGATCTATACGTTTTGATTTCACTCAACTATTAAGTGATATTGGATATTGGTTCAAAACTAAAACAAAACATGTTGTGGATATTCAGCCCCATTAGGGTAAGGAATCAGATAATATACAAGTTAACACCAATGACATTCTGAACAAAGCCTTGCTGTGGAACAATTACCTACATTAATTTAAATCTAGAAGTGATATACAGGAAACAAGTAACAATGTCATAACAAATTCTTTCAGCTTGCAAATAATGTAAAATGATATCAGAAAAGATTATTCAAATACTCTTCGGTAAAATGTGGTTCAAATGAAATATAGAAACTAATACCTCTGCTCTGGTTCCATTCATGAGCTACTCCAAGTTGGCTTCGATCATAGATATAGCCATCTTCATTAAAGAAGTAGTCATCTGTGCTCAGTGCGACCCCACTGGGTCCAGTGGACAATAATTCCCTAGAAGAAAAAATACAATCCTCAAAATGGGGTAATTTGTTTAAAGAAAAAAAATACAATGTATTCACAATACAGTAGGCGGTTAACCATAAACCATAAAACATATTCACATACTGACAATAGGTTCCTGTTGAACATTCTAGTGCATTGTTACACAAACTGCAGCAGCTGGTGAAATTTATATTCTGACTGAAGTGTTGCAAAGAAAACAGGGGCAAGAAACATTTATGTCAACTCATCATTACATGACATAGTGGTAGCATTCCATGTAATAGCCAACCAAAACTCCAGAGGAAAAGGAAGTGGTGTGAGATGACATATTTCAGGAATCACCTTCACATGCTGATGACAAAATGGGGTGGTGGTTATGAGAGACAACCACAAACAAAATAATGGCAACAGTGAGACAGTAATTAATCTTACGTTGCCAGTGTTGATTTCCCAGACCCTGGTCCACCCCTCAGCAGAATCAGAATCAAAGTTTGATCAGATGGTTCGCGTGGGTCTTCTTGCTCATGAAGTTCTTTATCTGCCCCAAACTTCCGATGATTGTCAAAATCTTCACGACGGTGTGACACGCTATACAATGAATCACTATCATCAGAGTGACCCCATTCGTTCCTGTCAAAGTGGTGTGGAAAATCTTCATTGGAGTCCTGAGGAAGGCGATTATATTCATCATGTGGCGGTAACCAACACATGTCCTGTTGATATTGGTTTACTTTGTCAGAGCAGTTCCAGTTATCATTCATGTGTGGTGGTGGTGGAGGCATGCCTGGCGGTGGCGGACCAGGGAATGGTGGTGAGAAGTGAGGTGGTGGTGGACCACAGAAGGGAGGGTTGTGAAATCTAGGGAAAGGCAATCTGTTTTGTGGTGGAGGACGGTGGTGCCAGTGGTTCTGAGCATAAGACAAGTGAGCAGGTCCACCTGACATCTGATCAACGCTTGACCTCTGATCTCTAAGAGGGTATGGCTCATTTTGGTACCAGTGAGGACGTACAGGGCGTCTCATGCTGTTCTGGTAAAAGTCTGTGTCCAAAGACTTGGTCAAGACAGAAACCTTTTCTGCAGAGGTTTCTAAAGGTTTGCATGATTTAGAATCTGCAACTGTTTGGTTGCCAACGTCGGTATTATCAGTGGAGTCAATCTTCTCCAGTTCTTTGTAGAACTCACTCAGTGTGTCTTCAATGTTGGGTGTATCTGGTTGGGTCTCTTGTCTATGCTTAGGACGACCTGTAGGACCAATGGGCTTTAGACGACCTGTAGGACCAATGGTCTTAGGACAGCCTGTAGGACCAGTGGTCTTTGGACGACCTGTAGGACCAATGAAGGTGGTGCTGGTGCATCCTATCTCCTGTAATACACGATCTCTCACATCTTTGGGGTCTGTGTCTTCTTCATGTTTTCCACATTCTTCAGGATTAGCGTTAGTCTTGTGATGAGCCATGAGACATGATCTATAAGTAGTGGTGGAAAAAGTACTAAAATGTTTTACTTAAGTAAAAGTATCAATATTGCAATGTAGAAATACTCTGTTACGGGTAAGGGTCTGGAATTCAAAATTTACTTGAAGGTAGGGTAAATGATATTTTTTGGTATTTGTTTTGTTTTTTGTTAAAAAGGTTAAAGTACTATATTCTGATAGTAATCATTGCTACAGAGCGTTTGTTCGGTCACAGGGGTCTTTCCAGCTCTTTAGTAAACAGAATATAGTACATTTTCAGGTAGGTGACAACTTTTAAGCCAATCAGAAGAGAGCACTGAAAATGCATTTTCTGTTTAATAAAGAGCCATGGGAGACTCCTTTTACTGAACAAACACTCTATAGCAATGAGTGCTATCAGAATATAGAGCTATTTAACACTTATTTTAAGTAAATCACTTACCCTACCTTTGAGTAAAAGTATAAAAGTATCAAAATGTTCTTAAGGTAGGGTAAGTAATTATCTTTGGTCAAAATAAGATTTAAATAGCTCTATATTCTGATAGTACTCATTACTGATTGATTGATTGAAATTTGTATTAGGCAAAAATAATGTAAAACATCAGTTACATTTATAATACGTTTGTCTAAAAGGTGCGTCCAAAAAAGTCCTTGTGGACTTGTTTCCGTTGAGGTCCTTGGTATTCATTTCATAGACAAAGACTAGAGTGTTTGCTCAGTAACGGGAGTCTCCATGTCTCTCCACCTCTTTATTAAACAGAAAATACATTTTCCTGTCGGTATACCAATTTCATCCAATCGGCTATTTTCAAATGGCCGAAATGTGGGCTGAAGTGGTTAATGCATGTTTTGAAATAAAATCTACAAAGTAACTAGTAATTCAAGTTTTCATATCATTGTAGTGGAGTTAAAGTACAATATTTGCCTCTGAGATGTAAGATGTTGTTTGTTTGTTTGTTTGGTTGATTGATTGAATACTTTATTTAGAAGTTTGCAGTGGTGTAGAAGTAAAGGTATAGAAAATTAGAAATACTCCGGTAAAGAAAAAGTACCTCAAAATTGTACTTATAGATAAAAATAACTATACATTTACTCAAGTACTGTACAGTACTTGAGTAAATGTATAGTTATTTTTACACCACTGAGTGAAACCCAGACTGCATTTCCAAAGCACGTTATCAGCATTGAGCTTCAGCACGATAACTTAACCTCTAGTTATCTTATCATGATCATTGTTGTAGACAGTAAAGTACAATCCCTCACAGCTAATTCAAAACAAAATATACATAAATTGCGCTATTAACACAGTCTTACCGTATCAGTTTCAGATTTGAACTGCGATTATTATGGTGTAAAATTAAACAAGTAAACAAAACAAAACCCGAGTATGTCATTTATTTCCTGGTAGTGATATGACGGAAATGACGTTGTCAGTAGTAGATAAAAGATGGGGCTTAACCTGTGGTTGACAAGTAGTTAAAAGAAAAGTCCCAGTCGCCCCCTACCGACCAGATACGAGTATAGAAACTGCTCTAATTTTGAGCAAGGCTTTCGTCTAACCAATTTTAAAATGACAAAATGTTATGAAAAGTAAATTCAGTGCTAATGGCACAGCTCTTAAACTACACAAATTCACTATGCCAACAAAACATACAAATACTAACTAACCAGAAAAATGTATAACTATAATTATATATTATAGATACCTTTTTGGCTTTGTAAACTGAGTAGGGTAGGGTGCAGCTGCACAGAGCTGGATTAGAGGTTAAGAGCTGTTGTTGGGTACATGCTGAATGTCATCATATATTTTGTATTCATTCATATTCCTACATTTGTTAATGTTCTATATCATTGATTTGAACCAACACACACACACTTTTTTCCACAATATATCAAGAAAACAATTAATTTAAAAAAAAAATGACAAAAGCACACTCTAGGACAGTTCTGAACAATTAGATATTGTGTTCAGCTAGACTGACAAGTACCCTCCAATATACAGTAGAGATGACACAAAACAAGACAATGATTCAGCATAAAAGTCCATCTGGACATCACCTCTTTAATTCCAGAAAAAACAACCACAGAACCTGGACACAGAGGGCCTTCACACTCACTCGTCATTTGACCAGATCTCGTTTGTTTGTATACAACACACATATATAGATACATATACCGTGAATTGCCTCCATCAGGTACTTAATTAACTGGGTCCATTGTGCAATGCCTGAGTATCAATCATAGCCAGCTCTTCATCCTTCACCCACTCATTCTCAGCTGGTGGGATGACAGATTTCCGTGTCTTAACAGTTTTTAAAGTGCTGGGTGTCTCAGACCTCCGAGGGGGGTTGAATGTCTTATTGACACAAGGAGAAGTCATTGTGCCCACAGGGCAGAGAAGCGGTGGGGAGGGTATATGAGACAGGTAGTCCAGAGCCCTCATTCTCTTCAAACTTTTTGGGTCTTTGTCTGCTGAAGATTTAGCCAGAGTGGGGGTCCTGCCCAAAGGCGTGAAGGATCCAAAGCTTCTGCTTGGCTGCTGAGATCTCACCTGCATGAAACACAATAACAGTTTCAGCAACATGAACTGGCAATATACAGCAGAAGTTGTTTTTTTTCTTCATTGATTGACATCTTTATTGACAATGCTCATGTATTAAAAACCTTAAGTTGCACACACAAGAAAGTTTAACATCTTATTTCCATTCCGGTGTAACGCTTCAGAACGCCAAGGTAATATGAGTGAATAAATAAAAAAAACTGACACAGGTCCTTGTCTTTGGTCTTACATCTATTTTATAACCTGGAGTTCTTGGCTGCAAAGCTGGAGATGAGATGGAGCTCAGACCATCAAACTGGATGAAGTGTGAAAGCTTCTCCTCTGCATTCTTAAAGAAGTCCTCCTGACCCTGGAAAATAAATGTCCAGTTTTCATTATCTAATGGTACACTGTGTCTAAGAATAAAAAAATAAAAAAAAACATATTACGGGTATGTACAGTAACTTGTCTCTGGCTATGGTTACAAATGTCACCTTTGGTTTAACATCAGATCCAATTTATGGTAACCAGACATTTCGCCCTAAATCCATTTCGCCCGTGTTTTTGAGCGGACATTTCGCCCACCCCCAGACATTTCGCCCAGACATTTCGCCCACCCCAGACGTTTTTCCCAGACATTTCGCCCGACATTCATTATAAATATATAATCAATCAGTTGTGCGAGATTCATTATAAATGGCTTTATTTAAGAGGAGAATTTTCAGTCATCCGCGGACTACTTTTTTTCGCCGATAAAGTATAGTTTTGGACCATGACGGAGGCGCGCCGACTCAGCAGACCTTGAGGCTGAGGAGTTGCGCCCGAGCGCCTCCAGGCGCGAGTGCCCGCAACGACCAGCCGATGTGCCCGCAACGACCAGCCGATGGTCCAGCTAGTCAACCACGCGCCGTCCGAGTTATGTACCGATAGGGACAGAATCGTAAATATTTTTCGTGGGGACTGCGTTTGCCCCACTGACTGCGTCTCTCACTCACACACACACACACACACACACACACACACACACACACACACATACACACACACACACACAGAGAGAGAGAGCTTTTATCTAACCCTAACCCTCTCATTCTCGCACACAAACGGCCAGCTAGCTTCACTATCTATGGGCGAAATGTCTGGGCGAAATGTCCGAATTTTTGGGCGAAATGTATGGGCGAAATGTCCGACTTTTTGGGCGAACTGCGGAATGGGCGAAATGACTGGTATTCCAATTTATTAGTACATTTAATTTCAATATAACATTTGACATCTGTGACATAATATCCTATCCTCCTGTGGCTAGACAAAAGTTTGAAATAAACGTGAGTGCATTTAACGCATGTGTTGTTTATTTAGAGTAGGCCTATTCATTTAGGGCAGCTATTGATTAAGTGGGGCACTAGTACTCCTGGAGGTATGTGGATGAATTTAGGGAGTATGTGAAATTCAGGCCAATTAGGTTAAGGTGGAATCATGCTCATCTGTTTGGGTTATCAGAAATAAATTGGTAAAGAGAAGCATGGAGCAGCTCCAGGCAGAAAGGTGCACAGACCTTAACATCACACCCGTCATGCTGGCTATGCCTTTTACACAGACGTCTTTTCGTCTCTGTGACAAACTCCCCGCATTGCAATGAAGTGAAATAGTACGTGGAAGCATTCAAGCATGCCAGTAAATTAATTCTGATATGGTCAGGTGATAGAAACTGCACTAATATAAGTGATTAGTGTTTTTAAAGTGTTGCACTCCAACGCACCTGGACCAGGTTTCTGAGCTGGGCGAGGGCTTCCTGTAGATGGGATTCCCTGGGATTTGTAGAAAACAGGGCCTGATCTCCAGCATACAGGACCGGAATTGGAGCGGAAGGCTGAGGTTTCAGTTGTAGATTGCTCAGAGCCAAAAGGGCAAGTGGCTTCACCAGGTCTTCCAAGCCAGACTGAACCAAACTGCTGGAGCAGCGCACTTTCATAATGTTCAGCTGCCCATCAACCATGTATATGACAGGAGAGAAACCTGGATTGAAAAGAGGCTTGTCAATCACAGCCGTTTTATAAATAAAACAGTGATGACAGAAACTCGGGGGAAAAAAAACATAATAAAAAACACCTACTCTGTCCATCTGTGATACAGATGACATATCCTATGAGATCAACTTCTCCACAGAGTGGATAGAATTCTGTCTTTTGGAGGTCAAGGCAGTTGACTGATGTTCTTGATTGGAAATGTGCAGACAACCATTCCTGGGAGACCTAAAAAATAAAGAAATAGTTACCTACGAAAATATTTATTAAAATGTGTCTATACGTCTAGGCTGAATGTGTTGGGGCCAGAATATGCAGTAGTTTACAGAACCTGCATGTCTTGGAACTGCGTTTTCTTAGTTGCAGTGAGCTGAACAGCTGCACAGCCAGGTCGTTTCTTGCCATCAGAAGTGGTGAGGTTAAAAACCCTGTATCGGCCACCCTCTTTCAGCAAAGACTGAAGATCCAATGAAGGCCGCCAAATGTTCAATAGGTAAACTAAAAATAGGAAAAAAATACATTTTAAATTGGGTTCACCAGTATGCAAGATGTTTAACATTCTAGGTACCATCAATCTGAATCAAGAACTACAGAAACTACATTTCAGTTGTTTTTAAATAATAAGTATGTATTAAATGGTACAATGCACATTACATTTTCAAAGCGACTGCTCTACTTCCTGAACCACTGCCACCCATATTGCATAACCAAGGGCCACACAGACATAAAAAGAACTATAGATGCACATATATACGTATTAAGACACACCATTGCTGCCTAATTGGTCCCTGGAGTCCGCAATGCATAGCTTCCATACAGGGGTAACATCTCGTTTGGGACAGCTGCCCTGGCCCTCTTGTGCATCTTCTAGGGCACGGCGGTACCGCTCATGCAGTTCAGTCTGCTTCTTCTCTGCCAGAGTGCGCCTGTAGGCATTTAGAGCCTCTAGCTGTTGTTCACTCAAATGGCCCTGGTAAAGACAAGAAAACAACCTCAGTAACTGAATGCATCTACAACAGTTTTAACACGAGAGAGAAAGGAGTGTCATATCACCTCCAAGTAAACGGGGTCATTCTCCACTGCTTCATGTAGTTCCTCTCCATCCTGCAAACTCTTAATATCCTGGTGGCTGAGTGTCTTCCTCCGTCTTCTGCCACAAGATCTGCCATTACCTGGAAAGATCACAACTTTACTTCTAAACAACCATTTCATTTGACCTGTATTTTACTCATTAAATGAAAAGACAAGGCATACCATTCTCCTCCGATTCAAATTCAGCCTGAATCTTGGCAAAGAGGATCTCCATGGCTTTGTGATGGCTGCTGTCAAATCGTCTGGCCTCTTTCTCCTCAGCACGGTCAGAGCGGAAGACAAACCCTCCATCAGGCTTCTTTTCCATCCACTGTAAAAACAAAAATGACGATATATACAGTATATATATTTTCTGAGAAGATAAAAAACCCAAAAAGAATCATGTGTAAGTAAACTACACACCAGGGTGGGGTAGCTTCTCAACACGACAATGTCCACACTTCCAACAGGTCCTCCATTGCTGTACAAAGAGGAAATAGGAAGCAGGAATGGCCGAGGATCACGGAAAAATCCTAACTTGGTATCCCATCGTGCTGGTCTGCAACTATTGGCACAAATCTGAAAACATGAATGAATAACAAATCATTTGCGGGAGAATGTGTTGGTACATTCAACTTATGGTTTGCTTTCGACTGTTTACATTACCTTCATCATGAGAGAGTCAGGTGCCTCAAGAGGCGAGCAGGCATCTTGGGATCCTACCAACTCGGCTCCATGGATGATCAGCTTCCCACCAATGACCAGCTGATCCTTGTGGAGCATGACAGTCAGTGGAACATCCATCTGCGCTTTAATAGCATACCAGCCGTCTGTGAGCCAAACTATTGCAACTGGTGGTTCGACCTTGGATTCAGCCCCTTGTGGGGCATTGACGTCATTCCGACTCTGTCTGGTTGGGTCCTGACCCCTGGAGACCACACCACAGACACAGAGAACCAAGGTTTTGGCTGACGTGTCATCCCTTTCCATAATTTTCCTCAGAGCTGGCCTTCGGCTATGGTCCACTTCCACATCATACCTGAGTCAACAGACAAGTATATCCAAGAACAACCAGGGTTTACACATTGCTTGTCTTGTAGAGTGTCATTGTTCTATGTCTTGTAATTTGGTATTCCTACGTGGGCTTCATGTGGCAGTGTGGCACCCTTAACCAGAACCAATTCTGTGTCAATTGCTTGTGCAACACAAACAAATTACTTTCCTTGCTTTTTAAACACCTTTTAGTGCAAAAGATTAATTTAATCAGATTATAAAATTCAACTGGATTTTTCAATCAATCTTATGTACCTGTATTTGATTTGGAGGAGAACCTGCTCTGGGGTGAGACAGATGCTACCCATTGTTCTTGGAAAAGACCTCTCCATCGAGGCCTGCTTCCACACTATCCACCGGTAGTGATTGTACACCCACTCCTCACTGATCAGCTTGGGATCCACACCTGGGGTGTCACACAATGCTCTGGAAAATGGAAGATACATAACAAAAGTTAGGTGGAAACTGTAACTTCTAATAGTTTCATTCACATTCATCAGACTATATCTGATTTATCAAAAATTCTCAAACCACAAATGCTGCAAAATGTTATTCATTTGAAATACTAAATAGTGATCAATAGATTCAATACTTGTAGAACTCTTCTTTCCCTGTAGTTCCATCGCTCCTGGGGATCAGCCATCCTCCATCCGCAAGTTGGACACCACCTCCATCTATGAATACCTGCTGTTGAAAGAACTGCAGGCAACGAAAGCGAAAAGACTCTGCGTTCTCACTGGTAATCTCAGACACATGCCGATGCACTCCACAGACATACAGCTGAAAAAATAAAAACACACACATTCGTAAATTGTTTCGATAAAATGCAATCCCAAGTTTAACCCATTTAGACCCGAGGCCGATTCTAAAAACGCCTTCTAAATCCTGACCTAAGCTTTCTGAAAAACTTCCAAATATTTATTCAAAAATTACAACAAATGTATGTTGCTATATACTGTACATACATAGCAACAGGTTCCCATCCTGAAAGGTATAGTTACAAATAGGGGTTCCCGCCCAAAATGGGTTAATCAAGTTTTTACAAAAAGCAGTAGAATAAAACAATGTGTCAATATCAGACTTTGAACTTTAAGTATAGCTAGTACGACTGGGAAAGCCCAAGTGCGTTAACATTTTACCCATACCATACCTGTTGTGTTGTGTGTTTGGCAGGAGCCCATCCATTTACTGCATCTCTCAAACGAATCCTGTCCACTCCTGAGGTCTTAGCCAAGAATAAACTCCCTGGTATTGGTCGAATGTTCTGGCGTTTTTTCTTCCGGATTCTCATATCCTGCATATCCCGCGCAAGCTCTAAGCTCTGGAGACTCTGAGCTATGTCTGTAAATAGAGTGCCAAGCATAATATTATTATTTTTAAATATAAGACGATGTGTGGTAATGTATTATATTAACATTTAAAAAGTTACCTTGGTTTCCAGATACGATGTCCTTGGAAACTGACTCCACTGCAGCAACCTCTTTAATCCCATGGTTAAAAGGAAGGCTTTGAGCACTCTTCTCCTCTGAGACCACTGTCGGAATGGCTTCTTCGCTCTCATTTTCGGTCACTTTTGTAGGACTTTGTGATTTTTTTTCAGGTGGACCAAACATATTAGTCTTAGTAGGTCTTCCACAAAGGTTATGTTTGCTTTCCTCATTCTTTAGCTTAGGTGAGCTGTCCTGGACACTAGTCCTTTGTTTTTTGAATGGAGGGACAAACACTGCAGATGTTTTTGTCTTGCCCTGTGACACCTGTGACCCTGTCCTCACATTCTTCTGGAATGGGGGAACAAACAAGGCCATTTTGAAATTTGAAGGTTTAATGTCTCCAGGGACTGAAGATGGTTTTGTTGGCTGAGGTTCTGCCTTATGCAACCTGGAATCCACACTGCTCTTGCCATCTCTGTGAGATAAAGATATACATTACATGCAAATAGTATCCATTTATAGTTTTTTGTAAAATGTTCAACATAAACTCCAATCTCCATTTCACAGTGGGCTTACCTGTATGGCGTAGTGATTCTTGGATGAAGAGGGGTGGTATACTTGAAAACCCGTCTGTCCTTTGTTTCACCTTAATGCGCATAAACACAAAAAAATAAAATAATTGCAATGATCAGAAAACAAGTGTTACCGCATTCAAACAATGTTGAAAGCAATTTACCATCAGGGCCACTTTTTGCTGGATAGAGGGCTGACACTTTTGGGCCATCTACTGTTCTGTCAAATTCTGCCAACAACCGTCTTTTCAATGGAGGATGGCCTAGCCCTAGAAGAATACAGTGGAATAATAACATTTGTGGTTAGTGGCCATGCCTGCATACTGTACAACTGTAAAATAATTAGATTTACAATGTAGTTATTCAGTTTTATTCAACATTACCTAATTGAAGTATTCCCACTTACCATTTATAT
The DNA here is from genome assembly GCF_963454915.1 of Gymnoscopelus microlampas. Classification (NCBI taxonomy): domain Eukaryota; kingdom Metazoa; phylum Chordata; class Actinopteri; order Myctophiformes; family Myctophidae; genus Gymnoscopelus; species Gymnoscopelus microlampas. The sequence continues at coordinate 44,863,056 of NC_139945.1, read as the reverse complement.
CTTCTGCCGATCTTTTCGCTTTGCCACTTTGTCTCTCTAGTGCAGGTCCTTTACTGCATTCTTGCCCTGGAATCTTCTTTGGAATTTTGGTGAGATCCTGGTCAGCTTCTTCCTCGTCTTCTAATAAAGCCTTAGCGCAATCTATGGCTTCCTGCGCAAAATATCTCTGCTGGGTGATAGTGCAGCCGCTGAGGCCAAGTGAACCAAAGTTAAGTACTGGAGACCCCCTTGCACTTGGGGACGGATGTGTAACCTTTTCACAGTTGCGAGTCATTTCACAGTCCTCCACGCTTCCATTTTTCACTTTCATGTGTCGTTCATGTGTAAGAGATGCACAAGAGGTATGAGGCTTTATCTCTTCCCGGCCATCATGATAGTCCTCTGACGGGGTGACTGGGACCTTGTTACACGTTGGTGGTTCTTTGAATGCCACAGAGCCTTTGCTACAAGTGACACTACTCATTCCTGGATCTCTGCAAGCTTTTTTCACATGGTCAGTCTTGTTGTTTTGAGTGACACATTTGACTTCTTCAAAGGTAGTTTGTTGAAAATGCAACTCTTTCTCACTAGTGGAAAGAGCCGAGGTGGAGACTGCGTCCAATACATCCACGTTTGCTGGATCATTTAGAAGGTTCCTTGCCTTGAACAGAACTTTTTCTGAGACATGGACTTTTATACCCCTTGCAGTTGTGAAACCACAGTTGATTTGCTCTCTATTGTTTTGCACATCATCAAGGTTCACACCAGTCTTTGTTTGTGAAATGGCTGGGATCTTTGAACTGCAATCATTGAAAAAATTAGCCTCAGCTGAAATTTGTTGCTTAGCACAAGCTATAAAAGAGCCATCATTTCTTGGTGACAGATTGTGTGATTGAATCTTAGGATTGATTGTTACAATTCCCTTTTCATGCTGAATTTCCTCAAATTCATTGAACAGTGTTTTTGCTCTCTGAAGGGCTATGGATGAAATCACTACTCCTTTGCCACTGGCTGTCTGAAAGCCATCAGTATGTGGTTTTGGGTGATCCATTGAAACAGCTTGTACAGTGTTGATCCCAGTTTCTGTATTTTCCTTCCTATCCTCCAACTTGTCATTCTCACTCAACAGGGCTTTTGCTTTCTGAAGGGCCCTAGTTGAAATTGCAACTCCTTTGCCACTAGCTGTTTGAAAGCCACCATTTCTTCGTGGTGGTGCCTGAATTGGCCTGGTTCTCAGAGCATCTGATTTTTGTTTTTGGTCCTCAAATTGATCACATTCATGTAAACAGGACTTTTGTTTTGTCAGTGCATTAATGGACACATATCCTTTCTTTCCACTGACTGTACTTACATCACCATTACTGGCCAATACACTTGTGATAATCTTTTCTTCTGTATTTTTCTTAATATTCTCAACTTCTGCACATTCACTCAGCAGGGCTTTTGCTTTGTGAAGGGCATTAATTGAAATCGCTATACCTTTTCCACTGGCTGTGTGAAAGCCACAATTCCTTGGTGGTGGTTCATCAGTTGGAATGTTAGATGGCCTTATTTTCAAATCTTGATCTTCATCACACTCACTCAGCAGGGCTTTTGCTTTCTGAAGAGCTGAAGTTGAAATGATTACACCCTTGCCACTCGCTGTTTGAAAGCCACCATTTCTTGGCAATGGATCAACTGCAATGTTTACAGGTACATGTTTGATGCCAGTCTTCACCTTTGTATTTTCCTTTTTTTCCTCTTCCATCTGGTTGTACTCACTCAACATGGCTTTTGCTTTCTGAAGGGCCGTAGTTGAAACTGTAACTCCCTTTCCACTGGCTGTCTGAAAGCCACAATTGCTTGGTGGCGGTGCCTGAATTGTCGTGGTGAAATTACTCGTTCTCATAGTGTCTGATTTTAGGGTTTGGTCCTCAAATGAATCAGCTTTCTGTAAAAGACACTTTGCTTTTGTCACTGCACTGTTGGACCTTCCATTGGCTGTATTTACACAACCATGATCGGTCAATTCACTGGTGATAATCCTATCTTCGGTATTTCTCTTAATATTCTCAAATTCTTCACATTCACTAAACATGGCTTTTGCTTTATGAATGGCAGCAGTTGAAATTGCTAAACCTTTGCCACTGGCTGTGTGAAAGCCACAATTTCTCAGTGGTGGCTCATCAGCTGGAATGTTGTTTGGTTTTATTGTCTTTTTATCTTGATCTTCATCACATTCATTCAACATGGCTTTTGCTTTCTGAAGGGCTCTAGTTGAGATTGTTACTCCTTTGCCACTGGCGGTCTGAAAGCCACAATTTCTTGGTGGTAGTGGCCTGGTGAAGTGGCTCGTTCCATTAGCCTCTGTATGATGCTTCAGTACCTCAAATTGATCACATTCTTGGAGAAGAGAATTTGCCTTTAATAACGAGCCATCACACACCGATACTTTCTTCCCACTGGCTGTACTAAATCCACTATCAAGAGTCAATTCACCGATTACATTACCAGCTTTCTTTGATGTGGTACACATGAGGGCAGAGAGTGGCTTTGCTATCAAAGATGGATTTCCAGTGCTAGAACCAGCACTGATAACATCCACAGGATTCTTAGGACCAGCATTCTTTAACGGTTCTTCCTCATGACGCAGTATTGTATCATTTGCCACTGGACCAATATCCACAGCTTTAATTTCAAAGCATCCATCGATTGGCTTTTCTAAAATGTCTCTCGTCACTTGAGCCGATTTAAAACTACCGTTACCATCCTTATCGACACCACTTCCAGTCACAGATTTTGTTAGTTTCATGTGTTTTGCTGAGCCACAATCTTCACTTTCCATGACATCGCAATCTTTGAAGAAAACATTTGCATCTTGTATTGCTTTTGCCGATATTGTAATATCCTTCCCACTGGCCATCTGGAAACCACTTTTCTGTCCATCGAATGCAGCTGTGCTGATTTTGACATTTACAACTTTTTTATTTCTTTCAGTACGTTTATCCACTTGAATGCTTGCCATTTGTCGAGAACTTGTCTGAAATTGTGATTCTGTCACATTTGAAAAGGTGACTTTTCTTTCTCCAGTACAAATATCTGATGTTGAGGCAATATCTTCTTCACCGTTTTGAGAGGTGTCTTGATGCTTGGTGTTGACTACAAAATCCTCCTTGAGCTTGTCAGGTGACGCCTGAGGGTGTTCACAGTTTGCAGACACAATATCAGAACAAACACCGGGGTCTGGAATGATCACAGGATTCTCCTCTAAATTAGCAAATAAGGCTTTTGCTTTCTGCAGACAATTCTTTGAAACCCGCAGAGCATTTCCTCCAGCAGTTTTAAAGGATAAACCATTTCCATCCATGTCAAAATCATCTGTTGTGATACAAGCTGACACAATACCAGCTTTTCCTTCGGAGGCATGTGAGGCAGAAACTTCATCTCCAGTCGAGACATTTTTCTGTTTCACTGCATTGTTGAATTTAGTTGTGGTGCTGGGTGCTTTAAATTTGTTCTGGTCAACAGGATTAGAGGGCATTTTATCAGGGGTCATCAAGTGCTTTTCAACATCAGAGTTCAAACTCTCATCAAAATCTATGCCGACGAGAAAATCAGGATCCAATTCTCTGTCAGCTTGCTGGGGAGGAGGGGCATTGTCTTCAGAATACAGGCTTATCTTAACAGGTCTGAGCTGGGTAAATTCAAACTGGCTCTCGGCTTCTTCCAAAAAACAGCATAGCTCTGTGACATCAGCTTTCTGTGAAGCTGTCAAAGAACATTGGGCATCCCCAAACTTTGCATTTGAAGAGGGTGGATAGTTTGACTTGGAGATATTGTCCACTGATTCACCAGTCTTGCCAATGTTGCTTCCAGCATTAAAGCTACACTTGTTTGGTTTGGTAGAAATGTGTATTCCTCTATTTGAAGCCGTTTGAAATCCAGGTACATTTATAGGACAAACTGTTAATCGCTGTGGGTTACTTGTGTGAACTGTACCATTTTGTTCAGAAAAGTTGCTTTTATCAATTACTGTTTTTGCATTATAGGTTAGCTGTACGGATGTATTCTTTGTGTGCCGTTTTTTCTCTGTGCCAGCACCCGGTTGTTGACTTTCAGCATTTTTCTCTGAGCTGGGAAGAACACATGATGATCCAGTAACTTGAGTGACAACAGCAACAGTAGACTGAATCCCACTGTCACTAGCCATATCCCATTCATTACGGATGTGATTAGATTCAAGACAATGGGAAGTTCCCCTTTGACTAGATTCTTGTCTGCTCAAAAGGCTATTTTTCCTGTGTTTCAGTGCTGACAAACAAGCTGATGCAGAGAAGCCATTTTTATATCCATCTTCTATGCTGCCCACGTTACCAGAATCTGACATTTGACTGAGGTCTTGTGCAAAAGCTCTGCAAAGCTGTGACACATCAATATCCTGTCCTTTCACCGGTATTTGAAGATTATCTTCAGCCTTATTTGTCAGGTTTTGACCTGGATTCCTTCCATCATAGATTTTGTTGCTGATGACACAACATTGTGCTTCATCAGGGACATTTTCCATTTCCGTTTCTTTGAACTCTTGTCCTAAAATTAAGGGCACAGGTTATATAAGAAAGGCCTCCTATCTGTTAAAATAGCAAGTGACTATATCAAAGCATAGCATATACGAAAAATATCTTTCCAGGCATGCATTACACAATCTGTATGATTTAGCTGTGTAGTAGATAATAAGAACATGCAAACATACCAGATGATCCCAGTTTCTGTGCTGCACTCTCTTTCCCTAGTTCTCTGGAACTAGACCTTGGAACAGTATAAACAAAGCTTCTCTTTTTATTGGAGTGGGACTTTATAAACGATGGTGTGACTAGTCGGCCAGGACCGGAGTCACTTCCAGGTTGTTCCGTTACAATTCTGGATTCCAGCTGTTTAGAAGAATCACTAACACGGCAAGATGTATCCATTGCACACAGTGAACTATCAGACAAGCTCAATGGAGTCCACTGGATATTACCAGTTTTCACATCAGGTTGTTCATTTGATCTTTGCTCAGCAATGTTTTCACTGGTCTCCAAATGTTTTGTTGTCAATATGTTGTTGTTTGTTGTTGAGGTGCAGCCATTTTTATTTGTTGAGATGTTTTGTTTCCGCTTTATTCTGTCCTTGGTTTTCACTCTTCGCAAAGCTGAATTGCTGTTCGAGAAGAACATGGAGAGGACATTTTCAGCTCCGTCAAGAACACTCTCCACAGTGCGACGAATTTCTCTATCTTCAATAGCATCTGGTACTGTCAGCTTCCAGTCTCTGCCACTCTCGTCTGGTGAAGACTCAGGCGGAGAATCAGTCGACTTTCTTCCCCGATCAGCTTCATGGCAATCATCAGCTGCTGATAACAAGAAGTATAAAGCATTGGAGCATCGCAGACAATTTGAATGCCTTTTTAAAGTACAAATTGACTAACGTCATCAGCTGCTGGTATCAGAATCAAATGTTTCACACTATGTGTGACGGGGCAACCCGTGCCCTATATATACACATAAACACATCTGACTGCATTCCAAGTTGTGCAAGGACTAATAGTTTTAAAGTGGAGTATTGAAATTGTATATTCACTGATTGTTCCCTTGATGAGGAAGGTGCCAAATGCTGTGGAGGAGAGGGGTGCTCCTATGTTTTAGGAGTAATGTGTTTATTTAAACTGTCATTGAGTCGTCACCCCAGTTATATTTGTTTAATTGTAACGCATCTTTAAGAATGTTTAGGTTACTTTTATGCTGTGGGGAATCTATGAGTGTATTTATGAAATATTTGGAATTGTTGCTAATTGGTTCTGTGTCCTGTGGTAGGATCCACTCCCTATTTAACGGAGGCTGCAGGAACAGAAAAGTTAGTTGAGTGTTGGCAGGAACACAGCTAACATCCCTGGGGGAGAGCTACAGGGCCTTGTGTGATCAAGGTTATAGCCTGAAGAGAGTTCTTATCCAGTTGGGTCTTGTTTATAGAGCGTCGCAGTTCCGCCACTTCCTGGTGCCGGAAGTAAATACTCGATGCATTTTTCCCATTGACTTTTCCAAAAATATTTATATCAATCAATTTAAGCCTAGAATCAAGCCATCCAGGATCCTGGTGGATCATGACCATAAAACCTTTTTTTCTGTGATTTTTTTATATTTTATATTTAATGATATGATATACTATATTTAATAAATACCCTTTGTTTTGCCGTTTTCAAAAAAGTTTTTTCACAGAATCAAACGTTTTATGGTCATGATTCACCAGGATCCTGGATAGCTTGATTCTAGGCTTAAATTAATTTATATAAATATCTTTGTAAAAGTCAATGGGAAAAATGCATTGAGTATTTACTTCCTGCACCAGGAAGTGGGCGGGAACTGCAACGCTCTATTAGTGTTTGCCTGAAGTGCTTATTTATTTATTTCATAATTTTACATTTTTCAATATTATTGTTGCTATTTTGTAAATCATTTTGCATTGAAGTTCGATGGAGGAGTTGGACGAAAAAAAGAAAGAAAAAGAAATGCATCTCTGACTGTCTTTGGAGCCTTGGCCGTTCAAGCCTTCTCACACTATGTATTTTAATAGTAACTCATACATAATCAACAGCAACAATCAACAGAAAAAACACCCCTGGCCCTTACCTTGTGTAACAGTGGGATGATCACTCTTTTTAGGTGGCTGCATTAGATAGCTGGACCCATTTGAGAGAGAGGGGAAAAGATTCCGCACCAACTAAGGAAGGATATAAAGAAAAATAAATAAGTATCACTAGTATAGTAGAAAGAAAAAGCTACACAGAAAACATATTACTTCAAGCTTTGCAATATGCTCTATTTCAGTATATAAAATATTAACATTTGTAGTAGTTTCGAACTGGGAGTACTGGAATATTTATGCATTCAAAACACATAATTGACAGACTGGTCAATTGGAATTTAATATCATACATACATTTTTACAACACATTCAGCAGCATTCTGAAAACCGTAGGAAAACCGTGTGTTCATTGAAGAAAAGAGTAATAACTTACAACAACGTTCTTTTCTGCAGACATACTCACTGGATGATCTTCTGGTCTTCTAGCTGTGAAAATGAAAACAATTACACTTTAATAGAATACATACCATATAAATGATAAAACAACTGACAAAAATGTCTGATAAGGTAATATTGTATACAGTATGTGCTTACATAAAATAAGGGTGGATGGCATGGCTGTTGGGGTATTCAATGAACTGGTCCATGATATGTCCGGATTGAGCTGTGCACCGAGACTTTCAGATATGTGTTGGGCATAGGCAACCTTAATAATTCCAACAAAAAAAAACAGCCTTAGCAGGACAATTTTTATTGTCGCTGCATACTCCACATTCAAGCACTACTACATCTCATGCTTACATAAATATAATCAACATCAGAAGAAAAAATAAAATACACTTACTGCAGATTTGTTGGGTGTATCAATCAATTCTGTACAAATGATAAAGACAAACATAAAATACATAAATACAAATACTTAACAATGTATTGTATTTTAATACTGACAGCAGAAATAAGTTAATAAAGCTTACCAATACTGTCCTGAAGTTGCAGGTCTTCATCTGACTTGGTGACTGACAAACTGAAAACAAAAGCATAGTGTGGTGCCACAGAGAGCACACATTATGTGCCTACATATACATAAGCACTGTTTATCACCATGTTCATTGAACAGTAATCAATAAACTAACATGACTGAGAGTTAAGGCCCTGCTAGCAGCCCCTGCTGCTCCTTACATCCAGAGGAACATTTGGCAATGAGGTCACAAAAACCAATAGGGTTTATCCTTACTGAGTGAAAGTTTCGTGCCAATCTGGCCATTAGGTTTTGAAATATCATGTGCGAAACTGGCACATGATATTGTGCCAGTTTCGGCACAATAGAGGAAAGGCCATCAACTGGGTAGCAAGAAAGTGCACAGATGAATCCAATGCAATACAGCTAGTAGTTTTGTGGAATGTCTGGCCTAAATGGTGGCACTAGAGGAAAGGCCATTCTCTCCATGGCAATCCAGCCAGTAGTTCTCGAGATATGCTGTTTGGGAGCTAATTGTGTTGGATGGATGGAAGGACTAACATAGCAATTGTTAGAGCCTCGCCACTAGTGGGGCTAAAAACAACCCTTCAAATACATAATACAGCTAGTGAAATAGAAGCTGAAAACAGACACTAAAATACATTTTTGTAATATAGGAAACAGTTCTCTATGAATGCTGTTCTAGGTTCACTCTCCATGTAACTCTGAGACCTGTACTTACCCGTCTTTTGACGGCTCGAACAGACATGGGCTGGTCCATGGCAGAGTTTCTTTTTCTAAGAAACATCACAGGCACAGAACGGGATTCTTAATAGGACTAGTTGTTAAAGATCCCTAAATATTCAGCACAACAATAGAATGAGGTTGGAGTCCTCTTGGGTGGACAAATTATTATATTATAGGACATATTATTCTGAGGTACAATTAACTTTAAAGTTCTTCAAAGGAGACAACTATACAATGTGATTTATCAATAGAGGGCCAATTCAAAAGGTCCTATCCAGGAAGCCATTTAACTCTAAAGTTGTTACAAAGTGAATCTGAAAATAGAGCATGAATTGTTATCAACGGTTACCTTGCTCAGAATAAATGAGCTTCTCATCCTCTCTTTCAGGCCAGAGTGGTCTACAGTGCCTAAAAATCTTGGGAGTAGAAAACAGCTGACTGTCCATTGCACTTTTCTCAAATGGTGTTTTGAACGTTCCATCATGGTTAGCAGCAGCACATGATGGTGCTTTCTCACAAATATTTCCATCTTTCCAAGCTTGAAGTGTCAGTTCATCAAACCAATTTGGATCCAGTGGTCCTAATTCTGCATTGAAAGAGAATTGAATAGGGCATGTAAACATAAACATAACCAGACTTTGGTCACCTTTATGATGTGTTGCAATATATGACTTGTTGGTAATGCAGCTACATGGTTTAGTTATATCACTGTGTCAGGAAGAATTTACCTACCTTCCCATATTTCATGTTTGAATGTGTCAAACATCATTTTTGAAGGGGACTCCATGCCAGGTAACATTAATGAAAGAACTCTGTCTCTACTCCATTCCTGCAATGACAAAGTAAATACACATGCAATAATGTATCTAACATACTACCTATCTGCCGACCTTTGGCTGTAAAAAAAGGGACATTTTCCATGGGTATGGCAAATGGCCCATATAATGCATTACTCAATAAAATAAATGAATACAAAATGTAAAAAATAAATGTGTGTGTGTGTGTAATAATAACAACATAATTCTCATGTTGCAATTATCTAGCCTTAGATCAAGACTCTCGTAGATTTGAATCTACGAGTCTTAGCGACCACTCCCCCAGTTTGCCCTGGAATGTCACCAGTAAAGCCCGTATTTCTCCGAACATGTACAAATGCAAAATATAAGGTGCTTAACTGCTTGCCCCAAATGTTAACTAGGTGTCCGGAGTATTTGTGAAATGTATTAGTCCATATTTGTCAATAAAGAAGTGTTTTAATCCCGTCTGTGGCCGAATGCCATTTCCCCCCCTCGTTTACTTCATCTTCACATTGAGTGTAATTCCGGCTTTCACCGGATGCGCCCCGTCACTACCACCCATGGGAACTTAAGACAGAATCGGCCACAGACGGGATTAAAATTAAAACACTTATTTATTGAAAGATATGTACTAATACATTGCACGAATGCTCCGGACACTTAGGTAACATTTGGGGCAAGCACCTTGTATTTTGCATTCGTACATGTTCGGAGAAATACGGGGCTTTCATGATGACATTCCAGGGTAAACTGGTGGTGGTTGCTAAAACTCAGACTCGATAAAAAATACTGGCTCCATAAAGAACCTCTCGGAGTGAGAGGTTCTTTATGGAGCTATAAAAATACATGATCTATATAGATCAAGACTATAGAATCTATAGTCTTGATCTAAGGCTAGCATGATGTTTCCAACCTCTGTTTAACTTCTGCTAACATTCTTACCGGTTTGGTGTTTGTTAGTGGTTAAGTCGGGCTGACGTAACATTGGCGTGCCTTCTCCTAACTTTAATGTGTGTTTTCGCGATGTTTCTTAACATGACAAATGAATAAAGTAACAATACAAGTAGCTCTGGTTCCTCAGAGTCACAACACACATCTCTGCTACATTCCACTATCTATCTAGACCCGTTTAGAACCTCACTCTAAGGTGGAGAGTGAGCTTTCAAACGGGGCTGGAGTAGACATTATTAAGAGTGACAGTCAAAAATAGATCGTTACTAAACAGCTTTCACATACCGCGGTGTCATACTTGTCTCCTGTCGTGCCTGCATTGAATGACAGAAAGGATCCTCAGAGTAGAATGTGATGTTCTCTCTACTTGTTACATTACAACAGCCTGTTAGCTTCCAGCGCTACTAAAACCAAAACAAATCCTCGCGCTTTCTTCTTTCTTCTTCCGCCAGACCAGACTAGACGCCCGTCGGCCTATTGCTGCCCCCCACTGTTGGTGTTAGGTACTGCCCATTTTTATCATAGGGTTATGATTTCTATGCTGTGGCCACAGTCCACTTACTTACACCTTAATGTTAATTATTAATTACATGAATATGACTTTATTCATTATTAATTACATTATTAATAATGATTAAATACATGAATAATTCTTATGATTATTGTATTGTTATTATTACATTTGTGAAGAAGTTGTAAAACCTGTTCCTATGGCAAGTACCTGATATTCTTGAATATGCATTCTGTGCTGTCTGAAATAAGCACATTTGTACAAAAGCTCCTCACTTTGAAACGTTAGCTGCAACTTGGGCCGTACCAGTCACAGTAATAATATACAATATAAAAAAGTCTATAGATTAACAATTTCCCAACAACCATCTGATGTTTGAAATTGTAAACAAAAGTTGTGTTCCACTGAAAATATTTCAGGTTTATAAGGTTCTTGGCACTAACCTCCCAAAAATTTTATCAGCAGCCCCGGTTGTATTAAAGGTCAGTGAAGGTCAGCACACTTACTCAAGTTGTTGAGCAATTAGGGAGTTGTTTGGATGCAATACGGAGGGGTAAGTGATATTTTTTCATTGAAACAAAAGGTTGTAGTCATTGCTACAGACCCCCTGTCTCTCAACATCTTTAATAAAATCTTGCCAATTTCATCCAATCAGGGGAGAGAACCCATTTATCAGCTTAAATTGTATAGTGTTTCATTTTCTTCATTATCTTGTATGAGTTCTCTCTCCTGATTGGAAAAAAATGCTATCCTGACCTGAAAATGCATTTTCTGTTTACAAAAGAGCTGGAGAGACGGGGAGGCCCCTGTTACTGAACAAACACTCTATAGCAATTATTACTTTTAGAATATAGTTATTTAACACTTATATAAAACACACATATCCTATCTTTACACAGTAATACATAGGTCCATAACGTTGTTGAAAACAGCTATAATGCATACATGCTAGGCGCTGCAGAAAAAAGTGACAGGATTTGCAGATAGACTTCTGCATTAAAAATGAGGGTTCTGGGCTGGCAATGGAGGCTCTCTCTCACTATCTCTCTCTTCGATACAACTCAAATGACTTTATTGGCATGGAAAACTCTCTCTCTACTTCAAATGCAATGTTGGGCAGCTTCACTTACAGTACATATCCCAGTGGCTTTGTGGGTAACTTCACTACTTTCAGAATATATTTTTCAACTAAGATGGGATGGAAAATATTAATTGTGTGAACGAGATAGGGATATCATGCTTGCAAGATTATAAATAGTAAGATCCATTATAAATAAAATAAACACATGTATTATAATTAAACATGTTAAGCTCAGGAATGTCATGTCGAAACTGTAGTTAACAAATGTAGTATTTATTCTTTATTGTTACAGAAGTGTACAGAACACTAAAGTACAGCACATTGCAAAGGCAGTAGTATTTACAAGGTGAAAGGCTATGTCAACTGTTTCTAAGGAAGCTTTACACATTATGTATTTCCTTCATTCTACAAGCAGATGAAGTTGTACACATCATACAAATCATAAAAATAAACAAGCAAAGCCCCCACTGCACTATATACAAACTTCCATTATAATAGTTTATTATATTATATATTCATAAATATTACTTTTACACTTTATAATACATAAAATATTCATGCGTGGCAGTTTTAACAGATGGAAAAAAAACATTTGTTTTCAGTCTATAAAACTAGTCAGTTAAAGCATGTTTATCTTATGCAAATAATATAAATAATTCAATTTTCTAATTGCTACACAGTAGAAAGGTACAGTAAGATTATTTTCAGTAACAGATAACCCACACAGCGGCATTTAAGTTGATGAGATATTACAGTAGATTTGCAGCATGTCAAAGTAGATGAATGTGTGAGGATCACTATCCATAATTTTATTCTTCCATTATGGTTGTCACATTTACATACACACAGAAACACGCACGCGCACACGCACACGCACACACACACACACACACACACACACACACACACACACACACACACACACACACAAGCAATGAAGCCTCCCTTTTCCCCTACTAACAATTTCCACTTAGCCAAAAGCCCATTACATTCTTCCGTGGTGTAGTAAAAAGCATTGCACATTTTCCCTAAACAATCAAAACAATCAAATTATCAACAGTCAGGAGAGCGGCAAAAAATCCTGGGCCCCCTGACACCTGGGCTCCTGGCCCCGTATTAATATTTGTTAAACTGACATAAAAAAAATTGGGCTGCATTGATACCACTTTTTCATGACAGAGAAAGAGTGCTTTATTTTTGAGTACTCACAAATGCAGAGTATGAGTTTTTAATAATAGTGCTATGCTTTCTTAGCATTGTTTAAAATGCAACAATTGCAATATTCCTTTGCATTTTAGTTTACATGTATACTGAGCAGGACTTGCCGCCTTAAAGTAGCAGAAACATTTATACTCTTCAATTATTACTTAAGGCCTAGCAGTTGTTTAACAACCAAACAGCCAATTATTATGTGTTCGTCCCTCCTGGTTAGGGGATCGATGTCACAGAAACGCGCAGCTATCCCTTCGGATAATGGGAACAATATCACTTGTAAACACAACACTTTGCGAATTTGTTTTTAACCTGTGATAAGCGGCAAAATGTGACACAGTGCATCTTCAAAATACTCCAAATAGCCAACATTTTGGACACAAGAAACAGGATGGAAGCGCACTTTAAAGGAAAAAAAAGTGGGTTCTTGCCATCGACGAGCTTCACTGATAAGCATTTTAACCTGGTTACTCTCGTATGTTCCAACAGATGGAAACAGATGATCTGTTGTGGCAAGCCCTGATGGGAATTAGCCGAAACAAGAAGAGGAAGAAAAAGAAGAAGACTCTTTCACATGTTCCAGGACCCCTGTCTAAGTCTCGGCACTTTGATTAATTCAGCCCCCCCCCCCTCCCCACACAGACACACACACACCTTATCAAAGCAAAATAACTTAACTTAGGTATGTAATTTGTTAAAGGTGAAAGTTATTGACCTCAGTAGCAAGTTGCCGCTTTGTGAGATTATCTATTATTAGTGCAATAAAAGCCCCCATTTCTTTGCAATAGCAAAGTCTCACATGTTGCTCGCTCAAGCAGTATTCCTGCACATATGACATTGTTAAACGTATTTACTCTGATTAAAGACAGAAAGAGGAGTTTGTTTCCCAGGTCCCACAGGAGAGAGCAGAGTGCTTGGTAAACACCATGATGACAGCAGTACCCACAAACAGGATGCAAGGCTAACCCTGGGACAGGAGGATACTATGGAGGGACTGGAGTTGCAACCTGCAAGCCTTCCGTCAAAGACTTATTCCGGACACACTGGAGTCTGGGAGGAAAGTTGTGATGGCCCGGTAGCCCTGGGCCCGCCTGATCATATCCCGAATCTCTCCATTGAGTTCCATCAATTTGATACCGATTTCTGTAAGATCCTGCTGTGAGCCCACCAGAGCAAAGGTTCCCGTCTGACCCAAGGTTTGATGTCTGAAGTAGATGTTTAGTAATGTCTGGATCTCATCCTCGGAAGGAGTGCCGAAGATGTCATTGGGCCATATTGTTCTGCACAGAAAAAAGGGTCTTATTCAAAAGTTTACTTATTCATTGAGGTAGAACGGTGGTTCTCAACCTGTGGGCAGAGGCCGTGAGGATATTGCAAGTGGCCCCCAAATAATTGGCAAAAGACTAAGATTTAAATGATAATATAACATCAATAATTAAAAGATGTATGCAAAAAAATAAAAAGTAGTATTTCTTTAAGTGGTCAGATGGGTTGGCAGCAAACTCTTTTAAGATTTTCAAGTGGGCCCTGATCCAAAAAAGGTTGGGAACCGCTGAGAGTGAAAAACGGACACCAAACCTTTGAAATGTAGAGAAAATGAAGAGTTTACCTGCATTCACGAATGTTGCGGATGGCCGTGAAGAACTCATTGTTTTTCAGATCTTCCAAGATGGCTTGCACAGCAGCCTCGGAAGAGCTGAAGGTGGGCTCAGAGTAGGAACTCTCCTGGGCAGCAAGGTCGTCACTATTTACAGAGGTGGCAGCAACCCGTAGACCTTCCTTCAGGTCATTTAGCTCTCTGGACATATTCATCAGCTAAAGTACAAGAGAGAGATTATCCCTTAGACATCCACATCCTTAAAGGACCATACTGGCAGTCTGGCATCTTTAGCCCATTGGCATTGACTCATGGTATACTTGACTTTATTGCTGACCATTTAGAAAAGTATCACCATTATAATTATTATTTTATTTTACGTCATTGGATTTGGAAAATTCAGTACGGTATGTAATAAATGTGCAAGGACTTGAAACTTGCTTGAGATAGGTAATCCAAAACACAAAATGTCACTGCAATGTTATTTTTTGTAGAAGTTACCTTATTATTATCAAAGCACAGATAGATTTGAAAAATAATCTGAAAATATCTGAAAATAGTCCCAGGAGAAAAGATTTATTTTTAACTAAAATCTTTTTACCTAAAAGAGTTCTTAATTACATAAGTTTATCCAACGACTCAAATATTCAGGAAAGTTCAGAAACGGTTAAATGACAATTGACTATGGAGAAAATTAATACATGCGTGAAACCTAAAAATAACACACAAAAAAGGTCTATATTCTTGTACTATAGGTTTATATATGAAGCTGTGAAGACAATTGCATTTACTGACTGACAGCAGTATGTTCTTTTAAGGTAAAATAATGACATACATAATTTACTAGATGCCATAACTGGAAACACCCAGACCCCCATCCCCAAAAATGCATGCACACGTGCACGCGCCTGCGTGCACACACACACACACACACACACACACACACACACACACACACACACACACACACACACACACACACACACACACACACACACACACACACACACACACACACGCACACGTCTGAAAATCTTTGTACGGTGGTGTCGCTCGGTGAAAATTTTACATTTACAAGAATTGTAGATCTGCAATTTTCACTACATGACAGCCATGCGACAGGCTGTTAAAAATAATTATTACACGGCTTGGTTGAATGCTCGATTCTGATTGGTCAGTCATCGGTCATTATTTCTGGATAATGACCGATGAGCTCTATAACGGACCGCTGTGTAATCAGAGACTCAGAACACCTGCTCATGTCAACCTGTGCTGCTTGGTTATATGCTTTATCCAACATGACAGCCATGTAAACAAACAAACAATGTCATTTACAACTAAACGTTGCTCTCAAGAATGTTTTTGAAAACATTTGAAGTGAGAAATAGACGATGCAATAACCGAGAAGTCATTCTATTTGATCCACTGCGCTTCCTTGTTTATCGTGGCACAACAACGGGGGAATACCAAAACGCTCGCCCCAAAACACAGTCGCCCCGGGGCAAATCCGGCGGTATTACAGGCAAATCGGCAGTAAATAGAATGGGGGGCGAGTGTGTTTTGGGGCGAGTTTTTTTCCATTTCGTCATTTGTTTTTGCGAGGCGAACTTGTCCGCCCAGCCCAATACTTATGGAATACTTTCATTGCCGTAAGCAAGGAAATACTTCGTTTTGTTGTTACTTTTGGGTAAATGTATTTATGTATTTATTAAGTAGCCGTGTAATAAGCGGGATAATGCATGGGGAGGTAGTCATTATTGAAATTTAATATAATAATGACTACCTCCCCATGCATTATCCCTTGCTTAGAGGTCACATGGATGCACACATGAATGCACCTACCTCAGGGATAGAGCTTATAGCATGGACTTGTCCAATCAGCTTACAATAGGATTGAAAAAGCAGCAATAGCTGAAAGTGGAGTTTGTAGAGTCGTTGACAGAGCTCCAGTTGCTGAAAATGCAAAGCAAAAGAGGTTAGATTTCACCATTCAAACACTACTCTCTAAGTACAGTACACAAAAACACATGGGTTTGGAACTGACATCCTGCAGCAACTCTGCACAAGAGGCAAGATTGTAAACACAATATATTATCAAATAGACTAAAGAGGAATAAGCCATTTTAACTTACTGCCAGAGATTCCATTTGCTACAAAGAAAGCATGTTATAAGATAGAAAACAGGTGAGAGGGAAACAGGGAATCAAAGATTGGGCATGCAATGCATCCCTTAGCAGCAATGCATCCCTTAGCAGGTAGATCTTAGAGGGTAACTGGAAGAGTGGGCACCAAAAATTGTGGGCACCTCAATATTGAATTGGCATTTTTTCCCCAAAATATAAAATTGGTCTGAAGTACTGTAACGTATAGCCTAATATTTCTACAATTGCTAGAAATTGCTACGAAACCTGTGGCTAGCCAGTCATTATGGGTACAAACAAGACATTGAAGGGTATAGTTAGGTCTGATAATAAAAATTACAATTTAACATTGAGATGCCCACAATGTTTACGTGCCCCCTGTTCCTGTATCCGATCTAGAGTGGGTGAGCAATATTTATATAGGGCGTATAACACATGCAGAGAGAGAGAAAAGACTGTTCAAGTAGGTGTAAATAACTGAAAGGAAGGCTGCGTGTCCCAATGAGTCATTAAAAAGCCAAGCAAATAAACTTTGCCTTTTTACCAGCACAAATGCACTCACTTTGGTTTGAGTCTATTGACCTGCAATGTTGTTTGATATTAACTTTATGGCCAGGTTTTAGTTCATAATGCTTACATTGTTGAGAATATTTTTGTTGTTACCCTTTGTTTTAAGTCCCTCTAATAGCAAGTGAGTGTAATTGTTTACTGCTAGAATTAATGCAACTTAAGACAACCCATGTCCCATGCCCAGCAGAATGACAACAATGCTCACTGGAATGAGAGAATCAATGTGAGGTGTTGCAACCAAGGGTTGCCCAGAAACTTGAGTTTCAAATATTGAAAGAAAATAAAGAGGTATCACTCACAGAACTACAGTATCACAGAGTATTCGAAAGACAGAAAATACAGTATGAAAGGTCAGTTGAAACGGAATATTGAGTCTGCAACCTTTTTCTGAAAATCACATATCTTTATACAGCTTATTGTTAGCAGAGTCATTAATTGCATCTGTCAGTTAAGCCATACATGTTAAGGCTGCATTTAAATAAATATTCCCTTGATATAACAAGATAAAATATTATAATTCAATTCCTTTGAGTGTTATAGCATAGAAAAAGCTTTACCTTTTCCTCATGCTCTGCTGGTTGGCATGTTATCACCGTACCCTCAGTGCTCCTGGGAAAGGTTGCCTTGCAGTTGTTCAACCACTGTATGTAAGAGAGGCAGCAGCATGTTCACTACAAAAGCAAATAGACTGGAAAATCCTGAGTTTGGACCCGTAAAGGGTACAGGTTTATTTAGTCACATAGTTTAAGCAAAGGGTGACATTTTGACTCAATAGCAAAGTATTATTATTCCTTACAGAGATAGCGGCCTCCTTTCTGTTGTTGTAAGTATCAAGGTACTCCTGCAGTTCCAATACGCTGAATTTCATTTTTTCAAGAAGCCCATAGGTCATGATCTGTGAAAAGAGGTTTCCCTTTTATACTTGCTACACAGTTAATGATGTTCTGTACTTTCACTGACACATTAGAGGGGGGCAGAAATGACTTACAGTGTCTGCGTCAATGAAGAGCGTGGGACACTCTGAGCATGACGTCAACATCTGAGATGACCTCAAAAACTTTGATCCTATTCCTCGGAGTCCATCTCCAAGGTAACTCACAGCATCACAGGTCAACGAGCAAAATTTGTTCTGAATACTCTGCAAAGCAAAATTACATTCTACCTGTGATGTTGTCCTGGTTAATCACAAACCATCCCAGATACTTAGGCAATGTTCTATCATTATTTCAGGTTTATTGTGAAGCATTCCCCTGTCAGCTTTGGTCAGTGAAGTGAATAATGTAGTTAATGGATGTCTGAGTAAGTACGACTTAACTAGAGAACACCATCTACCTACTTAAATTGACCTCTTCTGAAAGGCTAATACCCTTATTTCTAAAGACTAAGAAAAAATACTAACAACTAATGTTCTTAAAGGGTAGGTAATATGTTGTTGTTAAAATAATAAGTTAAATCGCTTGATATTCTGATGGTAGTCATGGCTACAGAGTGTTCAGTAACAGGGGGTCTCCCCATCTCTCCAGCTCTTTGGTAAGCAGAAAAAACATTTTCAGGTTGGGATACCAATTGTATCCAATCAGGAAAGAGAACTCACACAGGATACAGGATTAACAAGTGAAATTGAAAGTAATGACACAAAGAAATGAGCAGACAATATTTTAACTGGAACACTCTCAAATTGAAGCTGATGAATGGGTACTCTCCTGATTGAATGAAATTTGCAACCTGAACCCACCTAAAATGTATTTTCTATTTATTAAAGAGCTGAAGAGACAGGGAGACCCCTGTTACTAAACAAACACTCTATAGACCCCTTAACAGACGATGTCATACTGGCTGCGTGCAGCCAGTATGCGCGCAACGAAACCCATTATATCAGGTCTCGTTAGGACGCGTCTCACTAGCCAACACACACAAGAGGGGGTTGGGGTGTGCTGAAACCAGTGCACCCCGAAACAGGTTGGGAATTGATTGCGTGAAACAATCACCTGTGCGTCCAGGCTCAATGTTAGTAAACAAATAATTGGTCTATAGCAATGATGACTATTAGAATATATAGCTTGGACCTTTTCACCAAACCTTTTAGTTTTAACCATAAAATATGACCCTGTTTCATGTAATGGACAATTACATTTATTTTCACAAGGCCCACTGTCAAATAAATGCCAGTGCTATATATACAAAATATATTAAAGGATCATGAGGTTACACAGTAAAATCCCAAGTGTTCATTTATTCATTTTATTACACAGCTTGGTTGAATGCTTGATTCTGATTGGTCAATCCATGAATTCAGTGTGTGTTATTATGGAATAATGAGCACTGTCTAATCAAAGGCTCAGAGCACCTGCTCAAATCAATCTGCCTACAGCTAAACATTGCTCTCAAGAATGTTTTTGAAAACATTTGAGGTGAGAAATAGACAATGCAGTAACCGAATATTGATTCTATTTTATCAACACTTCCTGTTGTTTTCAGAGCCGACCGCGTTGCACTGGACGCACCTAGCATAAATTAATGGAATACTTTCATTACCGTAAGCAATTACTCCTTCGTTTTGTTACTTTTGGCTAAATGTATTAAATTCTGTATTAAGTAACCGTGTAATAAGCAAGATAATCAATGGGGAGCGGGCCATCATTGAGAAATAAACCCTTTCAGGGTGATTTTAGACCCCTCCGCTATCGCGTCTGGCTCTAATCTGTTTTTATTTCTCAATAATAACCCGCTCCCCAATGATTATCCCAGGCGTAACAGTGTACAAATATAACTAAATGGACCCACACATTTGTACACTCTCTGATTTAAATGAGCACTGAGGAGTTTGCTGTGTACCTGGAACAGTGAGGAGAACACATGGAATGTGTAGACTGCACAGGATCCATCTGAGTCTGACACTAGCTGGTTGATGTGACTCCGCCACGCTTCTTCGGCATCGTCACACACGGCCGGCTGGAAAGCTGCGAGGATGGCAGAGAAGAACGGTGACGGTGGAGGGGAAGAACGGCACTCCATCATATCGTCTCTCTCGTCCTCGGCCAGGCTGAGAGCAACATGGAGACATGGATCCATGACATTAGGAAAAACAGCTAATGCATTGACATGGCACAGTGCTTTCCAATTCACTTCATGTAACTAGAGGCGTGCATAGTTGAGCCATGTGGCTCGTCGCCTTTCGTTTTGGGTGTCTGGTAGCGTGTTACACACCCAATATTGTTCGACTACATCAGCTATTCTTTGCGCAACACTGTAGTACAACAATGTATGAAATAAGGCTTCAGTGTTTAATCAGACTAATGGATTTAATCTATTATAGAAAATGTATTAGAATACATACCTACATACCTGTAGCATGTGAGTATAGCATGTCACTGTGACTGTCTGCAAATTGTAATGAGGCTGTCTGTTTGCATTACAGACAAACAGACAACCTCATTACAATAGCTTCACACTTGCTTTGCACAGCTCAACTAATAAGATTATAACTGCACACACCTGGGTAAACAGCCATCAAAGTCCAGTTCTCCTCTGTCGTCACCATGAGCCGTGTCCAGAGTGAAACTGTCATGGCAATGAAATTCAGGGGGAAGTTCACTAATGGAGATAGAGAGGTCATCCTCATTGCCATTGGTGTCCTCATCCTCTGTTGACACATCAGCCTGAGATGGAGGAACAAGGACAGATATGCTTTGTCAGTGTGCAGGAAAGAAAACAAAACAATGCAGTGGAAGTATGCAACTAAAATATGTACCTTCTCATGTATTACAGTACATTATTGGGGGTAAAATGTATACACTAACCTTTCCACGGGACACTATGGACACTCCTTGTGGTACTTCGTTTTAATTTGGTCAATTTAGTGTGCAGAAACCGTGTCAATTGAATGCTGTACGAGTTTGTTACAGAGGACCAGTACCATGGTCCCTGCACACTCATGTTTTGGGACAGGCAATGTGTAAACCTTTCTCAGCCTCCCACATGCCAAGTTCTTTTAGTTGTTGTTTACAGCCCCCAACACATAAGCAATAGGTATACACATTGCCATATTTAACAGACAGAGAGTGAGACTATTGCTGTCAAGAAGAACCCTACAGATGCCAATAGAAAACACGTTTGCCACCATTAAAGTATTGCAGAAACCACCCCAGAGCCCTAAGCATTATGCAATGCCCATTTCCAGGTTTTAGTTCAGTTTTCTTATGACATGCAACTAGTAAAAGATCTAGCAAAGACTGGGCCATGCGCGGTGAAACAGAGAAAAGTCATAGAGCTACAAAATAAGATGTATAACCAAGAGAGACCACAACATGTATCACATACAACATCTAAATCATTTCCAGAAAGGTTACGGCAGAATAGTTCTATTTGGCAGCATTAGTAAAGAACTCTAGTATAGAACTGCGATAGGAATAGGAGTGAGTAGGCCCCAATATCTCAGACACTCTGAATCCCTTATTCACCCGGTGCTTCGAGTCCTCTGGCACTTGGACCTCGAAACTAGGATTTCTGGTATTCAGAGCAGGTGGGTCAGCTGAAGATGTATCAAAGGAGGCAGACAGAGAGTCCATGACATTGATCTCTGCCGTTGGAGAAATGCTGATAGTCTGAAAAGATACAAAGTCAAACGTGCTGTCATCGACTGAAAGCAAAGAAAGCCACATAGGGCTAACAAGAAAGGTTAGTACATTTCCACCACCACACATTAACTGATCTATGTGGAACATCGGTCCTGTAATGATACAAAGACTAAATCAAACGTAATAGTTTCACTAAAGAACAGTGCATTTCATCAAGTTTTTAAAATCAATATTACGTTGTGAAGTATATTAAATACCATTAATGATATTTCCCCAAAGGTGAACTTACGAGCTGTGAGTGTGAGAGGATCTGGCTAGCGGTGAGCGAATCCTCCTCAGATGACTCATCAGAGTCTTCGAGGGTGATCTTGTTGAGGCTGGGCATGCTGATGGACAGCTGGCTCTCCTCCAGGGGCAGGGGGTCACTCTGGTCCAGACTGTCCATGGAGCGTCTCCGCGCACCCCAGTTGAAGTTGTCCATAGTCTCTCCCTACAACAGAGCATAGCCTTGAGTGACCAGGTGCTATAGGCCACATGTAATAATTCTCTAACACACATGCGCACACAATTGCACACACAGTCATGCTGTACAAGGGAGGGTACAATCCTTGGGTGAGTTATTACCCTCTCCAACCAAGCATGGAGGGCTTTGTGGACCTTGACTTTTCATCAGGACACAATTCTGGAGATGTTAGCTAAGTTCCACATTCCACAAAGCTTTAATGCAACAAATCAAACAACAGCTACTTCCTGTGGTGGTGACAAGCTGAAATTGTGAAGGAGGATTGTATTTTTTTTTGTTTAAATACCGCCCAAAAAGGACGGATATAACTATATTACTTTCTTCAAGCAAAATCTAAGGAAAAACATACATAGATTTGTGGCCAGCTTAGTTTAAGTACTGCATAAAAAGGGTTTAACTACTTTATTTTCCTCAAGCTAAATTTAAGGAAACGCATACTAGATTTGAGGCCAAACGTTTAGTTTCTCTGTAGCCTAATTGAAAACAGTTTATTTTGACAGGTTATCATACCGTTAAAGCTTGGTGTGACTAAAGTCTAAAGATGAATGTATTGCATTCTTGCTGATTCTAGCAATTTTATAGTTTCCAGATAATCTGACATTTTTTTGCTGGCTCTAAGAGAAGAGCTGACACCATGTTCCAGGATTGTCTTTGTGTTAGAAAGATGGGAACAGCGCTCAGCCTGTCCCAGTTTATGTAGTAGTATACACTCTGTAAGCATTTTTCAATATACTGAGATTGAAAAAAATGCTTGGTAAGCAATTATTCTCTTTTGACATCTGTATACACAAAATCAATGTTATACTGTGGCCATGTGTGAGTCAATGTTGAGTAAAAAAATAAGTGTCAAATAAAAGTGTTATTGCTATGTACCCACTTTGATATTTGCTATAACTCACTGACATTGTAATAACTGCAACAGAACTTATTCTGTTGTGCCACTGGGTGGAGCTCATTACACATCTGAGATGTTTAATCCACAACTACAGCTGCAAATGTATGGTTCTCTGTTGTCTCTATATTATTTCCAAATGATCAATTTGCTTTCTTTGGATTGGTGACATAGTAATTATTTTATTTACTAGATGTGAACAAAATATATATTTTAATAGGTTTCTTTTTTTTATATATATTACAGATAAAAATTAAAGCCAATTTTAAGAAGGAAATATAAAATTGTAATTGCAATTAAAGGCAATAAGTAAGCATCCCCCAGTCAAGAAAAAAATGTGTATTATGTGATAATGTATGCTTTAAAAGAAAAATCCATCAAGATAGATCAATAAATAATGCTTAAATACAAAATCTGAGTGAACTGAACAAGATTACGAGGAATCTCAATCTTAGTTAATACATTATTATGCTACCCTTTGGCTGTGGCTGGAATACCATGAATATACAGCATATTTAAGACATAACATTCAGTGAATATCTCTACCATCTTATGACACTTATAAACACATCCAAACATGCACATTACTGTATACCGTATGACATGCACAGTGTCATACTCCGTCATCAGGACAGCAATCCCCTGTGTAATCGTGGTAACCCCACACTCATCTAAGAACACTACAACAGGACTGAACTTACCTGTAGCTCCTAGGTGGCAAAGAAAAAAAGCAGAAAAAAAATACCCATTACACAAATAAGGCAGAGAGTATTACATTAAATTGCTGAGGAATGCATTTTTGAACAGGCAAGCTCAATCTGTGACATCAATATGACTCTTAGATATTTATTATCCTGTATCCTTGTTGTCCTTTTTGTGTTATAATTCTGACCATTTCATTCTCCAAAATACATCTCTGTTCAATGTGAGATAAGAAACAATGATTTGCATTTTCAATGCCTTTGAAACCTAAAGGTTTGTGCACTGGATCTCACCTCTCCATCTTCCAGCTCCACATCAAGGAAGTCAAAGTCCCTGAAGACTCTGAATTGCTGCTCCGAGGTCGTGTCATCCATGTTATCCAGGTCACGGGTGCCGTCATCAGAGGACACCAGGCTAGGCTGGTGCTCCATTAGATCCAGCTCCCCACAACTGGAGAAAATCACCTACAAAGAGAGAAAGTACATTTCAGACTTCAAACACAGAACCTCTTATTCTTTAATGTTTAGTACTAAGTACGTCATGCATGCATCTTACGGAGGGATTCTTCGTCAGCCCAACTTCTTGTCCACACAAAGATAATACATTCACCAACTTCTCCCTGGTTCTTTTCTGAGAAGTGAAGAGGAAATTAGACTCATTTGGAGGAAATGTCACTATGGGCCAAAATGAGATCATAGCCAAATGTGAAGAATGTGCTCTTACATGAACCATGTCGCAGTTAAACGTTAAACAGAAGTAGCTACTTCAACTTTAACATTCTACTGTTCACTATGGGAAATATCTACTGTATTACTTATCTGAAACATGACGGCTCCATTATAACTCCCTATAAATGTTACAGTAAACTGAGATTTAGCTTTTCAAACCAGTGTACCAGTGACTGCCATTCGTCCTTCACCCAATATGAGCACCATTCTACCGGAGTAAATGTTTGCTCACCTGTGACGACTGGGGCCTCTTCCAGCTGACCGGAACCAGCACGTTGTTGGTGGTGGATCCAGAGGAGGTAGAGGAGGTGCTGCGGGTCACCGCTATGGTTCTGTTCTTCCCATCCGTCCCCGGAGAGCCCTGCAGCTCATCACACCGCCGACCAATCACAGGTGTCTATGAGCACAGACACAGACAGACAGGTGGAGAAGGAGAGCCACAGTAAGTCAGACGAGAAGTGGAGGTTTGAAGAAGCGTAAGGTCATCTCTGTGCAGCAGATCTGTGGCTCAGGCTCCATGGCACTGTAGCGCCTGCCTCTTCTGCGAGGTCAGATCATATATACAGTATAGCTCCAGTATGATTGGTAAGTAGCTTATCAATTTATAAACAACAGCCAGTATTGGTTCAAAGGATCTCTGTGGGCACAGTTCGTAATCCTTTTCTTTTTCTTTCTTTCAAAAACAATAAAGCGAAGGAGGAATAATTGAAATATGTTTTACTTTCAGAAGCAAGCTGTTTGTAGTTAACTCTAAAAATACCAAAAACAAACATTGGTGGATGCATCTCAAGCTTCAATGCACTGCTTGTTAGCTCTCCAGTAGTTTTGACTCTTAGTGGTTCACATACAAAGGACGGCAGTGAGAACTGACATCATTTCCTGCCATTCATAGGCCACACAAATAGCTCCCTGTTCAGTTCCCACACATACACTACACCACCCCATATCTTTGCCATCACTTTCCAGCTCTGCACAACTTGGTTAATTGTGTTTACCTTTCAAGCTTTCAAGCTAATCTCATGGGGTTTGGTCAAAACAGAAATATCAGCTGTACAAGGGGAAGAATTGCTTCCTTGCCTAAAACACTGAAAAAGGATTCATTGACCAATGACCACATTATCTCATTGTGCACCACACCCTGGAAACTACAGGGGGAAAACTAAACAGGATCCCAAAAACTATTAGTGTAAGAAGAAGAGACCCAAACGGGTTCGGGTCCATTGCTATGTCATTGTTTCTGAGAGAGAAATCACCTCAGCTCCTGCTACAGTACAGTACAAGTTAATTATGTCATACAAAGGACTCATCTGGTGTCTCTCTAACCTCAGATATGTCAAAGTGGAAGTCCAGGGTTTTCCCAGGCAAGGCCTTGGACGACCTATCCCAGACCCGACTGACGTCCTCGTAGGAGACGTCACTTTGTGGCGATGACGGCTGGACCAGACTTGCAGAGCGAGAGACCACCAGCTTCAGAATATTAAGGGCTTCCCTCCAATGGACAGTCTATGGTCAATTTATAAATACCAACAAAATATCAAATCATTATTATTATTATCAGTATAGGCACACCAACAATTAACACAAGCACCACAAATATCTGTATAGATATAGAGTAATACTGTAGTGTATACAATATGTCTCAAAGCAAAATAACCTTCTATCAAGGACACAAATGGCTGCATGATAATAAGTAGACTTAATTAGCAGCTGGGTAGAATGTTTATAGAAAGAAACAGTTTGTTTAGAGGGTGTGCCTTCAAATGTACAACTCAGACGTAAGCCCCTTGCACCGCAACAGACACGCACACGCACACACACACACACACACACACACACACACACACACACACACACACACACACACACACACACACACACACACACACACACACACGCCCCCCACCAAATAGCTACAGACCTAACAGGAAATACAACAGACCCTTACACTAATGACATCACATGTCTAAGTGTTGGCACAATTATTCCGTTATATGGTGCAATTATACAAAGTTTATGCAATTCATGTATTTCTTAAGGACATTATACATAAAATAAAATAAATAAAATAAAAGTGTTTATTTCTTATCAATGAGCCAATAATGTGAGATGTTTACAGTCAATACAGGTTCAAATATAGTATGTGTGATTATGGAATACTCTCCATTTACATCATCAAACTCACCTGAACAAATTTCTCAATGGTCTTGAGTACCTCCACATTGAAGGGTTTGGCCTGAATTCCACTGAGTTCCATGTGACTCAGGAGGCTATAGATGATCTGTAACAAGGTCTGCTGCATGCTGGGGAGACCTTTCTCTAGCAGCTGTTGAGACAGAAGGAAATAGCAGCTCATTTGATATGTTCAAACTAACTACAGTTACAATATCTGTGTTAATCATTGCCAACACTTCAGAATTTCAGAATAAATTTGATATGAGTTACAACGGCTGTGCAAACCTCTGCCATGTATGTAACCATGCTGATGGTGATATCAGAGAAGGCTTCGTGAAGATATCGACACACAACGTTAACCCAGGAGAAGCAGCCTCGTGTGTAGGAGTGTGTTTTATACAGGGTCATGACATGAGCTAGGTTGGAGAGTTTGGCATTCTTCTCCTCAAGGCATACCTATGGAGGAAATAACATTGTAAAAATAAAAATAAATTCGGAGAACTTGGTTGTAATTATGAATATTGCGTGGGACGGAGACTAACCTGAGCTATCCTCTCTGCAACATCTTTACAGAACTGCGTGGGGCAATCGAAGTTCTGTACAAGATGAGGGAGCAGGCAGAGAACATTCAAGGGGAAACCTGTGAGGGGGAACATAGAGTCATTTCCTTCACATTCACATAAATACTACGAAACTATTGACGTTCAAATCCATCAGGAAAGTCCTTGTGGGCAATTTATTTATTTATTGAAAACTGCAGTTATTTTGAACATGGTGTACCTATGGCTTGTGAAGTGTCTACCACAGGCACTCGTGAGACAGGTGTGAGCTGACTGAAGAGCTGCAGGGTGAGGTCAGTGGTGGACACAGAGGTGAAGCCCTTTAGCAGCAGCTGTTGGAGCCCAGAGAAGCTGCTCCATTTGAGCTGGCTCTGCAGCTTCTCCAGCTTCTCCCTGTTCTCCTGCTTGTCTAACGACACATGGCCCAGCAGCTTATTCAACAGCTTCAGAGACATCTGATACTCAAACTCAAAGTCTGACTCCATCAAAGACACGGCCACCCAGAAGATGGTGGCCAGCAGGTTACTAGGGTGGTTGACATTATTTGGGTCTGTGACGTTGTCTTTTGAAGATGATTGGCTGTGGGCTCTTGCCAAAACACCCTGCTGAACGCAGGCCTGGATACGGTCCATTGTTGCGCTGCGAGGGGGGTCAGAGCACCTGTCGGTCTGGTCAAATTTCTTTGGTACAGAGGAGCTCCGCTGATGTCGGCTCCGGTCGGCTCTTCTAATACCGTGGGTAAGGTTGAGCTGCCCCGTGCTCTTCCTGTTAGTCATCAACTTCCCATTGGTGAGGAAATCTGGCGACGATGCCCTGGAATGCACACAAACAACACATGAGGCACACTGCCTCTCTCGGTGACATGGCCACCCATGCTTTCATGAAGGAGATACAGTATGGAAGAGGTACAGACCTTGTCAAGATAGCCATCAGATCATTGTTCTTTAGACATTCAGCCAAGTTATCCGCCACAGATTCTAGCGTAAGCAACACCTCCATTACATAGCCCTGAGGAAGAGAGTAAAGCAATTGCCATTAATGATGCCATCTGCATGGTTTCTCATTATTTCTGTGAAATTAGATAGTTAATTGGCAATGTTAGTAGATGCTAGCAAAAATAAATGTTGCCATTACAAGCTACAGCCCCAGCAAACTGCTCACGGTATATTAATTTGTTCAAATTCAGGAGTTCTCAAGCTCCATTTGTTTACAAAGCCTAATGTAATATGTTGCTACAGTAGATGGTCGTAGCAATAATAGTGATTGCAGTGCCAAAGATCAGCATCACAGTTTGTTAGAAATTACACACTGCATAGGATACAGTAGACATCTCATGTTGGTTGAATACAGGAATGCAGAATAATAATGCTGCATTGTACACAGAGTTCTGTGCCTGTGTTACAGACACAGAATACTAACCTGCACTTCTTCTCCATGTTCTCCCACTACTTCCACCAGCCTAGAGAGCAGGTCAGACACAGCGTGGGCAGAGAGGGGCTGCCGCAAGGCTCGGAACACCTGGAAGGAACGGCCAGCGTAATGCCGTGAAGAACTACACAAGGCTGTCTGTAGGGCCACGTCACTAAGCTGCTGCTCCAGGTGGAAGTCTGGTGATGGATAGACATGTTTTAATGGCCTGCCAGTATAGGGATTGATTTGTGAGGGAAAAAAACAAAACAAAGGGGGTACATTTTCTTAACCACTTTATAACCAGCCTCATATACTTCTTTGTACGACAAATAGCAAAAATAGCCAATCCACAAGCTCACAACGCGTCACATCGCAATGCATTGTGAGATTATAGATCTGTGGATTTGCTATTTTGGAATAAAATGTTTTGGTGCACAAACTTTTGCTAATTTTCACAAATATCTCAAAAATAGGGACAAATGTAAACCACACTTCAATGGGGTTTATACATTTTTTTATACAATTCTTTAACTGCATTAACAGCATCCCCACTGGTAAAAAGCAAAATAATAATTGAGTGATTATCATGGTATTGTGCAGTGTTAATACATAATACCTGACTTAGACTCTTTGAACACAGAAACCACATGTCGCAGAAAGTTGGTTAACTGCTCAGTGCTTTTTGAATACTGGTTCTTTGGAGAGATGTCTTCGTGGCACCACAGGGGTCCATAGGCTCTGAAAAACAACCGCACACCACCCACTATATCAACTGACATGAAGAATTAAATTTATCACAATCAAAACCTGTCTAGCCTTTGATTCATTGACCATAAGCTTGCATTCTTCTAATCACTGCCACAAGTGACAGCTTTTAGTTCTTGGAAAAAAAGAAAAAGAAGAATAAAGAAGTTAAGGTAAATCTGACAGCTACACTGCTACTGCATTCCAAACCACTAGGTGGCACTTTAAATCAAGCAATATGAAAACGAGGGCGGGACCATGTGGTAAAAAAGGGTTTTAGCAGTACATTTACCATGTAATGGAGTTCTGATCCCATTCCCACATACCTGCATCATTATAATGTGCATACTAGGTAAAACTACTATGTGCTGAGCTACCAGTAGATGAGCAGTTTGACAGCAGTTGTTCTCAAGGTGGTCCTTGAGGGGGTTTCAGGGGGTCACCAACAGAATTAGTTAATAAAGCAAATCTAGCTCAATTTCACCATTTTAACCCTACATCAGATATTTTAAAATAGTAGATCTACAAGCTCACAGCTTGTATGTGCTATTTTAAAAAAAAAATCTTGAAAATATTTGACAAATTTGGAATCACATAACATTTTAACAACTCAAATCTTGTATGGTGGCACAACATATTTTCAGATGGGGTCCGAGGCCAAATACAAATTAATCTTGGCATCCTTGACATGAAAAAGTTTGAGAACCACTGAGCTACAGTACCTGGTGGTCAAGAATTCTATCAGTTTGTGTGTCTTTTCATCCAATTCATTGGAGGTGACCAGCTCTTCCACTTCCTGGGAGATCTCCGGCAGGTTGTTGCTGCTGCCTCCTAGGCTTAGGCTGGATGACGTGGAGGATGAACTCAGACCTGAATCTGGCACAGGAGACGCCTGGTAGTACTCCCGCAGGAAGTCAAACCCTCCTCCTAGACACAACAGGGGGACAAGGGAGTGTCCTCAAAGATTACACGGGTTTCATTTTCATTCCACCATCCTTGCTACCATGTTGAATTATCCACAGCAGCAATGGCAGAAGTCATACAGAGAGAACATAATGAGCAGCATGAGCCGTGTTTTGGCATCTCTGGAATTTGAATGCAATTAGTCTCGTCTACCCATGGCACTACATGTTTAAGATAAGACTGTGATGTACGACAGATGTAATTGTGTCTAGCCCTGCTGGGACACATAATATTCCCATTGTTTATTCCCATTATTCTTGCAGGGACAGCAATAACTTTTCACGTCAATACAATATTGAAATATATTTTAAGTGTTCTCTTTCAAGGTTGGTACTTTCAATAACTAAGCGACCTGCCTTATCAACCAGCTCATCTGAATAAGAAGATAAGAAGGATGATTTGTTTGTGCAACAACTAATGTGAGGAAATATGTGAAGAAATGACAATGTTATCACTGTAGTAATATCATTAAAGTTACTATTACTGGCACACATACTACATTCAAATACATTTCATACGGCTAGACAGTTGCAAAAATAAGCCAAACAGAGGACAACAACAAATCCAGTCTCTCCCAGTACTTGTATATGGTCCGTCCCATTTAAGACAACGGAATATAAATAGCCTGAAATGAGTGCAGTGGAATGCTTTAATCAAGACCTTTGATGTCCCCCGTACATACATAATATTGTGTTTGGCATGACGTCCAAATATTTTCTCCACAGATAAGAGACTTACCTCTTCTGTAAAAGGAATGCAAGTCATTCCCTCCTGCTACTCCAGTTTAGATTAGCAACAGAGAGGAGCAATGTGCTGAATGTCAAGCTGCCATGTGAACCCAACCCTGGCTGCAGTATCTACTTCAACATTTTAGGCACAAAATAACTTTCATACAGTACAATGTATACTGCTCCACATGAGAGGTGGACGAATTACTAGTCATAAACAAGCTTTTAGGTGAGAAATAAACTTGCCCAAAGGCAACAATAAAACACAGTTTTAGGATGTTTTGTACCTGTAGTAAAAGAATCTGGTTGAAAGCTTGGCTTGATGGTCTGTGTCTTGCTGCAGCTGATGTCACGTGTCTGCAGCAGAACGGAGGCGATGACCTGGAAGTTGTTGTTACACGATAACGTGATGAGTAGATGGAGAAGAAGACGTTTACTGTGCTCAAACACCTCTGGGCGGTAGTGATCCATGCCTACAGAATAGAAATACAAACTTTAAGATTTCCTGTATTATTGTTTGTAAAGCACATTTATATTTATATCAGTTTGGAAGAGAGATTCAAGAGGGTTTGTTTGTCAGTCACGCATACAGGTAAAGACATATATAAACATAGGTTTTGTTATTCAATTTGGCACATTCTGCCAACTATGTTGTTATGGAAACATATTTTAACAATGTGCTATGTTGCATTACTGCCAGTCAGAAGGTCAAGAGATTTGACGTGCAATGTGAGATGGGTGCTTCATAAATATAGGATTTACTATAGGGGATGACTGATAGTGATCTGGACTTACCCAAAAACATGGCATGTAGCAGTAAAGGCAGATGTAGAGCCCAGTCCTCCCTTACACTGTGGTCCACAACCATCTCTGTCATGAAGATGACTGCAACGTTGCATCTGACAAAAACAGAACCAATTACTTATTGCATGGAAAGCATCTTAGCTTAAAGGTAATGTGTTGGAACGAAAGTAGTTGAAAAGCTTATTGGATTTTCACGATTATAACTCGCTGCTTGGTCAATTTTCTAAAATCTTACTTGCTGCTCTGTCAATCTGCAATATATAAGTGGTAATCAATGATGATTTATAAACGGTTATGAAAGAATGTGCAACAGGCTAACGCAGGTATAGATCTGACAGCTGGCCTGAGTTGTTGCTATACAGTATTCGTTGCTGTCCGGCAGGAACCAGCTAACTCCATTTTTCCGCTTTTGCATTTTTTTCCATAAATCAGGGCCATTGAACACCCTTTACGTCTGTGTGTTGATTTAAAAAATATTGAACCAATTAAAAGAATTAAAAAGTGCTTCTGACAAAACCAGCTAACTCCATTAGAACATCAAACTTTCTGCTAAACCAGCTAAGTTCACCAAAGGGGGGTGGAGTTAGCTGGTTTAGCTGACTCCAGGCTCCACCCCCTTTTGACCTCCAACCTTATTGTGAGCTTGGAGGTTCATTCAGCTGTTTTTATCAATGATGAACAAAACCTCCTAACTCCATTTTTGTTTTGTTTTTGTCATTTCCTGAAAAATGAACATTTTGGAGTTAGCTGGTTGCTGCCGGACAGCAGAGATATATTTTATACATAGTATTATAGATTTATTGTTTACTATTATTTTTATTATTACTTCCTTGGCCTAGTGGGAATGTGCATGCAAAGTGTCACGCCAATCAAATGTTGCGTTCATGATTTGAGGCATTTTGTTAAAAACGGGCGCCTTTGGAAGCTAATCTTAGCCAAACAGGCGGAATATGAAAAATCGGACAGATCCGTCTTGATCACATGATTATAGAGATAATGTGTACCGATTTGCGTGATGTTTGGACAAAATTTGTAGGAGTAATAGCAGGGGCGAATACATAGTCTCGCCCCACGACGGGCGACCGTTTCTGGCACAAGATCACTTAGCTGATCCAAGCTGACGTGATCACCCGGTGCCTGACTGTGAAAGCCACCATTTATTTTACGTCTTATTATAGGCAGTTAATTAGAATAATACAAGCAGCGAATAAGTAAATAATTTCAAAATATCCAATGATTGGACATGAATAATAAAGGTAATTCTGTAATGGCTAATAACAGTTGTTTTTGATCAGCTCTATTGATCACCTCAATAGCCCAATCTGATCACCTGGTAGATCAAAAGGAGGTGGTTGCCCACCCCTGAATTAGAAGAATAGAATAAATCCAGATGTTTCCATCAATCAGTATTGAATACATGTTCAACAGGCTAACCTATGAAGTGGCCCTCTTGGGGTGATGGTCTCTGGCAAGAAGTCTACCAGTGGAGCCCAACATCCTCCATTCAAGGGCATGGGCAGAGGATGAGGCTGGTTGGTCTCCACAACAGTGATCAGCCAGCCAGCATACGGTGGCAGAGGTTCACCTAAAGCCCAGAGAAATACTGTTGATAACTTTCACATCAATTCAATACAAAACCAACGTGTTCCGGAAAGACTTTCTGGTACTTACGTTTCAGTGACATAGCTTAGGAACCATCCCATGTCCATGCACAGTATACAATTCAAACACCTCAGCTTCGCCTTTAAGTCGTGTCACACAATAGGAATAACCTAAAGCAGTGGTTTTAAAACTTTTTGTGCCCAATGCACAAAGAAAGAAAAACAAAGTCACAATCTCAAGGCGCGCCGGTATTCATAGCAAAAATAGGAGATCTACAAACTCACAATGCGTTGCAATGCGACGCTTTGAGGTTGTAGATTGGCCTTTTTCGCTATTTTTGTAAAAAAAACAAAAATATTTTTGAAAAACTGAAACTGAAACTGAAATTGAACTTTTTAAATGTTGCCTATAAAGACATGCTCAAAATAAAGACACTAGGTAGAAAGTGGTAGAATACACCTCTGTATTGGGGGAAAAAGTACTGGTATAATAAATGAATAAATACAAAAGGTTTTCGTATAGAGCGTGCCAAAATTCCTGAAAGGGGCGTCAACAAGTGTCTTTTGGTAGTGGCGGACATCTTTGAGGGGTAAAAACCTGGTTGACTTAACATTGCCCAATGCCACGCCCAATGCCAACGCCCCCCCGTGGTGACGCTGCGTTGGCACGCTCTATACTGCAGTTGCATTCTGTACAGTATATATTGCAATCATAATGTGTGATTGTCACAAAATACCAAAGCACACTTGGACTTTGACCTATTACAAACTGAGACTCCTTAAGAGCATGTTTCAGTTTGTCACTCACCTTGGACTGCGGTACTGATTCAAACCCAATAGAGTGAAACAGGCCTGCTTTCAGGTCACTGGCAGCAGCTGAGAGCCTTCGCCTTTGCCTGCTTCAGTTTCAGAGTGGCACTGTTTCAGTGCCAGTTCTCACAGAATGCTCAGAGAGCTCCGGGGGCCCCTCTGTGCTGCTCATGCATTATAAATGGCACCACCCTTACCCTCATTTTAAGTGTCCCACATTAATGAGGCCATAACAGTCACATTTAGGGTGATCGGATTGAGACAGAAACGTTCTCAAACGTTTTCACATCAAGGACCCCCAAATAGCCATAGCCTCTGGAGCTTGTACATTTGTATTTATTTATGCAATTATTACAATTTTTTGAAAATGCTGACATGCCTAAATTAAGCACACCATGTTTAAAGTGGCAAAACAATCTTATGAACTAAATTTGAAATTAAAATGGTAATATATATTATTTTGTATGTTAATTATTATATATATTTATTTAGTTCTTTTAATTTTCTTCTCCTTTCTAATTTGGCCCCCTGGCGGCCCCCACTTTGAAAACCTGTGGTTTCAATTCATACTGTGTAACATCCATGTTAGTAGTCTTTTCGGCAACACCTTTGGTAGCTCCTTTGTCTGTTAAAACTGTGATTCCCAGAATTCAGTTCGAAACAAAACCATGTTAGTACCTTTCCAAAAAGAATGCTGCAGCGTCCTATCGCCAAGATTACAAGATACACACCAATATTTCAATGTGTAGTCTTCAGCAAGGTTTTTGAAGAATATACAAGTGAAAGATTATATCAAAAATAACTTTAATTGAAAAGGTTACACAGTATGACTTTAAGAGATACTCACTCTTCTCCTCATCATAGGATCCTCCTGAGCTGTTGCTGTAGCGAGACTCCAGGCGGTTGTGGGCTCGCATTATGTGGCTGAGCCTGAGGTCAAAATGACAAGAGACCATCATAATGCTGCCTCATAGGAAATGGAATGAGATTTGGCAATGTGGAGGCCTCATAGCCTACCTCTCCTCGTTGTCCTTCATAGCTTTGCTGTCATCCGTATCAGGAAAACTCTCCTGCCCAGCGACAACAGTATTGCTGCTGGATGTGGTACCTGCAAAAAGCAAGGAAAAATTAAGTACTGATTTGAACCAGGGTCTCCCGAATGGGAAACCAAACACTGACTGCTCAGCCAAAGGGGAACCCCCCACTTGGCCGAAGGAGATACTGTATAAGGCTTCTTCTACACAGTAACATTCTGAGTGTTCATTACTTACAGTGTTCATTACTTACAGTACAATGCGCAACTCTGCGCACTCATTTGCACTTTATCACTCACAACTTAAAGCTTCACTATGTCATTTTTCTCTTCTACCTTAGATTTGAACCCGGCTTCCTGCCCAAGTGCTGAACATATCTCCAACAGCGTTTAAAAATGTATATCATAAAATCATAACATATCAAAAGCACCCCCCCCCCCCTAGGAAATCGAACCCTAACTACATAAAGATACTGTTTTAAAAATCCTTTTAACTCAAGTGAATGGCAAAGATCACACTACAACTATAAAGATGACAGTGGTGAGCCATATAGTTAGTCCTTGGTGTGGATGGTCCTTAAGTAAACCATGTATGTAGAGAGAGCTGTACCGGAAGCTGCTGTAGAGGCCTTGAAGCTGGTGGCAGTCAAGCGGTAGAATGGGGGGCTGTCACAGTGCTGCACCACGGGATTGACTGGGTCAGTCTGCTGTAGCTCAAATATCAGCTCCTCCATGGTTTGGGTGGTGTTGTTCCGACACAAGTATATCACCACCCTCTTGATCTAGAAAAAATAATATCGGTGGAACACCAGAGGGGAAACATCGTCAAGGTAATTAGCTGAAAGCAGCCTCCCTGACAAAACAAATCCTCCTCCTCCTCCCTTAGGGCATTTCAACTTACGTAGGGCAACAGCGTTGTGTCGCTGCTGACACCACACAAGCTCATGAGAAACTGAAGAGTGATTCTCAGGTTGTTGATCCACTTTTCATTGCTGACCAACGCATTCCAGGCATTTTCCATCTCTGGTCCAGGTACATCATCCCCATACTGGGGGGGGGGCAAAGAGCATAGCAAAAGCAGATATCATTACATTATCTGTAAGACAAAGGTACCAGACCAGATTCTGCAATTGGTTGATTTAGTTTCCTCTCAACATGACGTACCTTGGCGGTCATGAACATCAGGTTGTTGAGCACCATAGATGTGGCTTGCAGGGAGCCCCAGCCAGTGCCCTTGAGTGGGTGGGACTGTCCCATGCTGTCAGTCTGACCAGCCGCCTCATATTCTGGGGTGCTAAGACCGGAGATCGGGGGCGGGAGGCTGACATCCACCAGTTCTATGTTACTGAGCCAGGGGAGGAGGTAGGTGAGCATGACCTGCCTCCCATTGGGATGGGTGGTGGGGAATCTCTGGCTGACCTCTGCGAGAGACAGAGATTAGAGCGTCATGACTCATCAGTGGGTACGGCAGTCTGTTTACGCCACATGAAAATCTGTTTCACACTGACAGTGTTTCCGACTCAATCCTGTCCTTTTGTACGAGTTCAACTGAAAATGGGGGAGTGCTTTGGACAGCTCATATTTCACTACTGCTGTGGTTAGCGAGAGATACAGTTAGTGATTTATTTCAGAGTGGGATGGGACGAAAATAATTGTACTCATGACTTGTAAACACATTCTTATACACACCCACATACAAATACATGCACTTATGCTTACAAACACATAAACACAAATAAATATGTATGCACGCACACCACACGCAGGCGCACACCACACGCAGGCGCACACACACACGCACGCACGCGCGCGCACACACACACACACACACACACACACACACACACACACACACACACACACACACACACACACACACACACACACACACACACACACACACACACACACACACACACACACACACACACACACACACACACACACACACACACACACACACACACACACACACACACAGGTACCTGAGAACAGAGGCAGAGTGAGCTCAGGGTACATCCTAGCCAGCTGGCTGGAGAGCTGGGGCAGAGAGCTACTATAAAGTGGTGGCAGTGGACCATGGGTGCCATAGAGGATATTGCCTGGCTTCTGTTCCGCAATCCTCTTAGAGTACACAAAGAGCTTAGCTTCAAGAATCTGTTCAAACCAGAGAAGAAACATGTCATTTGCATTGTCAATTAAGAGAACAAGAACAGAACCTGCACATTCATATACTCCAATACAATTTATTCAATTGCGTTTCGAGCCCAGATTCTAGTATTGTTCTATATGATCATTTCTAATACACCAGCACCCAAAAAAAGTGATGTGCGTATTTCATTATCTTTTGCATTTTCAATTAAGAAGAAGAAACATATAGCTGTTTCTCACCTGCATCAGCTGCATAGAAATCTCATAGATTTCTCTGTTGGTGTCTGATGCCTTGAAGAGCACCAGATTGAGGAGTGTTACAATGTCACATGGGTAGTTTCTGCAAAAAATAAATTAGCATGACGTAATGATTCAGAATTAAAATCCTTGTAAAGGCGGCATATTATACAGTATGTGCTCTAGGGGACACTAATTGCAAAAACAAGAAACAAAGCACAATCTCAGATGAGTAGTGAGCTCTTTAATAGGATTAGCTGATGTGATGCTTTGAAGTCTAAGTTAATTTGCCTGTGCCTTCAACACTTGGAGGAGAGATCTATGAAGATCTGGAGAATTTCCTAATTTAATTAGCCACAACATTATTGTGCTGCATCTCACACATGGCGACCCACAAACAAAACCAGTGTGACAAAGAAAACAATTATTTCACTGTGAAGCACGTGGCTGCAATTCGACATAATGCCAAATACTTACAAAGGCAGATGATGGAATGAGATTTATGGGCCTACCTGCTGCCACAGACAGTAGCAATAGCTTTGAAGCAGCCAGAGGCGAGCTGGTAGGAGCCTGTGTAGCAGCGGTCTACAGCCCAGTTGAATAGGTTGACCTGGTCAGCGTTGAGTTCAAGGAGGAGGATGACAACTTCACAGCCAAGCTGGTGGACCTGAGCCACAGGAAGAGAAAACACTCAGACAAAACAAGTCTCTCCTGGGGCTGCCTCAGATAGAACGGTCCCCATTACCCAGTAATTCAAGCTAAAGATTTTCTGAGGCTATATCCATTTAGAAAGATAAATGTCTCTGAGACTTAATTGTGTCCTGCTTTCTAAAAGGCTTGAGGAAGGATAGCTTGGATGGATTGCAGAGATTTTAGCCTTGACATAGCAAGAAGATGATAAATTACATTTTATGGGCAGCCGTCCCAGTCAATATTACTCATTCTGTGGCTATTAAGATGTAAACGAATGAGTGCAAGTGCAAAGTCAACTTGGCAACTGGGGAAAGAATAAGTAAAATAAACATGCATGTGCAAAGACAAGGTGATTCATCTTGACATTGTATTATAGCAGTCATTTGAAAACAATATTCAGCTAATTCATTCTGAAACAAATTCCACGCTTCTCTGTTTGCCAACACCGCAGAAAGACAAAAAGCAGGCATTTGGCAGGAACATCATTTATGTTTTTATTGTATTTTATTTTTTTGTTTTAATAAAGGAAGTCAAAGCAAAGTATCAGACAGGCTTTTGAGGTCAGGTCTTTGTTTAAATACACTACTGTAATAAATTGTTATCCACATACCCGCTGATCCTGGCAAGCTAGTATATTATCCAGCCACTTATAGAGGTATCCATCCGGAGAGAGGCCAACATTATCAAACACAGGCCCACAGCACAGCACCGCAGACATAGCCTGGAAGAACAAACAACATGACAGGCACGCACGCACGCGCGCGCGCACACACACACACACACACACACACACACACACACACACACACACACACACACACACACACACACACACACACACACACACACACACACACACACACACACACACACACACACACACACACACACACACACACACACACACACACACACACACACACACACACACACACACACACACATTTAACCAACCTGGTGTGAGCTTGTAGATGTGTAGATGTGCTATTTTTGCTGTTTTGTTTTTTAAGGTTTAAGTGATTTAGACATGGTTTCCACCATGGACATGGAGTTGTTGGGGCCATGTTTGATGTTGCTGACTCAGTGATTTTGATATCACAAACCATGCATTTTGATGCATGCATTACGATTATTTACATTTTCACTTTTAATTCAAGATCTCCCCTTTTTAACTTTATCTGCATTTGAAAAACACTTTTTAGAGGGTTGGATGGAAGAAAAACCTTACATAACATTCATAAAAAATGTTGGATACAGCAGTTGATTTCAATAGCAACTATAAAAAGTAATCATGTTGTATGTGCTTTTAATTTACGCTAACGCAAATTGAACGTGAACTTGAGAACTATGCTTACTGTACCTTGAGGGCCCAATATTGATATCTAGTGATCTGGTGATTTCTATCACTGTAGCGGTCCAAAGGGGTGAACATAATGCTGAATGGGCCAGCCCATTGGCTGAACAGGATAAAGAGGTGATGACGAAGGCTCTGCTGAGGGAACAGGAAGCGTCTGTGGTGCACTGTGGAAGAAGGGACATAAAGATCTCTTTATCGGGAGGAGGTGGAGGAAGAGGCAGCACAATCACTCAGGAAAATCAATACCAAGCAAATTAGTAAAAGCACTTTTTTTTTAGATAGAGAGAGAGCTAATAAGGGCTTGTTCCTCCTTGACAGGTCATCTGCCATTCATCAGGGACTACAGAAACCCTGGCGCCTGGCAACCCATGAGTCATCACCTGTCCTTGCCTTCTCCCTACCTAAGCTGCTCTATTTTTGGAGCAACATCCCTTGAGAATGTGTTCAAATCAAGATCAATGTCAAGTGGACCGTGCTTCTTGTGCTCTGCCAACCCTGGTTAAATTGAATCCTGATTTATAAATCACAATTCCCTGCTGCATGAAATGGGACATTCTGATGGATTACACTTGACAGCTACAGAAAAGTAATACAGGACACAATCTTTGTAGAGATCCACAGATCCTTTTTGGTGTTTTTTTTTGTTGTTCAGTGACAGGCCAGTAAGATTGTTATAGGTGCCAGGGGCAGCCGTATCTGAGTGGGTAGAGAGGCCGCCTGGGCTTGCCCAGTCTACCTGTCAAAAGTGTCCCAGAGCAAGACAAGCCCCTAACAGCTCCCCCTGTGCACTCATCTGAGCCACCTGAGCAGCCATCTGCTGGGTGAAGCAGTAAAATGAATCCCCCCTCTCTTGGGAACCAGAAAAAAAATTATAATTCCTTGCACGACTGTGATCTTCAGTTGACTGTATATTTGAGTTAAAAATACATCATCTTCTGTCATATGGCACAGTCAGGCGTATATCTAAACCTTTACTGTCCACAAATCACAATTTGGGTCTTCTGGTATGAAGAGGATCTGAATCTGATCTGGGTTACCTGGGACACACTGGATGAGGTTGGCCACCATGGCACTGAAGTGAGCTCGGATGTCCTTGAGGATCTCTGCATCTTTGTCATTCTCAGCTTCCAGAAGCATCCGGGTAAGATCCACATACTCCAGGAACAGAGCGCCCAGAGCCAGGGTGTCGCGTTCCAGAGCTCCATTTGTACTGTGGGAAATGACAGGAGTCCAGGAACACAGAGACATGACAATGACAGGAATACACACAACGGAACAAGAAAGCTACCATTTTCATATTTCACTCTCAACATTTGTCACAACTCAAACAGCAATACTATGTAAAATGTAAATATAACCATAAAGTAGTGAACCACTATGTTACAACATGTCACTCCAGTTTTGTCTCTTGGGTTATTGTGAATCCTAAAAGGCGTGCATGACAGACTACCACTTCACCGTATGGGGTTACAGTGTGTAATGTAAGGTGGTGTGACACCTCACTGACCTGTCACTGATGACACCTGAATCAGCCAGTAGCTCAAAGATCCGCAGCAGCTGCAGTCTCAGAAGATCTCTCCGCTCACGTCGCTTCTTGTTC
Source organism: Gymnoscopelus microlampas (assembly GCF_963454915.1). Lineage (NCBI taxonomy): Eukaryota > Metazoa > Chordata > Actinopteri > Myctophiformes > Myctophidae > Gymnoscopelus > Gymnoscopelus microlampas. The sequence continues at coordinate 44,821,630 of NC_139945.1, read as the reverse complement.
TGTGACAATGAAAAAAAGGAGAGCCCAGTCAGATCACGACTGCTGCTCCATGCAAGCTCCCTATAGCAGCATTATAACCGCTATTATGTTTATCTGAGATAAAGAGAGAGATCAATCTACGCGTAGTGTACTCTCTGTATTTAATGCATTGTGTTGTAAAGATAAAGAACCCACCTCAGGTCTTCTTTCTAAAGCTTCTTTCATGAGTGGATGTAGCTCCTCCACGAGTTCCCTGTGCAAGTACAGTTAAAATATGACTTGGCAATCATGATACGCAAACCAAAATGGCCTTTTGAAGTCACTGAAGGAAAGATAGTTTCCGTGCTAATCCACACTAAATCAAGCATTCCCTTTTGAAAATGAAAAGGTGTTTGGGCTCAAATCTAATTTCCAGGATAAAATGAGACGGGATGTGTTTAAAATATAAATGGCCTGAATGCACAAAGCAAATCTAATCCCGCACTCATCTCTCCTTTAAATCCACACAAATACACACCAAAATAGACTTTAATCACCAAAATAATACTTCTGGTAATAACTTTCATGTCATTTATTGTGTCCATAAGCGGAGTGTCGGTGGTTGTTTGAGTGTCTCTGACTAATGGGAAAATGGGATGGGATGGGAAATTGCTGCATTCTTTCTTATTATAGCTGTTGTTATTATAGTTGTTGTTGTTACTGTCATTACACTGTAGTTGTTATTATTGTTGCCGTCATCGTTGTATCTCCCCTCACTCCCTCGCACACCAACGTAGTCGGTGTGTGAGGACGTAGACTCCCCCCCAGAACCTGGTTCTGCTTGAGATTTCTTCCTGTTAAAGGGGAGTTTTCCCTTGCCATTGTCGCCAAATGCTTTGACCAGGGAGAAACGTATGGTCTCTGCTTTATCTATAGTGTCTTGAGACAACTTGTTGTGATTTGGTTGGTGCTATCATCTTGCTTTGAGGTTACAGAAGGGAGGTGTATAGTATATCACATACTGTAAACAGTGAGAAAGTGAAAATTCTGTTCTCCTACATTGATAAAGTGCAGTTTGCTCAATGTCTTTCGCAACCACAATTCCATTTGGTGAAAACTCTATGATGGTGCTTTCAGATATACCTGAATACAAGGGAGTTAGTGCGACCAAAGCCCAGTACGAGAGATTCTGTGAGCTCAATGCTCTCCGCTCTCATTAATGGGACTAACTGCTTCAGGAGCCACGCCACAGATGGACTCCCGATCACCTGTAAAAACATATAAACATTACACAAGACTACTAATGCACTTCAAAAGTGCATCAAATCCTTTAAAAACACCAAAGATGTGTATGTGAAACGTGAATGAATACGTATACAGTATATCCATACATTTGAATATATACAAGTTTCATATTCTGTTCCTTTCATATAATGAAGCTGTTGTTGTAATTTGACACTTTGAGCTTAAATGTCAACAAGTTGTGCATGAACACCTGATCCTAGGGAGACAAAGCACCTGGGAAATTAATAAGACCGGAGGGCCGGGAGGCAGCTACCTTGTTATCGTAGCTGACACCGCTGTCAGGTGTGGTGGCCATGATCTCAGGTGTCGACACTCTCAGATGGCCAGGGCTCATGATACTGGGCTTGGCCACCCCAAAGCAGAGGATCAGATAGTTCCTCCACAGGGTAACATAATTGTCTCCACTACCAGAGGTGCTGGTCTTCTTAGCGTACACTGGATTACTGGTGAGGAAGGAATTTGTTTTTAATTAAATGAAATGAAGAAAATCTAAAGTTGATTAAGCTCTATGTAAAGCTAGCTATATCGCCGCAATATCGTGATAAGTATCGCAATATTTCATATTATCGAATACTGGCCCAAGCCTAAATAAGGAATGCACAGTCAAATCTAGAGCGTTACTTCAACTCATCAAGTGTAAGATTAGCATGTCCAGTCTTGAACTTGGCGTGGTGCAGAATGAATGACTTACTTTGGGTCTACTAGGGGCATGAGGAGCTGCATGCGAGTGAAGGCGTAGGGCCAGGCGTAGCTGAGTGCTGTAGGGCAGTGCTTGGGCAGGTTGTCCTGCCGGAGGAGGCTGTAAACACACAGCACCCAGGGGTCCTTCACAGACTGGGCAAAGATCCACACATGGGAGGGGCTCCTAATGTCATAGTGACTGTTTACCAACACTGCATTCCATTCTACTAGCCACTGAAGGTCCATGTTGTGGCCCAGCGGCATGGTCGCCTGGGAAGAACATAATGAACAAAAGAACACAAGGGTCAGGGGACATGTCTGCATTCTTCAGCCAATTTAGTCTTAGTATTATGTGTATGTGTGAGAATGTATGAAAATGTGTTAATAAAGGAAACATGGCTCTGGTCTACAGTAAAATACACATACATTTACAGTACACATTTACAGTTTATCTCCTAGTTGACTAAGCATTCAGGTAAAACTGAGGACATCTTACTGTGTCAGATATAGCCACGTTGACAAAACTTTCCAGGACTGCAGGGCTGAGCTGGTCCATAATCTCAATCATGGGTTTATCATCGTCCTGCAGAATGCAGATGATAAAATACATGGTCATTATAAACTGTGCACTGTAGAGTGTGGGACGTTAATTGTCAAATTCTCGTCTTAATATGGTTTATTGTTCTTGTAAAGTCTGCCGTCATAATTTTTTACCTCAGACTGTCCAATGGCCATGAATAGACAGCGTATCTCCTTAAGGATGGAGATAGCAAGTTTGCGAGTGCTAAGCTGACAGGAACAGAGCAATACGAGTGCCAGTCCCTCTACAGCATGCAACACAGCCGAGTGTGGCCCTCGCTCTGCAGGGATCCTGGGACTTGAACTTGTCTGCAGCAACTGTAATATAGGTATAACACTGTCAAATAATTGCTGACTTCGATCAAACACTTCAATTCAAACAATCAAGGCATGGTTTTAGTGGGACTAGTTCAAGAGTAGATTTAGATTCAACACTGATTTAAGGCTGTACCTCTGCAATGTGTATTTTAGCCATGTCATGGCTCTTCCCTGGAATGACTAGGGCAAGTTTCCACTGGGTGAGAAGCTGTAGCAGTAGTTTGAGGGAGGTATCCAGCATGCCTTGGTGAGTATCCTGAACCTCACGCAACAGGAAGTTAGTGTAGCCAAACAGCACATCATCACGCCAATCAGAGAAGTCCACCAATAGGCTTTGCAAGGAATTCTGGGCTATAAGTCGCAGCTCATCATCCATGTGGATCGTCAAGCTGCAAAGAGCACAGATGAAAAGAAAACTGATGATGCAGTTCATGATAAAGATAAGCCTACAGATATATTAACCAACCACTTTAACCCTGGGGTCCCTATGATTATAGGCAAACTTTCTCAAAAGTATTTTTAAAATTCACACAAAAAACAACAACATCATTTGCAGATCTAAAAGCTCACAAGGTGTCACACCACGACACATTGTGAGCTTGTAGACTGTAGATCTCTATTTTTAAAGAATAAAATAGGGAAGATAAAAATGGTATAATCCATGCAATGAGTTTCGTAGTGTGAAACAGAGTATGTAATTTCTGCTACAAGCATAGGATATTTAACGAGTCATTTGTAAATGGATTTAATGTTAGATAATAATGACACTTGATATCCACAGTTGAAAAACAATACTAGTCACAGCTGTGGCACAGATGTGAGAACCACACGAAGATCCACGCCTGGCTTTTTTTTGCTTTCTTCTCTACCCCAAAGTACCATGTTGATAATTCAGACTGAATGTCATAAAAGTGACATTGGGACATTGTATAACCCACTCTCTGCAATCCTGAAAAATACTTTCACATTTGAAAGAGATAAGAGAGAACACTAGACGCTCTTTCAGAATGCCAAAAAAGCCAAACAATCCATGCAACATATTCCCACATTACTAAAGTGCTGGTAAATAGTGACTAGAAATCGTCCACACAACATGTACTCCTCATGCAAACTCTATACACAGCTAAAAAGGATGTGTGGAAACACTTTTTGGGGTGTGGTGACTTTTGGTGACTAAATCCACAAAATGTGTCCCTCTAATTATGTTCACTTATTAAAGGGACACTTTCATAAGTGAGTTAGGAATCCCTAGCCAACCCTGTAGGCAACGTACTGGATGTTTCCTCACAATATATTGACAATATATTGAATATGACATATTATGTCTATTTTGGTTCTGAATAAAAATGTCAAGATTTCAATATAGTATATAAGACATTCAGGATTTTTTTGTTATTGTGAAATAAAAAGTGGCAGCCATTATGACCCCGGGTCAGGGTTAGCAGTAGGTTAGTATAAACAACATAATTAAAAGTTATAAGTGCCAAAAACATATAGGATTAGTTCACATCCATAATAAAGAACATTTGGCTAGCTCATCTTACTGACAGTAGGGTGACCAGGTGTCCCGCTTTGTGCTGGACTGCACAGCATTTTTATCCCTTGTCCTGCGTCCCACATATTGACACAATGTTAAGCATTTTGATTGGCTCTAGTTTCAAAAGTGAAACCACTGCAGGACAGACACTTTACAAAAATCTGATCTTATCCGATGGCTGTGCAGAAGGCAGGGGAGGCTGTCATCACAGGGCTGCGTTTGAAGTCAGTCAAACTGTGCACATGTGGGTCAACAATCTGTCCCCGTATTTGCTGCTTACACCACGCCCAACGGGGAAAATTATTGCAGAATGAAAACAAACAGAGTGGATGCAGATTGCAGATTTACTGTAGCACAGATTGCAATTGAACTGTTTTGACCGGGTCGCCCTAACTGTCAGTGATTGTGTGGCCAGCTCTTAACGCATTAAAACCGGGAAAGCATCTGTGTCTGCGAGCTTGTACATCTGCTATTTTTGAACATTTTTGAAAAATATATAGTTTGAGAACAATTGATTTAGAAGGCATTTTGTAGAATCTGCCACAGATCTTAATGGGTTAAAGTTAAGGTCATTCATAAAGTCAGAGTTTTTGGCAAACTTAGCAGTGGTCTAGATTTGGATTCTCACCGTGAAAGCAGGTCTATGAGCTCTGGCTTAGACATGCCATCTGGAAGCACACGAGGGATGGCAGCAACACAGGTCCTAAACAAGTCAATCTTTGGCTTCCTTTCACCTCTGAAAGTCAAACCCATGGTCAAATTATACATCATCAACTGCAAATGTTTCAGTTGATTTAGTTATTACACAGGTTGTGAAATTAGAACACGGTATTTAATCTACTATACTATGGTCCTGTGAGTCAATGAGGAGCCAGCAGAGATGGCTGTGATGAGTACCACACTTACGTGATCATGTCCTCAGGTTCCTTGTTCAACATCTGAACGTTAGTCATCATCATGCAACGCCCCACCTCCTTATCCAGGTGTCTCAGGATGTTGTCAATAGCTTTGCGGACTGGAACGTGATACATGGACATTCCTGGACCAGGGGTGATGACAGATGACAACATGGAACACTTATTCATTTGGATCCATCTAATCTATAAATACTCATTTTTAAAAATACGGACAATAGTGACATCAATAGTGACATCACACGGATATTGTGAGCTTGTCGATTTTTGAAAATCCCAAGGCACAACTGAACAAGTTTCAATGCACCAGTGTTGATTTCGTCGACTAAAACTATGATGAAAAATGATCGTCGGCTACCTTTTTTCACTGACGAAAACAAAATAAAAACGAAATAAAAACAAATCTACGATGACTAAAAGTGAGACTAAATATATTGTCAATTTCGTCAACAAATAAGAACTAGACTAAAATGTTAGGGAGGGACTAGTGGAGTTGCGCTCTGAAAATAGCCGATCTACAAGCTCACAACGCGTCGCAGCGCGACACGTTGTACACCAAGTATAAAATCAGCCATTACGACGCCATCAAGGCACCACCAAAATACATTTTAGTCGACTAAATCAACTGTAGATTTAGTCGACCAAAGTCTTATGATATTTAGTCGACTAAAACCAGACTAAACAGTAAAACATTTCAGATGACTAAAATATGACTAAAATTAAATGGAATTTTATTCAAAAGACAATGGCTAAAACTAAATCAAAATTTGCTGTCAAAATCAACAGTGCAATGCACACCAGTGTGCCTCGGCACACCGTTTGGGAACCACTGGGACAATACTCACCGATGACTTTGGCGTCATCATCAGTCAGCGTTTTGCTGAGGTAGGTCTTCTTCACTCTGAGTGTGTTCCCAGAGGGCGGGTTGCAGCCAGTGTTAGGCATTGGGGGCTCACCGTCCTTCTGCTGCAGTTTATCCGCTATGACCAGGAATGCCCTCAGACCGATATTCATTCTCTGAAGTACATCCAACAAAGTTTTCCATCACATTCCTATACATTTATAAACAGTATGTGAAGTGGACAAGCAAAATATTCCACTACAGCCTGTGTGTGGTCTGTACAATAGTTTAATGAAAATTAAATGAATGATGACTGAATGATGAATGTAAACACTGTACCTCTGGATTAAGACTAAAGGCTTTTGCTGGTTTCCCAACACAAAGTAGATCAAAGATGATTTCTTTCATGGCAAAATCAAGTCTTTCCTGTTGAGAGAAGAGACAGAGGTTAGATCAGCATGTGTATTGTGGCAGTATGGTTGTTTTATGATCATCTCCTGTACATAACAGTGTAGTTATACATGTTGAAAGAGAACTTTGAATATTTGAATTATGACCTTTGTTGACAAAAACACATCTTCCTGATTACCTGTGCAATAAATTGGATGATTTTGACAAAGATATTGAGGGGCATATCTCTTGGTACCACACTGCGTGATCCTTTGGGGAACAAGTTTGTAACAATGGTATTGAGGCGCCTGCAGATAAAGAGAAAATTACGAATTGAGAAGCATGCTTTGTATCATCCAAGTCCCATGTAAACAGCTGAGATTGTGTTTGGATTTATAACTGACACAGAACACGAATTTGGCCTGTTTTACGCACACAACTTTGATGTGGTTTATTTTCAAGAATTGTTTATTTCAGGCCTAATAGACGTGTGAAAAGTCTGGCTTGACCTGTTTGCATCTCCCCGTGTGGGCTCAGGGCTGGTAAGCATGTCTGTGACCCGCTGTTAAACCTCTAAGGCCACCAGCACACTTAATCTGGTGTGCCCTAACCCCATGCCTGTTGAGTGTTTGTACACTAACGCCATGCCTGTTGAGTGTTTGTACAACAACACAATGTTCTCCTTACTCTTCATCCACGATTTCCATTTTGGACTTACTTACTATGATACGTATGTGTGTGTATGGTCAATGAGGTACTTAAGAACAGCTTTTGATCTACTCTGATTGTGTAGTTTGTTTGTTTGCAGCATGCAGCATGCTGTAAACAACAAACAGGAACCAAACCAATATTCCAGTTAGGAATTAAGTCAAATGGGGACAAACTGTTCACACGCACAATGTTTTAGCTCTCCCAACCTCAAGATTACTTTCTATACTTGGCCTTGCTTATGCCTTTCCCTGGGTTTTGGTTCTATTGTGGTTTGGCTTCAAATCTTTTAGGAATTATCTGGAAAATGGACACATAGCAACTAAGTGATGGTAAGAGTACAGCTATTTACCCCTGTGTTGCGGTGTTGCTCTCACACTTGATTCGGATCATGTACACCCACAACAGGCGATACAGGGACTCCAGTGCAACACGAGCCATTTTGGGGTCTTTACTCTGTAACAAATTCAGTTAGCCAAATCAATGATCAACAGTCAACAAAAAGGCTTTGGCAGTAAAGCTCCAATGCTCAACACAAAAAAATTAGAAAAAAATAAACGTATTTGTTACATAATGCATGAATACTGACAAGGGATAAATAAGACCTGAACAGACCAAGCTGCCTTGCCCTGTATAACTGTGACTACGTCGGGAGATCAGATTGGTTAACATTGAGTGACGTTTCACGAGTAAACGTTGCTCCAAACATTGCACAGACTACTGCTGACGGTCACGGCTGGCTCTGTTCTGTGCCTGCGTGAGAGGACATAACCCTTGTAAAATATAGGAGAGTGACTCCTTTCCAACTGACAGTCGACGAATATGTCTTTCTGTTTTTGTTAATGGGGCATCACCTTTGACCCAGATCATTATGGGCGAACCAGTTCTCTCTTGAGAATGAGACTTCAGGTCTCAATGAGATTATCTGAATAAAAAAGGTAAAAAATTGCACAAAACTCACTACAGGAGCTATATCAACCATTACATTGTCATCTTATCAATCGTGACGTTCTTTATCCATTAAATATGTTTGTGTAGTCTCTCTCTCTCTCTCTCTCTCTCTCTCCCTCTCACACAGACACACACTCTACACCGCTGATTCAGCATACTGAATTGGGTGATTGGGCGCTAATAATGCTTGACTACCTGCAGCACATTGGAAACTTAAATATATATTGGAAAGAAATACAACAGATGCTTCTCGGCAGCCAGATTACCCGACAACACCTTGGCGTGTTCAGGTCTTAAAGTCCTCACAGTACTCTTGTTATAAGAATCATTAAAGTAGCCATGCAAAAAAGCACAGCAAGTTACTGTACAGAAGCATGTATGTAATAATTACATTAGACAGTTGCTATACATGCACAACTTACACAGTGTTACATCACTAACACAGTGGTCAATTTACAACTTATCTTACCTTGAGGTTAGAAAGGCAGTTGTTGAGGAAAACATGCCATCTGTTGAGAAAGAAATCTTTATGGCTAACACACAGCAGACACGTCACCAGTGGGTATAGAGCCTGTGAAGAGGATAATGAATGTCAATGATACAAATTATGCTTCATCACACAACTGACCTGAGTAAACTAGCCCATATCGTACACTTATTACACCATAAGTAGGTGGATACAGGCAAATTACTTATGTTTAAGGTTTTCTTTTGAATAGTTAATTATGGAATGATACTGTGCATTATTAGAGGAGCAAAATTATACATTATACAAGTGAGTACACATGGCTAATAAGCCTGATATTTGATACTGTCTAAGAAACCGAGATCACTGTTAGAGGTGTGCTAAGAAATGTCCATGTGTTAGTTACTTTATTTATGCATTTTATGCATTAACCAATGTCTAAAATTTGACTATTCATACACTATGTTTAATGTATAGCTAGTTTCTCTGCCTTATAGACTTTGCCTGTCTTCTCTTGTAAACGGCTAGTGCTGTTGGATGTTGATATTACATAAGTGACCTTGACATTCTTGAGGATTCACAGGGACCAAAGGCATGACAGCAATGTACAGTAGTTTTGTATTGTAGACTGTCACAGTGACTGCAGGGGTGTAAGAAAACAAACAGCCCGAACATTCCGTGTCATTTCCATCCTTCGGCAGGGTGACTAACCAGTGAGTGCTTCTTTCTGGATGACAGCTCCAGGGTTGTGACATACAAGCTCTCTACAAAGTTCCTCAGACAGGGCACGTTCACCTCATTTTTCACAGCCTACAGTGGAGCACAACATCACATTATAATGACAAGACAGGCTGTACCACATCCTCACAGTGTTAATCATTTCCCATCAAAAACAACTGTGATTAATGTATTGTAGCATTTATCTGTATCAGAGGGAGACTTACTGCAGCAACAGGAACTAAAATTTCTACAAAAAGTCCAGCTAAGGCATGCTTAATATCTTTGTCCTTGACTTCCAAGAAATACTGGGCACATTCCTGCAAAAGAGAGATCCTCGGTTCACACAGGGTAATTGCATCCAAACTGTAAATGTACACATGTAGAAAATGTAAAGAAAACTTATTTTTAAGGGTGACCTCATTGACTCAGTTGGTTAAGTGTTTAATTTATTTAACAATGAAAATACTGTAGGTCATATGGTAATAAGAAAAAACTAAGTCAATACAAAATTAAGCCAACAAATGCTATAAGACAGGAAGACCTGTAATTGTGCATTGTATGAAGAACTGCAGCAATTGTATGCACTCAAATTGCATGGCACATACTGTATATGATAAGAAATGTCATTCAGTTATTAAGTAGTTAAGCCTTTATTTACACTTCATCGTACAATGATAAAACGGGGCGAACATGGCCAATGTGAGCTTGTAGGTCTGCTATTTTCAAAAGGATTTGGACAAATATAGAAAATGTATTAAAAATGTTTGCCTACGATGACCCAAAATAGGAACGGCAGGTTGAAATTTAAAGTGCATTGTACCTGCATGAACTGAAAGGAGGCTTCAAAGTCTTCCACTGGATACATTTTAATACGGAAGAACTTCACACCCATGATCAGACTGATGGTACTCTGGACTACATAAGGACTCTGCTCTTTCTGTCGGAGCTCCTTTAGCTCAGTCATGAACTTCTTTTTCACAGCAGGAAACCTTAGGAGAAATGTTTAAAGAAACGTTAAATAATGAGGTGCCTGCAAAACCCCTGTCAAACTGCACTTCAAGACTGCCTCCATTCATCCATTACAAATCTAAAGTACAGATGTCTCAGAAGGCTGCGATATGGGGTGGATAAAGCAGCACCAGATCCCAAAAATATCCTCATCTGACCCTCTCTGTCTGTAGACCACAAGTCTCTGCGCCCAAAGATAAACTCCTCGTCTAGCACCTGATCCTCTTGCCAAATTGAATCAGAGATGGGATTCTTCTGTTAGTCTAAATTTAGAGGGTTATTCATCACGGGAGCTCATGTGGGCATCCACTAATCTCTTCCATAGTGGCTCATACTCTACCTGTAAGAAACTGAACACAGCTGCTACTGTATACTGAGATGAGGATGAGTTGCTCTTAGTCATGTGAAAAACTCTAGTTGAGATAACGTATTTCCTTGAATTTGTTTGACTTAATGGAAATAGCACCCATTTCTCTAAAGGCATTCCAAATTGTATACAGTCATTTTGATCCAAATCATTTTGGATTAGGGTACCACACTAAAAGCCTCATTTATATTCCATTGCAGGATGGCGTAGCTTGTTGAAATAACTGATTTTCAAACCAGCAATGCATTGCATTGTTAGCTTAAAAATGAAAGCTTGAACATGGAGGCCTCCCAAATCTAAGCAATGTCCCAAGTCCTCTGGAAAAGCCTTTCAGTGAAGCATCTCCCATATGAAATTAAACAGAGAGAACTTTGAAGAGGTCTTATGCAGTCACACCAACTCACCAGCTCATATCTCTATTTTGAGAGTTTGCTTCTTACCGCAGTGGTTTGAAAACTTCAAATAAACAGACACCAATTTCCAGTCCTAGTTTGGTGTGAAGGGTACTTGTCCAAAAAATCTGTCCCTACATCATGTGCTGGTCTCTTGAAACAGGCAATGTCTTACACAGAGGCATGTGGAATTCAGCCATGCTATCATCAAGTGGCATGACACCAGACCACAACAGACAAGTGCATAAAGCTCACTGATAGCTAGATATTTAACCACTTAAACCCTGTATACTTTGTTTACCAGTATCCCCCAGGGGTCTATAATTTATCCCCTGCTTTTTCCCCTCTACACCAAATCCCTTTGTCAAAAATAGCACAAGGCTTTGCATTGCGACATGTTGTGAGCTTGTAGATCAGCTATTGTCACTGAATGTTCGCCTATTATGACAAGCCCAGAATAGGGATGTTAAGGTTTAAGTGGTCAAAAGGAATGGAAAGAGGATGTTTTGATTACATTAAAAAGAAAAAGAAAAAAGAAACATGCAGGTGTCATGTTTGTACAATAATGTCAATATAGCATGGTTCATTCTACTTTAATGAGCAGCTATATGATTACTCTTACATGCTTTATTTATTTTTATTTTGACTACTTACTTGGACTGGGCTAATACTCCTATGACTTCTGCATAGAGGTCTGCTACAGTGTGCATGTTGCCAGTGTTAGGACCATGGTACCTGGGAGATACATTATTTAAGTTAAAGAATAAAAACCCAACAGAGCAGAAAACCAAACCTAAAAAACGAAATGGTTGTAAAGAAACAAAAGCTTACCCCTCTTTATATCTAAAGTGCTTGAAGGCTAAGTTAATGACATCATTAACCAAACTGTCGAGGACAGGGTGGAGCGGCATCTAGTTATGGAGAGAGAGAACTGTTATCTATTCCATCTATGTTCTGTTTATATGTTATATGGTAAACCTCCTGTATTTCTACATGTCAAAAATGTGTCCATGTTTTGTTCACAGCCACAACTTGCCCTGTGTAAAGAATTTGTGAGGCATACGTGGAGTGCAATCTGTCACCTGTTTTAAAACTTCTATGAGGACAAGTGAGAAGATAAAGTCAATAGCCAAATCCCTCCTTTCAAGTAGATAATCTCTCTGCTGCTCATCGCTGTTGAGAGGGGAAAAAAAATAGATATACTGTATGGGGATTTGAAACATTCATAAATAGCAGTTAAAACAATATTTCAAAAGGGATTCCTGAGTGTACTCGTAGTTAATGTACTGTATCTCACTTTTTGGATTTGGTATTGGCTCTTGGTCTGTACTCGTGTAGCTCTTCTTCAAGTCCGTTCTGTCTCCTGTACCAGTCGAACAGTGTGCGTAGGATGGAGGGGAGGCAGTACTCAGCCAAAGAACTCATGGAGCTTATCAACTGAAAGAACATTAAGCAAATGTGTTCATGCTTGTCAGCTACTGTACAGTAGCACACCATATCATATACCCCCCAATCTCCAATCGAAGGGTCCGATACGGCACTTTTGAGGAATTAATTTGCTTAATAAACACACTAAGCCCATATCAGTGAGCTAGCTAGAGAATCCCAGACCAGTTGAAAGAGTGAGTTACGATTACGAGTACGACAATCTTTGACGTCGCCACGACGCGATCACGTGATTCATGTAGGGAGCATGTTTCATAAACATTATATATGAATGAGGTTCAACGCTGGACCTACACAGTTGTTTGGAACAACTGGTTGCCCCATGGCAAGCGTTAGTTGTTGTTCTTATTGTTATCTCTGAGCACACCGAAACAAATCACAAATCGGCTGCAAGTTGGTTTTAGCAATAAATTATTGAATATTAAATATTCTATGAATATTCTTTGGTAACCTAAGTCTTTGGAGCTGCCAATAGGTCGAAAAGGAAACAAAAGTGAAGGACAGACGGTCATCTATGATGGCAGTGGTTCTCAAAGTTGGGTCCAGGGACCCTCAGGGTTCCTTGACAGGGTTCCAAATGGAGCCTTACAGGTATGTAACTCTGACAGCGTACCGGGTCCATTTGGTTCCATTTGTATAGTCTCAGAGCTATGGGGGTCCTTGAAATTAAAAATGTTGAGAACCACAGGCCTGTGGGACTGTGCAAAGGGACAAGGTGCCCACGAGGTGGCCTCTCACCCTCGGGGAGGGGAGGGGGAAGGAAGGAAAGGCGGGACAGGTCGGGTCCAACTCCGAGCACACAGGAAGGGAGGAGAGTCTGGTCAGCCCGGGGAACACTGCGCCCTTCATTCAGCGCAGAGCGGGAGAAGAATCCTGGCTCTGTGCGGCTGCTGAATGGCCCCAAGCAGCAGCACAAACACACCCCTGTGGCTGTGAAAGGGCCCTCTCTGCACAGCCACACAGACCTATGGGACACACCTATCGCACAACCAGTGCCAGCACTCTAGGTAAACACTCCCTGCCCTTGACTGGCTCTGAAAGACCTTTTGGGATGTTAGCGGGGCTTTCAGCCATCCACGCTTTTCATGTCACGGTGCATCGCACTAGAGCAGAATGTAATACTGATTTGTTTATTTTTAAATGTGTAGGCAATGCACATGCAGACTTCATCTGTAGCTCCATCAAATGTTACCCCATGTATTTTACTGCATCTCATGATAAAATAAACAGTGAACAATAAACATGCTGATAATCCAGTGGTCCTCAAAAAATGTCATGTCAAGGACCCCCAACATTTTTCACGATTTTTCAATAAAAAAAAAGATACAGTAGAAGCTCACTGTGAGATTGTACATCGGCTATTTCTTAATAGCCAAAGTACAGCATAAAATAGGGTTAAAGTGGTTCAAATGATTGTTATGCCCCCTGGAACCCCCTCAAGGACCCTTGGGGGTCCCCGGAGCTCACTTTGAGAACCACTGTGTTGATCAACTCAATATGTCACTATTTGCTGAAAACCTTTATCTATTGCAGTTGCATCTCACAGTACTTACTTGGTCAAACTGAGGATCTTCCCCCCTCTGAAGAGATTTGGTTAATGGTTTTTCCTGAAAACACAAAAAAAAACACAATTATTATTGATCCAGTGGTGGCCCTCTAAGTTTAGCTTATAGTTATATATCCATCTGCTAGGGACTGTCTGATGAGGATTTCAGAAAAGTAGCATATAGCCCCTCTTTAACCCATTCAATCCGGGGACACATCTGTGTCATTTTTAGATTTCTTTGGGCTATTCAAAAATAGCAGATATACAAGCTCATAGCGCGGCACAGAGCAGCAAATCTTTGAATATATATATTTTTCAAAGCAAACATGTGTAACTCAAATCTTTGCTTCTGGGGGGGATTCTACAAATGTCTTCTAAATCCTAACAGTTTTTTGAAAAAAACTTATGTTGCTATAATCAGTGGTCCTCCTTGGTGTCAAGGACCCCCAAAATTATATGAATTTTGGCCGTGGACCCCCATCTCAAAAATATTTTGTTCCAGGGACCCCCCAGAAGTTGTAATAGAGTTAAAAAAATGTTATGGAAAAATAGATATTCAAAGATTTGCACACATTTTCACGATTAAATCTTTTTTTAGCAGATCTACAAGCTCATAGCGTGGCACTCGGTGCCGCGCTACGAGCTTGTATATCTGCTATTGTTGAATAGCCAAAGACATCTTAAAATGACACAGATGCGTTCCCTTCCCGGTCTTAAAGGGTTAATGAGCCTGTCATCTATCTGAATCCAGGCTGGAGCTAATGTCACACATTAGAGATGGAACATGAGTGATGGGTTCCATTACTGTAGTCTCTTCACTCATCAGAGATGATGCCCTTTATATATAGGGTCTCTGGACTCTCACACACTCTTCTCCTGCACTATAGGGAATGTCTCCTTGATGCGTTTTGCATCGTACTTGTGCCCTGTCAGTTCATAGTGGAGCATCCTATTTCCAAGTAGAGTACATGAAGGCTGCTTGTGAAGAGCTAGGCTGCATTAAACACATGGTGCCTTGCAGGGTATTTATGCACCCTGCAAGGCAGGGGCACAACACAGCTTTTGTGACACTCATATTCAGGAACGGCTTTAAACCACTATATATACATATGTAGTTGACCGGGGGCCTCCAGAGCTCTATACTCTGGACCCCTCTGATTTAACATTTTGTTCAACATTGGTCTTAAACAAAATGACGCCGTCAGTGTTCCATGGAGAGCAAAAACAAACATTCAAACCTCTGCAGAGGAGCACACACACTGCAGTGAGGGGACAGACACACTCCCTGTGGTAATTAACACTTCCCTGTGGAACGAGAGCCATGACTAACAGCTTCCTAAGAATCACATTCCCTAGAATTGGGGACTACATGGCGTTGGCCACAGGATCCAAACTAATGCTGTAGTAGCGTGATATCTTCTTCTTATATCAAAATTGGCGTATGTACAGTATGTATGTAGGGGCCCACAGTATATGTATGTATGTATGTATGTATGTATGTATGTATGTGTATACATACATACATACATATACATACAGTACTGTACGTGCGTACGCACCCACCCACGCACGCACACACGCACGCACGCACGCACGCACACACACACACACACACACACACACACACACACACACACACACACACACACACACACACACACACACACACACACACACACACACAAAACACTGTCAATATGTGAAAAGTCGCCCCGTAAGACATACAAATCAAGCACCCAGGACGGGAGGGCTTGTACAAGCATGGCAATGTAGGACGCATAAAGGACAGTAATGTGCCTGCTCTATGGCTGTCAAACTTATACTGGGTCAGGGGGCTGGAAATTTGACTTCATGAGAGCAGAACCAGTTGTGCATGCGCTTGGTGAGCAACTTTTGAGTGTGTGGGGATTTTCTGTGCCCTCTCCGGTTCTTTGCTCAATGGTACAAAATGCTAGTGTGCTATAGGTCTCCTTGTCGTACAACAGCAATTAACGAAAACAGCCAATTTACAAGCTCACAACTCATCACATCATGATGTGTTGCGAGCTTGTAGATATGCTGTTTTCTGTGTTTTTGAAAATGTTAGAAAACGTTTTGTAAGTTGCATTTGGATCTCCAGCATCAGCACATAATGAGAGACATTGCCCTATGTTGTCAGTCCTGGAGGTGGTTAAAGATGTATCCTGATTTCATAATCAAGAAAGACTTGGCTGTCTGATTTCAATATTTGGAATACATAGTCAGTGTTCATAAATCTACAGTAGATAGAACGGTCCTATGAATAACATGAAAATAAAAACAGTAGCCTATATTCATTATAAGATGACACCATTTCTGTCTACTGACTCTGCGTTTCAGAGGAGGGCTGTGGATGGTTTTTGATATCATCTTTCACTGGTATATTATTCACAATAACACATGTGTTTTTGACATCATTTTGATTCAAGAGTGTCTGCCCAGACTCTCGCACCAAAATGACGTAGGCACTGGAAATGTACCGGAAATTGGGTGTGCGGAATGTATTATGTCTTCTACTGTATGTACGAATTCTGTAAGTTTCCATTTAAGATTATAACACATCAGACATTAAATAAAAATTCCACAATGTGTCCCTCCCAACTGTTTCTATGTTGATGCGTAAATAGGACTCCTATTCCTGACAAAACTACAAGGCCCTTCATCTTACAACAATTGAACATGACATGGTAGGCTATTCAATACTTCCTTTTATTGTTCCTGAGACTCATTTGTATGCCTGAAGCCCTGACAGTCATATATCATTGTAGAGTTTCAGCTGTAAGGGGTGTCGTTAGAAAGACGTTGTATCAAGCAGGCTTCTCACAGAGAACTAGAAAATTGTGCTCCTCAGGGCACAGGTCTCCGCCAGGCCGGGTTGCCTACCCAGGGCCCGCAAACTTTGGTCATAGCCACTTGGAATAGGATCTGAAAAATCTAAAATATACATCTTGATCACATGACCCCAGAGATCATGTGCGTCGATTTGTGTGTTTTGGACAAAATCTGTAGGAGTAGTAGCAAACGGTGTGTTTTGAAGAAAAATGGCAGAAAATGTAATTTGATGCAAACAGGGCCTATAAGTTGCGTCATGATCCAAGGTTCAAGAGTTATAGGCCAGATCGTGAAGTGGGCTGTTGTAGCGCCACCATGAGGAGATTAGAAAATTTGTGATGGAGGTTCTTCCTTGGCTTAGTGGGAATTTGCGTGCTAAGTTTCCCAGCAATCGCTCGGCCACGCCTTCGGCCTGGCGGAGACAATAAATATTGTGATTCTGGTCACATACTAGCTGTTGAAAGCCTCTGACAGAGGGTCTAGGACAGACAATTCTACAACAGAGACTAACAATTTCCATTCAGAACCTTAATCATGTAGGCTTTTGTGAGTGGTTATATTTACTTAAGCACCTTGGGGTTGTGCTTTGATGATGCACATCATAACTGTTAAACCAGCTAATGGAACAAACAACCAAAGCAGCTGTCTTTAAGGATCCAGGGTTGGACTTCTGCCTGCCCTCCATATGAAGTACGAATGTCATGACCTAGTATCTTTCAGCTCTCTTGTATCAAGCAGGGTTCCCATTCTTTCCAACAAATCATTTTCCAGGACATTTTATGTGACCCACATTATGTTTATATTTGATCATACCTCATTGTAACATACTGTACGATACTTAAATATGAAAAGTAGGACGGATCAGTCTTGATCACTTGACTAATAGATAATATGTACCGATTTGCGTGATGTTTGGAAAAAATGATTTGCAAAAATCGTCCTCCTGGTGGGGCTATAAGAGGGCAATGTTAAAAGGGTGGCAGTTCTTCCTCAACATAGCGCAAATGTGCCTGTAAAATTTCACCACAATCAGACGCTGCGTTCATGATTTGCGGCATTTTGTTAGAAACGGGCCACTCCTGCAAACTTTAGATGTCAATCTTAGCCAATCAGGATGGAATATGAAAAATCAAACAGATCCGTCTTGATCACATGACTATAGAGATCATGTGTACCGATTTGCGTGAAATTTGGATAGAATCTGAAGGAGTAATATCCAAAAATGTCGGCCTCCTGGTGGCGCTATAAAAGACAGATGTGAAAATACAGGGCAAATGTTGTTCCTTGGCCTCTAGTGAGTGCACATACAAAGTTTTACACAGATCAGTGTAGTTACAGGTAAAAACATGAATTGGCCTGTTATAGCGCCACCATGAGGGTGATTTGAAAAGAATCGCACGCTGTCTTCTTGATTTGAGGCATTTTGTTCAAAACGGACGGAGCAGTCCTGCAAACTTTGGAAGCCATTCTTAGCCAATCAGGATGAAATATGAGAAATCTGAAAGACCCCTTTCGTTTAATGACTATAGAGATACTGTATACCGATTTGCGTGACGTTTGGACAAAATCTGTAGGAGTACTGTCCAAAAATGAGTTTTGCAAAAAGCAGCCTCCTGGTGGCGTTATAACATATGAGGTTCTGCTCTAGCATCCAGGGAGTGTGTGTGCACAGTTTTGCTACAATCATGCCAACGGTGTTGGAGATTAGTTCACAAACGGAGGGGGCGACGGACACACGGACGGACGGACAGACAGGGTGCAAAACATACTCTCTCGCCATGCCTTTCGGCCTGGCGGAGACAAAAATAAGATTTGAAAGCAGATTATTGTTTCTGACCAGTAAAAGGAAGACCCTTTCTACTGTTCCTGATTTCACTCTGTTACCCATCAAAAGAATTCAGTTCGCCTCCCAGCCCACCTAGTAATACATGTCGAAGTGTCTCTGAGCAAGACCCCTAACTGCTTCCCCCTGAGCGCTCATCATGACCATCTGAGCAGCCATCAGCCGGATTAAGCTGAAACTGAATTTCCCCCGTGGGATTAACAAGGTCTACCAATTTTTTTTACATAATTGATGCTAATAACCTCTAACTGAATGCACAATTTTGATACATGCTAAATGACACGGCCTATTTTCAAGTTCTGCTAAATCAAGTCATGTTAGCAGTATGTATTATCTCAAATTGGAGATTTGGGTAGCAGAAGCATCAAATAAAATTAAAGTTAGCCTTTAGTTTGAGGGTGTTAACTGGCACACTCGGCCAATAACAACCAAGACGTCCTTGTGTGTTTTCTCCCTCCTGATTTATACTTACTTGTGCACTGAATTTCAATGCACAACACCAGTGTGCAACAAAGTGTAAATCAAGCCTCTCAGCTCCATGCACGTTGCACGCACAACAACATATCCCATCACTTCCAAGATTCCCAGGTATTGTGAACTGTTGCCGTGGGTGTGGCGTTCTGTTCCTGATGTGTGGATGTGTCAGCAAAATTCTGCCAGACTGGATAGAGCACAAAGACTGAGTTGGCAAAATAAAAAGCCAAAAAAAGCCAGTGTTCCGAATATATTTTGCACTGATATAACCCATATGGTAAATTCCTCTCAAAATCAGATTCCTCTCTCACAGCCCAGCACCCCAGTCAGCACATGTCAACCTGTTCATCTGTTCCTAGAACTATTAGTCACTGTATTGTAGATTATACACTACAATACAGTGGCAGCTCCTGACAAATCTTTCAGGGGGGGTTGAGAATATATATATATATACTGTAAGTGTAATGACATCTTAACATCATGTTTGCATGTTTGCTCGACAAACATGACTGGAAATCTGAATAAAAACATTCCAGGTTTTCCAGGACGAGTGGGAACCCTCAACCATACATCTCTCAACAACCCAATTCTAAAGATCAGCATACTGCCATATAAAAGACAAACAGTGGTACAATGCAGATAATCTCTCAAGAACAGATTCAGAAAGTGAAAAACGCTGGGGGAACCGTTTTTCCTTTTTATTTGACGATGGGTTCCCAGATTGCAATGCAGACAACACAAGACCAGCAGACAATGTAAAGAGCCCATCATTCCCAAGAGACGGGAGCCTAATTTCTATTTAGTCGTACGGCCACACAGCTCACCAAAAATAAAATATTTTCAACTCGCTCACCAAATTGTCAGTTTAATATCAGTTATGTCTTACGTTATTAAGCTTCACACCCACAACTGACTCACCAGTGGCTCGGCCATGATGATGCGGATCTTGCGCTCAGACAGTGTGGTGAAGTTGGCGAACATGCTCTTGAGGACATATTCGCCCGGCTTGCTCTCTGGATCAATGCTTATGGGCATCATGGCTGGGGGGCCACTCTCTCCTTGAGGAAAGCAGACTGGAGGGATGGGTGGTTTGCTGTATCCGTTCCCGACAGGCGAGGCTGTGGAAACAACAATGGCAAATAGTCAGGTTTGGAAAACCATTTCATTTAGACACTTAAGCACAATTCTGGCGAGAGGGACTCAGTCACAGATCGAGGCTTACAAACATGGACATTATAAAGTTCCCAACATGTTGAACATTCCTGAGGGATATTGTCCAAAGGGCACCAGCTTGCCCCTGGCCCGTTCTTTATTTCTAATGCGACAGCACTTAGAGCTTAAAACACCATAGCTGTGCCTGGCAGCTGCTGTTTTCATTTTGCACAGAAAATGTCTTTGCCTTCTGAGGGATAAAAAAAAGACCATCCTTCAACTACACTAATTCTCTGATGTGGCCCTTTGTTTAATTACATACAGCTTTAGGCCACAGAGTCCACAAGCTAAGCAACTAGTTACAATTCAAGCCAGTGTTACAGTCCTATGCCTCAAAACTAAAAGCACAAAGAAAGTAGTAGAGAGTAGTGTACAAAACACCCAATTAGATGTGTAAAACGTTCACTTAGCCAAATCACTGTAACACATAACTGCACCTCTAACTCATGAACAACAATACAACAGTGGCATAAACCTCAGAATGACAAACTAATTTCATTCAGCTGACAGTACTCTCTGTACTGGATATGCGTAGTAAGAAATGAGACTGGACAGCGAGGAGGTTATCAGAGACGAAGCATTAGTACAGTACATTGGATAGATACTGCAGTGTGCATTTAATAAACATTACAGCATTTAAAAGTCAGATGCAAAACATCAGAGGTGGGCTTTTTCACAAACTCTCTCTGTGGACTTGTCAAGATCATAGGGGGGATCCAAAACATAATGTACAAATGTAGAAGAAAAGGAACTCTATACTGCATAATGATATGATATAATAATGCAAAATATATCATGTCATAGAATGTAATACATGGTTTTATTCATGAACCACAGTATGTGGTTGCTGTGCTACGTGAATAAAAATGGGCAACTGAACATTACCTACTTAATAATGTGGTGTAAGAAATAGATGTTCTGTGTAGGTAGGAGGTAGAGTGTAGCAAAATGAAACGTTTGCATACCTGTCCAGATCAGTGATATGACTGCACTCATATAAAGAGAATTGTCTCTCTCTCCTACATGTTGAATAACTGAAGCAGAGTACCACTAGTCCAAGACAACAATCAGTTTTCTTGTAGATCTGATTCTAAAACAGACGTTGTTCCTAGTCTTTGATATATAATATAAAACAAGAAAACCTTATCACTGGCTCTGCCTATATGCTGGCTGGTCTGCTAGCTTTTTCCCAAACTATGACATTCTTCATGCAGTTATATAGTGCTGGTTATTTACTTTGTTGCTCATCTTTTAGTGATGTTTTGCAGACAGAAACACATATTATAGTTATATTGAATTAATAAGGCCTCTAGTGATAAAAATGTATGTACTGTATCTGTCAAGTATCACAGTTAAAGTTTTAATGTCTATTTCATGATGTAGAGCAGTGGTTCTCAACCTGTGGGTCGGGATGACAGTGAAGTGACAATTAAAGGACTTTTGAATACCTAAAAAAAATTAAAGACAGAAAAGAAAAAATACCATTACTACACCAAAATAATCAACAAAATATAAAAAATATAAAATAATATAAAAACTGGTCAAACATTGCCCAAATTGTCAAATCATCTAAAAAAGAGGCAAAAAATAAATAAATAGCCGATCTACAAGCTCACAACGTAAACTTGTTCTGCAGTTTTCACAATATTTATCTGTGGAGCCGGGTCGAACAAAATGTAATGCCTCAACTCCTACAATTACAAGTGCTTGTCAGGGTGGGGGGTCCCCTGTTCAAATATTATTATTTTGAGGGGTTGCGGCCTAATAAGGTTGAGAACCACTGATGTAGGACAGGGGATAGTCAGCTGCCATATAACATACACTGCATATTATCAGGAAGTGCAGACAAAGCTGTGCTGTCATGGTACAACGACATATTGAACTGCATGTATTGAACAGAATAATTGAAGGAGTGCTATTTCAATTTAATGACCAATAGCAGCTAAATCAATTGCCCTCAGGTCAAAGGTACATACAACTATTACATTAGTGAATTGCTTAAGCAGCTATTCTCAGGTTGTTTACTTTTAACCGTTGAAGGCTTTGCATTACAGTACAAATAGAAGCCAGCTGCAGATATAGTACAGACCACTAAAGGCTAAAGCTAAGCTATCAGATAAAAACAAACAAATAAATATATATAAACGAATAAAGGTCAAGATATTTAGTGAACAAAGCCTTCAAAGTATGTACTGTACTGTAGTGCTCTCTAAGTTGCAGGGGGGTGAGGGGTGCACTGGCATGGGTAGAGAGTTCTTTGACAGTCCTCGTGGAGCTTTTTTGATATGTCCTGTGACGAATGCCCAGCATGCATGTGTATCTGGCACGGCTTCCAGAACATCTCTCACTCCTGGCAGCTCAGCACCTACCCAGACCCTTGATGAAGTTGATGACGCTGGCTTTACACCAGCATACAGCCGTCCCGTCCATAGTGGGTTAGGAAGATACAGTATCCAGTGTTGTGCCAAGGCAAGGCCAATGCACCCTAGTGTACTCCACCAAAGCCCAGGTCTTGCGTGTCCGATGGCTCTGTTCCCCTGGGCATAGCTTCCATGTTGAACATGGGTTAGGTTTGATTCAAAAAGTGAGAGTAAAGGTTGCTGCTTTAGACCACACGATTTCTAGATCTCAATATCTCTCTCTCTCTCTCTCTCTCTCTCTCTCTCTCTCTCTCTCTCTCTCTCTCTCTCTCTCTCTCTCTCCCTACGCTGCCTTCTGCTATGGCTCACTCTCCCCTTGTGACCAAGCAATGCCTTCCAAGAGTGAAGGTCAGGCAGGAATTTTTAGCTGAGGCACAGCACAGTGATGAGGTCTAACATGCTATGGTGGCATAGTTGTGTGGCTATATTTATCCTGGGGTACACACTATACTGACAGATCAGCCCGCTCCTCCCTGTTCCCCCACCATGCAACACATGCTGCACAGACCACCAGTGTAAACACCACTCTCTGCAACACTGTAGGGCTCTTACAGTAAAGTGAGGCAGAATAAGAACTTAAAAAAAAAAAGATTTAGGAGAAACTTAAAACATTTGAGAATCAGCAATAATTATAGGCAATAGAATCCGAATCACGGGACTTTTGTTGGCAGGTATCTTTGCAAATACAGTAAGAGGAATTATGTTAACAGTATTAAGGAATATTTACACAAGTTCTCAAATATACAAAATGTAAAAGTAGAACATTATACCGTACGTAACACAATATTACGGTAAGTTATGACTGCCCTGCAACCCGATACTCTTGATCTAATAGTGCTCATAGCAACAATAGTGCTCAGAGTCGAACGGAGCCCTATTCGAAAAACACGAATCACGTTAAATGGAACAGGAGGAAGTTGACATTGTCTTTGCATTTATCTCATTTGAATGAAGCAGTCTCATGTTGCATGACTTCAGCTGGAGATGGGAGGTAAAGAAAGCAACCAGTGTGGCACCAGTCTGGGAATAGGGAGCTGTATTAAGACTGCAACACTACATGTGACTCGGCAAACAAGGAGCTTGGGCAGAGTGTATTACATCATCGCCATGCTGAAAACTCCCTGAGCATGGTGGTGCTCCCTAGAGGACAATACAAACATACAAAACCTCTCTTTTTTTACAACACACACACGCACGCACGCACGCACACACACACACACACACACACGTTTTTATACCCTCCTTGTGGGGACGACAAAAGCATTTTTATGGAATGGCTCTGCAAGAGGGTACCTTCTGCCTTCTGTGTGTGTGTGTGTGTTTTGTGTGTGTGTTTTGTGTGTGTGTGTGTGTGTGTGTGTGTGTGTGTGTGTGTGTGTGTGTGTGTGTGTGTGTGTGTGTGTGTGTGTGTGTGTGTGTGTGTGTGTGTGTGTGTGTGTGTGTGTCCAGAGTTAATTTTACAAATGGTTGGAGCAATCAGTGCCAAACTTTGTATGCACACAGAAGCACCTCCACTATTATTATTATTATTAAATTACATTTTGGGCTTTTTTAAATTACATTTTGTAATAGAAGTCAATGGGGCTCTGAACGGGCTGAAACTTTACCCAAATGTGGAGTCATATGTCATAGATATGTCATAGATGATTGGCATCTAGATGACTGGTCGCAGGCTGGCTACATGAATTCCACATTGGAGCCATGCTGTTCCCTTGTGGATCCCAAGGTCCACTTTAAACTTTTTCCATTAAACATAACTATTTTAATTAACTTGCTAATCAACCTAACCTAAAATCTATCAATTACACACCCCATGAAGCCTTGAATTCATGGAGATGTTTTTGTTTTTGTTGCATTCATAAGCCAATAATTTGAGTCTGCTACCGGAGACTCCGCCGATCTTCAATGTGACAAAAACTAATATCCATGAATTCAAGGCTTCATGAGGTTTGTAACTGATAGAAAATAAGTAATTTTTTGGGTGAACTACTCCTTTAATCCCTCACCCTAACCCCTAAATGCTTCTTCCTAACCCCAACCTTAATCTTGACTAATTGTAACACTAGACTATGTTTCTTAACCATAAAAATGACCTTTTCCCTCATGGGACAAGAAACATGTCCCCAAAAGGTCAATTTTGACTGGTATCACTATCCCTGTGAGAATTGTCGACCCCACAATGACAGCAATACACGGTACACACATAACTGTGTATACACACCACATCATGCATGTACGCCTGCACACACACACACACACACACACACACACACACACACACACACACACACACACACACACACACACACACACACACACACACACACACACACACACACACACACACACACACACACACACACACACATATACTCATATAGAGACTCCATATCCCATTGAGAAAACAATCAATTTAGAAATCTTTTGTGAACAGAGTGGGTGGATAGTTACATGCCATTGACCTCCCTAACTGGACCCAGCGTTCCAGTATCAACAGAGACTTTTGAGAGCACCTTATCCAGCTGTTGTTAAAAATATTCATATTGCATTTCTATGAATGGGTAGAGGGCATAGCCAGTTCTGTCAAGGAATAACATTAACATGCAATTATTGTATTAACCTTCCTCTTGAGCTGGGAATAAAAGGACATTGTGCTTAGGTTCTGTATTGATGGCTGTTTATAAAAAAAGTGTGATTTTATCGGGGGGAGATTTACAGAAAACATTTAAGTGAATAAATCACTGAATTGTATTCCAACTTCAGTACTGCACAGCAAAATACTCACAAATAGGTTTAGGCCTAGTCAAAATTAGTTTAACTTAGTGTAAATTTGAGACTTTATAAGTTAAATGTTTTTCTCTAAACTTGGTCTCTATTTCAGCAGGGAGTCATTCACCAAATGTGGTCTACGACACAATGACCTTGCTGAGATGTCAGTGGAGGAAGCAAATATTTGGAGCCAATGAATCCAACAACATCCTCTTACAAATAAATTCTCTTGTTTAGTTGATGTGCCACAAAACGTTTGGACAAAAAGGGTAACAAAATAAAGTGCAGACTGCTTACAGACCCCTTTGAGAATTAGATTAATCACCAGACTCAAACTACTGACCATCGGCTCTGTTTTAGCAAGTTGACATCATGCTGGAAACTACTGCATGTTGTGAGGGTGCATTTGGCCATTCATATAAGAACCTGCTGAAATATAAGTGTGTCTCTCACAGTGGATGGGAACATTCATTCATCTCTACCTCCCACAATGCAAGGCAGTGTTGAAATCCTATTTTCAACTCTTCAAGGAGATAGTAGGCACAACACAATGAAACCATGATGCTTATTGTTTCAGCTCGTCTCCTCACATAGAAGCTTTGTTTAGCCAATCATCAGACTGTGCCTTTTTCACCGCACCTCCCCTCCTGCTCTGATTGGCTGACAATGGACCATGCTTAGAGCAAGAGTTGTGGAGAGAGGCGTTAGAGGAGGAGAGAACAAAAAAAAAGAAAAATCAAAACAAGACCTGATGCATCTGCCATACAATGCTAGCTCTGTGCTGTTAGCCTGCAGTTCTTGCATAAGGACTGGTACACTGGCAAAAAAAAAGTGACCCTTAAGGTTATTATTTACTTATTCCTACTTTGCTTATGTTGCAGTCAAAACTAATGAACAATGACAGATACAATTGCTCCTTAATTCCATACACCTGTCCATGCACAATCCATCAATAGCATCCTTGACACCGTCAACACTAGATGAGACACTGTGTGCTACCCTTGGCAACTAATTCAGCAACTACTGTAGGCATTCTGCCAATCCACAGAAAAAAAGCACTTTAAGCACAGCCGTGGTAAGAAAACCGTCTTCATTACCATCTTGTGATTCATTGCATAATGGCCAGTGTAAATGGATGTGGTGTTTTGTGGAGAGATGAGATTAAGAGATCACATAATTAATGATAAAGTTAAAAGCACAGCTGCAGGCCTCTGGTGATACAATGCCTGACTGTGTCTTTATCAGCAAAATGACCTACTCTGAGGATTATGCAACATCATCAGGAGATGGCACAACATTTCTCAGTGTAGAGAGGGACGGTCTGTCCTTTGGTATCCACTTACATTCAGATTCAACAGACTATGCAGGTGGTGCAGGATGCTTCTTTTAAGCAACATTACCATTCTGTCTTAGTGCCAGATGGCATTTTGCAGTTTGTTGACAGTGGAGACATGCAGCCACATGTGTAAACATTAACACAGCGATCACCTAGCAAACACACTAAATAAAGTGTACATTTGCTTACAGTTAGCTAAGTTATAATAATAATGTTTGGAAAGGAATCCATCATACTATTATTTAATGATTAGTTTGCTTGTTTTGTCTTCATGCATATCAGCACTTCAAAGCATAATCATGACATCATCAGGAGCATAATGATTAGAGTCATTATTTGAATTTTTTGGTGTCACCGTGATCAACAATTATGCAGCCAGTGTGTCTCAATTTTTAACCTCTTTCAACCTGGTGTCCCAATATTTTGGGCATGTCATTAAAGGTGAAAATGAATATCTACAAGCTCACAACGGCTCTCGATGAGATGCATTGTGAGCTTGTATATCGGATATTTTAGAAAATTAGGGAATACAGCGGTTACAAATCGGTAGCCCAGGACTCTCCAAAATTGGGATCAACTTGGAACCTAAAAATCTGGCATCTAATCATGATGAGTCCCATCTCGACATGGACCACAGTGGAGTTGTGAGCTCTGTTCAGGACATGCAACCATGCAACCAAGCTGAACCTCCACTAATCCTATTAGAGTGGCCCAGCACATAATAGGAGCTATTTAGACTCTGTGGCAGACCCATCTAAGGGAAAGGAAAGCTGGAGGCTGAGACAAGACAACAGAAGTGAGATATGGAACCACCATCAGTAGACATTTGGCAGTGCACAGGGGACTGATACTTCTCCATGGTAACACCTCCATAAAAGTGACTGAGGAAGGATCCTATGTTTGTTTGTTTTATAGCTAGCAGCAGCACACTGTGATTTGGTGGTAAAACTTTAGTTATAATGGCCCTCCTGCCATTACAGTAGGTGACTAGGCAACTTTTGTCTTTTAAGTGAGGTGGTCTTTAGCTGGAAGTGAAACCTTTCTAACTTTCGGCACGTCATGCACTGAGCAATAAAAACACGCTGAGCATCTCAGCATGTTCCCTCTACCGACTGATCACAACAGACAGCAGAAAAGCAACCTTATTTAACCCCCGGCGAGACAACAACAGATAACCACAACGAAAGAGACATTGCTGCCATGTCTGCCACAAACGACAACAACGACGACAACAACAACAACAACGACGACAACAACAACAACATCAACAAAGTAGACTATACTACTCACTGCCACTCCAGGATTTCAGCAGAGATTTGATGCTGATCTCAAAGAAGCCAGAGTCCTGCTGGCTGGCCATGGCCGCAGCTCAGTGTGAGAGTACTTCCCCTCTGGTTGTGTTGTTTCCCAGTAAGTAGTAGCAGCAGCAACAGCAGTCACAGACTGGGAAGCAGCAGGTACAGCCTGCTGTCACCTCTCTATGATGCACACAGAGCTGTGGCTCTGACAAGAGTGAGAGGGAGCATGCTACCACTGCTCTACCCCTCCTCCTCGTATGTCCTTGGCTGTCAGTCCTCTCTCACTATCTCTCCGTCTCTCTCTCTCTACCCCAACCACTCTCACTCTCTCTCTCTCCCTCCCTCTCTCCCCCAACCACACTCTCTCTCTCTCTCTCTCTCTCTCTCTCTCTCTCTCTCTCTCTCTCTCTCTCTCTCTATGTATCTATCTCACACTCTTGTCTCTCTAAATCTCTGGCAGGCAGTGGGCGGTAGTGCAAGCTCTCCCTTTAAATAACTGCGTGGAGGCTGGGAGCGCAGGAAGCAATCCTCTTAGCAAAGCGCAGTTAATAATAACTACTGTTTGTCTTGTGCTCAGGGCTGACAGTAATGATAATAAGTGCAGAGGCTCGTGCATCTTTCAGCATGCCTGGGAGCATCTGAGCGGTGGCCGTCACTGAGACTGGAGAGGGGGAGACACAGGAAGCAGTCCGTACATGACACCGCACATGTCACAGGCACATCTGGGAGACCAGAGGACAGACGAGGAAACTGGAAGGATGAGCACGCCACCGGGATTAAAGAGCTTTCCATGACACAGACAGACACAAGGGATCTGGGCGGCATGGCTGACTGAATGTTTAACCCCTTCTCTTCTTTGCACACTTGTAAATAGACGCAGACGACAGGCCAATTCCATAAGTTATTCAGAGTGCCTGTGGTATTACACGATGTAGCCAAACGTGACTCGAGCACCGCTGTTCACTTACGAGAAAGCAATGTATCAATTAAGAAGTGGGTCACAAGAGGCAGAGAGAAGGAAGAGTGTTGTTAATCTGATGTCATAGCATTCTATTGTACATATTTGGTCTATAAGTATGCAGCATTAAAGATATTCCTATATGTTCCCGGTGTTGCTGTTTAATATCTATGCTGATTAAATGGTGGCAGTTGAACATCAACCATGTGGAATATGATTATGAAATACATCTTCCACAGGCTTTTTCACCCTGTCCCTCACTGCTATCACCCTAATCCTATAAGAACTCTGTCTGTCCATCAACGGACGGTCCCTTGACCTTCATTGCATAATGCACTCACACGTTTATCAGGCCATAGCAGATTTGTACACTGGAGAAATATAGCCATTAGCCGGGCAGCTTTTATATTCAAGTGCATGCTAAACAGGGTGGCTGCTTGTAGTATCACAAGTTATGCTACTAATATGGATACACAATGTGTATAAATGTCATAATAATGGCAATACCATGCAAGAAATGCTTTTGTTTCATAATGACCCCCAAAGGCAATAACAAGACAGCTTAGAGATTCAAACCTGTCGATGTCTAGATGGACAATTGGACTCAAATGCACATATATGGAGTCAAATACACATACTGTATATGAAGATCAACATGCACTAATGTCAGACACAACATAAACCAAATGCACATATACTGTATCGAGATTTGATTTTCAACATGCACTGATGTCAGACACAACCAAAACTATTCAACATGAACTGATGTCAAACAAAACAGAAACCATGGAGATTTTCAACATGCTCTGATATCAGACACAACAGAAGGGGCCCCAGGGGCCGCGTCAAATGCACATAATATCCATATCGTATATGGAGTCAAATGCGATTAGCGGATTGGCGGTGCGACATAGGTGTGAACTATAGATGGGAGGGCTGTGTATCGGCCCGAACCACTAGTAAACATTTTCATAGTTTGTTGTTTAATTTGTATTGATTGTTACAAAAACGTGACGTCCAATGCGTTTAAATCTGCTTTATTCCTGTCTATAACTGCTTAATGAAATTAAGGGCACACAGTATTCCCTTAATTCTTTTGAGCAGTGTATGAAAGCTGTTACTTTGACTCATTTCAAGCAAATTCCCTTAAATTCCTGAAGAGCTCTGTGTGAATGAAGGAGCTGTGGACCCATTTACAGTATATGATCTGGACACATTCTTAAATCAGGTCATGAAATCAATCATGTGGGACTCTACATGGAAAGCTTCAAACACACATTAAGTAAGTGCGTTTTACCTAACAGACGTTTTGGTTTGTTATGGCTCATAACTATGACTCCATTTGAGCTACAGAGAAAAATACTAAAAGCAATATTGTCCCTAAACAAAACATTTAACATCATTAAGAGGGGCAAAGTCAATTTCCCTGCCTTTGACATTAGCTCTAATCTGGTTGGTTTGAAATGGCCGGTAACAGACATTCATGGGGTCAAACTGTTATGTAATTCCCTTGCTGAATCATTTCTGAGTTTCTGAGAAAGGCTGGAAAACGTTTAAACAGGAAGACGTTTAAGTGGGGAGGACGGATGGAGACACCCCAGACTTCCTAAAATCTTGACTTGAAAGGTGAGAGGGATTCTGAGACAAAACTCACTCAATCATTCATTTCTATAAAACTAATAAGCCAAACAGTGGGACCAAGACAATCTACAATACGAAGATCAAGTTAAATAATGAATAAATAATAAATGCATGAATTAGTTAATAATCATTATAATTGTATAGCTCTGCAATTATGTGACATTAGATAAACCATGATACTATACTAACCAATACACGAATGAGTCTAAAATCCCATAGTCCATGCTGCTCCTTACATCTAAACGGAAATTGCCTGAAGGGTGGCACTACAGGAAAATCCATCGGGTTACCAAAATCAGTAGGGTTCATAATCTGTCCATTAGAGCATTGGTTCTCAAAGTGAGGTCCGGGGACCCCCAGGGGTACTTGAGGGGGTTCCAGGGGGTACCCAGCAAAATGTGTAAATATAGCATCAGAATAATTATTACCTTTTATACTTTGGCTATTCAAAAATAGCAGATATACAAGCTCATAGCGCGGCACCGAGTGCCGCGCTATGAGCTTGTAGATCTGATATTTTTGAAAAATCTTGAAAATGTGTGCATATCTTTGAACATATATATTTTTTAAAGCGAGCATTTTTAACTCAAATCTTTGCTTCTGGGGGTCCCTGGCACAACATTTTCCGATGGGGGTCCGCGGCCAAATGTATATCAATTTAGGGGTCCTTGG
Source organism: Gymnoscopelus microlampas (assembly GCF_963454915.1). Taxonomy (NCBI): domain Eukaryota; kingdom Metazoa; phylum Chordata; class Actinopteri; order Myctophiformes; family Myctophidae; genus Gymnoscopelus; species Gymnoscopelus microlampas. The sequence continues at coordinate 44,790,030 of NC_139945.1, read as the reverse complement.
CATGAAAAAGTTTGAGAACCACTGCATTAGAGAGATATCTTTAGCGAAACGTTGATATTTTAGCCTGAAGGTTGCACTACTAGATGGTCATGGGTTCATTCAATTTAATAGTGCTCATCTTCCAGGGAGCATGAATGCGCTCAGCAAGATTCATGGCAATTGGGATCTCAGCTTGGGATCATGAAGGTGTACAGAGCATTACATGGCAGTGGAGTGGAGTGGACATTTTACTCCTAAACCAGTGGTTCTCCACCTGTGGGTCGGGACCCCCAGGGGGTTCCCCACATGATTTTGGGGGGTCCCCAGATGACAGTGAAGTGATAATTTAAGGACTTTTTAATACCTAGAAAAAATGTGAAAGAAAAGAAAAAGACCATTTCTGCATCAAAAGTATCAACAAACTATACTATACTATATAAACTGGTCAACATTGGCCAAATTGTCAAATAGCTTAGGTTATAATAATAAGAAATAAGAAAGAGGCATTAAATATATGTCCGATCTACAAGCTCACAACGCGAGGCGTTGTGAGCTTGCGGATCTGCTATTTTCACAATATCTATCTGTGGAACCGAGTCAAACTAAATTGAATGCCTCAACTCCTACATTCCAAGTGCTTATCAGGGGGTCCCCAGTTCAAATATGATTATTTTGTGGGTCACAGCACTGTCCTTAACAATATATGGGGTTGCCAAAATAAGTAAAGGGTAGGGAGCATCCTCTGCGTTCATGAAGGTGCACAAAAATCCATGATAAAACAGCCAGTAAATTTCATGTTGTTTGGGACCAAAGTGGTGACCAGACGGACAGCCTGATATAGCCATGCTTAGAGCCCCGCCACTAGCAGGGCTAAAAAAACCAAGAGAGAAATTCACAAGCAAATGCTATTCATAAATACCATAAATAATGCAAGCATCCTTGTAGCATCCATTTATCACTGACATTAGGGAGGTTAAAGGTAGGGAGGATAAAAGTAGCCATGCCTAACTTTCTAACTAACTTAATTTCTTAAATCATGACAATATTTCATTGCATTGAAACCACTGACATCATCATAGCTGGCTGTTCCAGGTGTGTAAAAGCAGTAGCAAAAATTCTCTCATCAGAGAATATAAGTTTACAAGAATGCATTTCCTGTTCTGAGAGGCTGTGCTGCAGCTTTATATACTCTGCAAAAGTGTAACACATTGTTTAATGAACCTGTCCTTCAGAATGACAAGAACCCACTGAAATTAGACTTCATATGAGGAGTCCGGCTGTCCTAGCTTATCAGAGGTCTAAATACTGAAACTGCAGCTTTGGCATGACATGCCAGAGAGAAACGCCTGTCGCCTGATCACATACATACAGCACCACTTCATTAGCCTGGTCTCTGGATAGCTTGAATATACCACCTCTACTGTCAGCCTAAGCAAACTCTGATACATATTAACACCCGTTGATATCACAGGATGTCTTACTGTACCATGTGGTGTTTACTTTCCGACTAATAAAGTATTTCATCAATAAATCAATCGAAGATATGCCTTAGGACAGGGGTCTTTAACAGGGGGTCTGGGACTCCTAGGGGGTTCTCGGTGTTACTACAGGGGGGGCAGACAAATCTTTCTGTGATAGGATTTCTTTAGGATTTATTTTTTTTACATTAACCCTTGAACCCTAGCATCCCTGTTCTGAAGGTAACATTATCCAAAAATAGCAGATCTACAAGCTCACAACACCTCGCAGCGCGAGGAGTTGTTGTCAAGAGGTGTTGTTTTCATAAAAGTCTATGAAGCTATTTATGAAATCTATGAACAAGTTTAATCTGCAACACAATTTAATACAATATGTAGTGGGGGTCCCTGCTTCATCTCTCTCTCAGCTAAAGGGTCCTTGGGCTGAAAAAAGCTGAAGACCCCTGCCTTAGGAAATGCGAACATTCATTTCACTGCCTTATCATAAATACCACATATCCTGCAGGTTAATTTATGATTACAAAATAGTCATGCTACAACTGTAGCATCATGTATTATACAAGCTATTATCAATCAGGCAAGCATTGCTAATTACAAGAATGGTTGTAAACATTTCCTCTGATCAGGCTTTAGGTGGGTGTGGGCCCGTTCACATTAAGCACTTATTAAAAGCATTTTCAAGCTCAGATGAAGGTGAGGAATGCGAGGCATGTCTGGTCAGTTCAGCCATCCTTATGGTATCAGCTTCAACCCTTAACTCCCCCTTAGCCTCCCTGCTCCTGGCGCCTCTCATTTCTGGCTCACACATTCTGTGCTTAATCATAACAAATCACTTGTTTATGCTTATTATCCAGTTCCTGCTTATCTCACAGTATAAGACATACCCCCTCCACCCCAGCACACAAGAAGGAAAGTGTGAAGTTAATAACTCAAGCCAATGGGCCAGACCAACATAATGCCAATAAAATTACAAAAGCCACTTTGGATACCAAATGAATAATGAATGAATAAAATATGATTTCAGATGTTTGCTCTCTTACGCGGGAGACCAAGGTTTGCATCTCGGTTAGGACATACTGTAAACGTACAGATTGCAGCTTTAACATTCACAAACTTATTGAGAGTCCATTATTAACAAGCTAAAGGCAACTATGTCAAATACAACCAGGAGGTGAAGTATTTCACAAAGGGATGTCAGTAGTAGTTGAAATGTGTCCAATAATAAACCGCTGGTAATAGCTCTACACAGGCTCCAGTAATAAACATCTTCCCAAGACGCATTTCTTGCAAAATAATAACTTTGAAGTAACCATTGCAGTTCCACAAAGTTGTCAGTTCCTATTACCTACTTTCAAGAATGGTTGGCCTCTTCTTAGCGCGCATCTTTTTAAACTTCCCTCTGAAATCCCTGGTTGGGAACACATCCAGAGGTAAGCTGGCAATGCGCCCCAGGACAACCTCGTCAAGTCCCTCAGAGCAATCCGTCTCACTCTCTACCGCGTCTCTCACGGCACTCTCATCCAAAGACATGTCGGGTGGCAGGGAGCCCACGGCAAGTTCAACCGTTCGTCCAATGGGGACACATTTAAAGTGGCGTCGAGTGTTTCAGCATGTCATTTAATTTCTCTCCTCCTTTTCCGTCTCCCAAGACCCAAGTCTTTATCTCCGTCAGGGGGAATGAACGTGTGTGTGTGTGTGTGTGTGTGTGTGTGTGTGTGTGTGTGTGTGTGTGTGTGTGTGTGTGTGTGTGTGTGTGTGCGCGTGCGCGTGCGCGTGCGTGTGCGTGTGCGTGTGCGTGTGTGTGTGTGTGTGTTGTGTGATGTGTGATGTGTGATGTGTGATGCATGCAGGACTGCCAGCTTCAGTCTGTCTCCACTGTGTGTTTTAACACCCTGCACTTGTCAGGGCAGTTTAGCAAGTTACAGTAACATTGGTGAATTGGGCAGGTGTAGAGTTACTAAGGCAGCCCCTCCTCATTTCTGCAAAAAAGAGGAGAGGGGCAAAGCAAGAGAGAGAGAGAGAGAGAGAGAGAGGGGGGGGGGGGGGGGGGGGGGCTGTGCTTCTGCTTCCTATAACATAAATGCCTGCTGTATGTCCACAAGGGATTCCTAAAGACATATCCTCTGTTTATCTAATAGGCTATGTCTAAGACTAACAGACATCCTGAGCCAAGGGCAGCTCTTATTTCCTGATAAGATCCATTAATGATAATGAGTCAATATCCAGCAGTCATATTCAACATAATTCAGACAAATACATCTCCAGGAAGCACGAAACAAAACAAAATAAGTGACCTGATGTGTCATGTTTTGTTTGACAAAATGATGCCTGCTCCATGAACTTTTCTGCTTGCATGGATTCTTCTGCGCACAACCTGTACATTCCAAACACCTCCAGTCCTCTGTGTTGAAGTCTGCTAAAGTTTTCCCTCTGCTTTTCTGTTTCCTGACCATTATGGTTGTTGTCACCCAAGAAATTACCACAAAGCCATAAAGAATCAACAGCAGACGGGGAGGAGGCAAAACATTCACAATGCTTGTAGTCTACCCTGTACCGATTCATTCTTTTTCATCCCAGCAAATGAACATACTGAACTGGACACACCTACTACGTGAACCAGTTTTTCCAAGGCTGACCTACATCAGCAATACAAACACCCAGTGTGTATGTACTAGAAGGTATTATGTGTTTTAGGAAGAAACACGAACCAGTCAATATACTCTCTTGTCCTCAGGGCTGTCAATAAAAAAGTTTTTTCCCAGGATGAGTTACTAAAACATTGGAAAATGTGACAATCAACGATCACACTTATTACCTATTGCTGCTTTTAAAGCTGCCTAAATATGCCATAAAATACTTCAAATAGGACACAAAACATTTATAATGGGAGCCTCTGGCAACAACCTGTCATCCACTATATTCAGCACAGTAGTCATTTGACTTGTCAAGCACCTGTCAAAGAAAGAAAAGAAAACAGTAGCCTCAAGAGAAATATTTTAGTGGAATTCCTATAGAGCACACCTTAAAGAAAAGAGGTCCAACTAGTCTCTATCCATTCTACAGTATATGTGTCTCTTGCTCCTACCAATAGTGTCTGAATAGCAAACACCTTTTAGGCTCCTTCTGACCTAGTTAAGGTCTGCCTTCAGGACAGATTCTCATTATGATCACACTGAATGAACAGAGCGATGACAGACAAAGCACCCTTTACAACAGAACCCTTTAGAGAGGAACTCTCTTTCAGCTCCGTAGGTTTGATTTCAACTTAAGAGACAAATCAAAGGAAAGATCTCAGTGTTTCATGAACACATAAAAAATGCACATGTTACAGTAATTATCATAGTCCTGCAAATTCATATTTGCTAAATTTCTCCATGGTTTTATTTTAATCTCAAAAACAAAAAAAACATTTGTTACCATTTAAACTTAAAAAGTTCATTTGAAAATGTATTATCTCCCACATTGTTTTCATTTCTGCCACTGACCATGATTGTATGTTCAAAATTTGAATCAACACTGTAAACAAGTGAAACTAGGCAACAGAACCTTAAAACTATTGAGTCAATACGACCTTATACAGAAAGACATTTCTGCATTAAAAAAACATACAACTATAATTCAATTGAGTATCCCACAGAAGTTCTGAAGGCTCAAATGACATGAGCCAATTCATACTGATGTGGTACTATTGCACCCTCTACTGGTCTACAAATGTTCTGAAAAGAAATTGTATAATAGCCAAGATGATCTTTTCTATTAATACAAATATATAAAAGTCAGGGGTGGTGTCAGTCTTCATATTTGATCTTAAGACAGTTGCACCACTCATGTACTTTTCAAATGACTTCAGTTAAAAGTATAGACTCATGATTGATTGCAAAACATACTATACCTAGCTACGTTGGACCTCTGTTTAAAGCTGTTCACAGCCAGCAGACACACATTTCCTTGAAGCAGTTCCCTCCTTAACATACCTCACATTTTGTAATTTGATCACATTATCAGCTATCCTAATGTAGGAACTGAGATAGTCAAATATAAAATTAGGCCCTACTGGCTGCCGAAATAATTTCTTATCCAAGAATGTAGTATCTTACATCATGCAGAAAGAGGACTGACCTTGCCTATTTCATTCCACATCTGAATAATTTAACAATTTCATGCATTGTTGAAATGCATACTCTTAGTGATGAATAAAGGATATTAATAGTAGAATGAATCTCTCTTTTGGAGATAAGTTGTAGTAATAAGATGACAAGTGTGACAATTGTGTACAACTGTACATTGATGTTCCCTTTAAAGTTGTTTATAATGTTGACTGAAAATGTTCAAGTTAAACAAAAATACCCATACGATGTATAGTTCAAAAGAATCCAAACAAAAGCTACACTAAAACCTTAAAACCTGTGCACCCATTACTAACTGAAATAAAATGGAGTGTACCAATGTATTTTGCTTTGCAGTAGTCCAACAGTATGCAGTTTACCAACTTGCCTAACCACAGCTAAATGCATCTATTTAGAAAAACTACACCCATGCAAATAATAATCAAGAGTAATAATCTGAAATCTATGAGATGAAAATCAGCATACACGTTAGAATACAATCTAATCTTCAAGTGGTTTGGTATGAATGTGAGTGGAGCTGGCCAGCCTGGTCTGAGAGACAGAGCTACAGTCAACAGGACCAGAGAAACCAACACCCTCCAGCAGACACTAAATGCTGTTACCATGGTGAGAACTAGCATTTGGATCTGAACGCACAGAGCAGAATCTGATGAATAATTAATAGCTATGAATGGCTAATGTTAGTACATGATCATTTAAGCTTTATTCCAGCTGTGCCAATGGATCTTCACACACAACAAGTATGCCAGTACACAGTAGATAACTGTAAATAGTGGAATTCAGCCCACGCAGGCACACAGTAATCCACAATAGGCAAGACTCTAAGAAGAGTTTATTCAACATTGGTATAAAATTGTTTGTTAAATAAAGTTTTAGGTACAATTAAATAAGAGTTGCGAGCCCCCATAAAGGTTCTACATGAACATTTATTCAACTTTGTTCCATGAATTTAACAGCACGTGTCAACTAGTTCTCTTTCTCAAATTAGGGTCATACTATTAGTAAAGGGGAGATAAAAGCTCATTATACTATACTGTGTCGAATCATCGCATGATTTGTATTTGAAAATCAGTCATTTTCGGCGAGCGACACGGTCATACAACAAAGCATAAATCAGCCATAACTCTTTACAAACCCCTGGAATGCAGAGTGGAATGGCATTCCATGATGACAACCTAATACCACAAAAGATCAAAGTTGTCCTTTTCCCCCCTCCTTACAGGCCGCCGCCACGCATGCCACAACCGCCTCAACCCACATGCCATTTGGGATTTAAGAGACAAGGATCAATGTCCATGCTTTAATAAATCATTAAAATGCTTATTGACTCCACCATCTGCATCAGATGAGGTGAAAGCGTTTCCCACAAAAGGTATAATTAATGGTGAGAAATTATTCAACGGGTCATGTATTCTCTCCATTGTTTGGCGCAGGGTTAACACACACACAATAGGACCATTCACTGCCTGTGAACAAGTCCACAAACTGCACCTGTTCCCTCCACTACCTGCCTATTATTTCCCTGGAGGTGGGGCTTCAAACTGAACACTTGTGCCCATTCGGTTTTGGAAACTGGGAGACTTGGCGTGTCTCATCCATGGCTACTGAGGTGAACACCATGCATATATCCAGTTACAGTAATGTGATTATGTTCATTTGCACTATGCATCAATCAAATTAACATTTCATTGTGTCCATTTTGAAAAGGCATCTGCTGATAGCAGAAGATGATTTCTGCTCACTGTAGCACATTATGAGATAGATATTAAGTTGAAGGGCATTAGGTATATATTTTACTGGGCTGATAGCCCATGAGTTTATGTAAGTAACTGACAAGGTAGTAGGCGTACTGAAAACCAAGTCTATATTAAGTTCCTCACACTACCACAGAAAACAATCATGGACAAAACCTTTTAATTATTTTTTGCAGTCTCACAGCAGCATATTGCATATACTGGAGTACATTGGTTCTGCATGTTTGGAGAAAGTAGAATTAATAAATTACAATAATCTCTTCCAGGTGCAGAGCATAAAAGTGGTATGAGAACTATTATTTCACTAATGTTAAATTCCAGGGTAATTCATAGGTGAGCTGGTAGAGTATGGCTATTAATGTGGTGCTTTATGACACTTGGAGAAGAGCGGAGACAGTCTGCGAAGACATAAATACTGCTGCAGAAGCAGAACGGTGGTGTTAACCTTTAGACTACTCCTGCCAATCTATGCTGAGAAATAATTTATAATATATTAACCATTTATAAGCCCTATTTTCAAAAATCTTTTCAAACATGTTCTGAAAATAGTTCATCTTAAAGCTCATAGCATGCACATCGCTGCGTGTTGTGAGCTTTAGAGCTGTAAGGTTATAAGAAAATAACATACATTTGAATGTTGTTGTTTTTTATGTTTGCCTATAATGACATGCCCAAAATATGGACGCCAGGGTTAAAGTGTTAATAAAGAACTAGGCAAAGGTCATAACAGTAACAGTATAAGAGTATAACAGTATTATAGATAGCCAACCATGCCTGGCCACCTTTCAGCATCCACACAACATACCGTGACTTAAGAAGCTGTTCCCTTATTTTGTTGTGCCTGTTTCAAAATTAATTTACATATTTGCAATTTCAACAATCTAGCATTGTATTCTTGGTAAAACTATAATCCTTATCATCTGTCATTTGGTATCTACCTTAAAAGAACGCCCACTAAAGTGAAGTCAAGCTTGTGAGAGAAAAGACATGACATATTAAGATATAATATTTGCATAAGAGAATGTTTGCTGTGATATTTTCTCAACAATAAAGCATAATTGTTCTCATGTAAAATTGAACAGAACCAAGGCTGTTGTTGAAAGACAGATTACTACATAACTAGTTTAATGAGGGAAAAATCAGAAAAATGGACTCTGAAATTATCTGGTAAGTTAAAATTAATATAATTTCCTTTAGAAATAGCCAAGGAACAAAATGCATATGCTAATAAAGTCAAAATATTTCATTTAAAAGAATATATTAAACCCTTTGCTTGGACTTGTAATAACATTGGGTAGCACTGTCTTTCATCTGACCTGCCCACCACATTGTGTTGCAACAACTTACTATTCAAGTCTTCCCAAAAAGTCTAAAATAAAGCATAAATATGAAGGTTAACTTGCTGGCCTATGAATGAACCTTGAAAAAAGCATTCGGTTGTAACTATGCGGTTCATATATAAAAGTTAGCAATTGTCACCTCTTTTGATGTTGAGTTAATGATACAATCAATGGCTTTAAGGTCACGGCCAGCAGTGGTGGAAAGTAAGTACATTTACTCAAGTACTGTACTTAAGTACAATTGTGAGGTACTTTTACTTTACTGAAGTATGTCCAAATTTCAATACTTTGAACTTCTACTTCACTACATCTCTCAGGCAAATATTGTACTTTTTACTACACTACAATTATTTGAAAACTTTAGCTACTAGTTACTTAATATATTTTGGTTATTAAAAACATACATGAACCCCTATACATTTCCTCCATTTGAAAATAGCCGATCTACAAGCTCACATGCATCCGATGTGAGGCATTGTGAGCTTGTAGATCTGCTATTTCCAAAAGATTTTTATACATTTTATACATTCGAAAACTTGTGAAACAGGACATTCTGCATAATGAGTAGCTACTTTCTACTTTTGGTACTTTAAGTACATTTTGATACCAATACTTTTGTACTTTTACTCAAGTCAATTTTGAATTCCGGACTTCTACTAGTAAATTATTAGTATTTCTACATTGCAGTATTGAGACTTTTACGTTTTAAGTAAAACAAATGTCAGTACTTTTTCCACCACTGACGGGCAGAAAACAGGAATAGCCTGCATGGCTCTGGAATGATTCCCATTAGCTCTGGTCCAGAGCGTTGGTGAGTTCTCTCTAACGCTCTGCCAGGCAGGCGCGCTGCTCTGCTCACAGACCGAAAATTCCACTGCCGTGCCAGGTCTCACTAAAAGATAAACAAAATGACTTCGCTACTCACCGAAACAAAGACTGTGTTGTGTTGTTGAAAGTTTTTTCTCCAGGGTGGGAAGCCTCTCAGCACCCCACCTGCTCTGTATAATACACTTTTTGGGCAGAACATGAAATATGTCCACCAGATGGAAATGATTTGATGTACTCCACTGCGCCCTCTACAGATCTGGTCAATGTTAATTTATATTGACCCGATCTGTAGAGGGCGCAGTGGAATAAATACAATAACTTCCATCTGGCGGAAATATTTTTTTTTCTGCCGAAAAAGTGTATTATACAGAGCAGGTGGGGTGCTGAGAGACTTCCCACCCTGGAGAATAGACGTTCAACAACACAAAACAGCATTTGTTTCGGTGAGCAGCAAAGTAGTTTTGTTTATCTTTTACTAAAGACCGAGATTTATCGGAATTTTCGGTCTATGAGCAGAGCAGCGCGCCTGGCAAGGCGTTAGAGAGAACTCACTAACGTTCTGAACCATTCCCATTAAACAGTTGAGTTCCTACAGCTGCTGTTGCACTCGCGCCAATGACCCTGTTTGTGGAGAAGTCAGTGAGTGGTGCCATAAAACATTCAAAAGAATAATAAATACCTCTCATGACGCTAAACTTCAGTTATTCCATCTCCTGAAGTGAGTGGCGTCGAAGGTTTTGCCTGAGTGAGTGAGTGGACCCTGAAATTGCACTTGTTCAGGAACGGCTCTATCGTCTCTCCATCAACTCTCCTGCCATGATACAAACTCCTCCCCTAGCAACAAGGCCCAGGCTGGCCTGCACTGTTGAATAATGAACAGCATGGAGGGCATTGCATTTCTTCTGCCTGGTGGCCCATCTTGTACCAAACCATATGTCCCAGCCAGGCCAAGTCGTGTGTGTGTGTGTGTGTGTGTGTGTGTGTGTGTGTGTGTGTGTGTGTGAGAGAGAGAGAGAGAGAGAGAGAGAGAGAGAGAGAGAGAGAGAGAGAGAGAGAGAGAGAGAGAGAGAGGAAGAGATGGAGAGATGAAGCGATTAAATTCATACAAGGTTTTTAATTGATACTGTAAATGATTTAATACATAATGCAAAAAAAGCTTGCATTGACCCATTTAAAATAGAGTTAGAGCCTCCCACTTCAGTAACACTTGGCTACTACTATAGAAAGGCCTAACCAGTACAGGGGCAGGGGTCACAAATTAGCCTCGGCTAGAAACCCAAACCCTGCATACAACGGTTTCATGTTTTTATAACTTGTAACTTGATACATTGTTTTTTTTGTACTGTAGCCTATCTGTCAAATAAACATAAATAAAACAAAATTATAAATACAGTACCAAGAACCTGATGGCTCAAGAACAGATCTTTCTTAACCCCTAATGCTAAAGCATGGTAAATTTGTATTTCAAGATTGTGACCAAACAAACAAAACTAATTTGACCCTATTTAGACTGACTAAGTGGCATAACTTAAACTTCCAGAGCAAGGAATTTGATCAAGAATAATGGGGATCCAGCAGAGGGCATCAGAGAATTATGTTAAAGAAGGAATGGCTGATGAAAGTTACATTTGTGTACAGCTGTGAAGACTGGCAATCATGCAGATAGCACAATGAATGAGGTGCAGCAGGGGAAAAAGGATATTCTTTTGAATTATTAATTGAACACAGAATTTCAAGATTTTGCAGCCCTGTAATTAATGTCATTTACATTTTGACAACTTTGAGTAAAGGACTTATGTGGAATAGGCTTCTACTTGAAGCAGACATAATTTCTTTAGGCGTACCTATCATGTGCCATGGGCATTGGTTCTCAAAGTGAGGTATGGGGAACCCCAGGGGTTCTTGGGGGGATACCACACAATAAGTTAAAATAGCGTCACAATCATTTTAACCATATGTTATACTTTGGTTATTCATAAATAGCAGACATACAAGCTCATAGTGTGTCACTTCATGACAAGATTTGGGCAAATCTTTGAAATACCAGTATGCCTATATATTTTTTTAAAAGCACTTTTTTTTACTCAAATCTTTGCTTCTGGAGGTCCCTGGCACAGAATATATTTGAGATGGGGGTCCGCAGCCAAATATATATCATTTTGCGAGTCCTTGATGTGAAAATGTTTGAGAACCACTGTCCTATAGGGGACAACAGTGTTGGTAATACCACTTAAAAGATACAGACGGCTTGCATTTCCCTAGACAGTACAGAGATGCAGCCAATGTTGGCAGGAGCACGGATATCTTGACCCGGGTTGACAGTGTTCAATAGCCAGCCATCAACCTATCAGACAATATTTTACCACTCAGGATGACATAGTACTCTTTCGAGATGCTTGCTTGCTCTAGAGCAAATTGCTTTGTCAACTGCACGTGCACACCAAGGCTCTTCACAGTGACAGTAGAGCTGTACCGCAGTGGCAATTTATAGACTACCAGGTGCAGTAAAGAGATAATTATAAAACAGAACAACGGTCACATCACACATCTTAAATGCCTAAGAAATAAACATTCAGGCATGTGGGTGAAATATCTTTACTGTATTAGATAAAAAAACAAAAACAGCTGGAGATTTAAGGACATTGGGTTCCTTTACCCCATCTGGTTCACAGCATACTTCTATTCCATATATTCCATACATCCATACAGAATTAGTTGTGTTGTTTATTACAGGGTGGTAATATTGCCACTAAAGGGAATAAGATGACAGTGTCAGAGCAGACAGGCATATTAAAGTGGTTGTGTAACTAAACATCACAATTCCAACAAAATCTGAAAATGCACAAACATTAGGTGTGGTTAAAATGGCTTGAGTGCCACTCATGCATGTCAATTAAGTGCTCGAAGCAGATAGCATATGTACGTAAGTGTTTTTCAGCTTGGATTACATTTAAGATTATAAATCTATTAAAGAGATTCTCAAAGCAGGGTTTGAGTGCCATGGCCCAAACCAAGGTATGGTCAGTGCCTGGAGCAGTTTTTAGCACTTTTAGGATTTAATTTGTACAAAAAAAAGAAAAAAGGAAATGTTCTTACCCACTTAAGCCCTATAGCTTCTTCTTCGTACAACAAATATAGAAAATAGCTGATCTACTGTACAAGCTCACAGCTCACACATGAACTTGAAGAGTTGTATCTAAAAAAATGTTTTTCACATTTTGACACATTTATATGTCCCCGTCCCAAATTAGGGACAGGGACACATGGGTTAGGGTGGTTAACATGTATTCTTTTAATTAAATTGTTAAATTGTGATTATCAAAAACTATCAGACAGTCTACCCAAAAAGAAATTCATGTACTTAATTCAGTCTGACCAGAAGCAGGGATAAAACATATCTGCACCAGTGATCAAAATTAATGACCAGAGGGGGGAAATCAAAATTAGAGGCATGGATCCCCCGCCAGCAATGGGAATCCATCTATCCATCTATCCATCTATCCATCTATCCATCTATCCAGCTATCCATCTATCCATCTATCCAGCTATCCATCTATCCATCTATCCATCTATCCATCTATCCATCTATCCATCTAACAATCAATTTGGCTGATTATAACACAGTTTCCCTCAATGTGTAACCCATGCAGTTCAAGACATGATGCAGGATAGGACCCAGAACCTACCCTCTGAACTAACTTACAGCTCCGCTCTGGTAACTTGACCAACAGCACACTGTAACAGCCACCCACTGAAGCAGCAACAAAGCATGGGGTCGGGGTCAGAGACCGGATCAATAGTTGTTCTCAATGCCTTGCAGGGTTGCTTCAACTAAACACATCTAGTTTTGTTCCAGGAATCCTCCATTAGTATTGATGAACTTACAGATGTAGAACACAGCAACTGCGCTGTGGGCCCAATTAGCATTCGACCAAGGTCAAATCGTTTGATGTTTTGGTTCAACAGACATTGCAGTGGATACATAAATGATAGAATGAGTTGGAGTCTCAAATCATTATACTTTATGAGTATAATCTGAATCTGAATAATATATTTGGGCTCCTTTAGTCTTTGGATCCATCAATCATCATTTCATATCACCCTGGCCTGTAAGGAAAAAAACACCATGTAACCAAGGGAAGAAACTGTCAATGTGCAAATATTAATGATATTCCTGGTATCATATTTTATAACTAGATCTTAGTTCCTTCCAACAATCTAATGATGCATCCACATAAAATGTAAGAGGGCTGCAGTGTAAAATGATTAGGTGATGGTATTATTATTGCAGTGAGGGGACCTAGAAATGAAGGCAGAAATATTACGAAACATGAGAAATACTGCATCCATGTCAATGTTAATTGACATATATTAAGGAGTTGTATTATATTGACTTTGGGAAGAAAAAACATGAAGCTGGTTGGAATGACATGGAATTTAAAAAGAATAGTGTGGTGACAGAAGTTATGGAGGGTTTACCTCAAACAAACATGGTTTATGCAACTGGTGGACACTTGTTAAGTGTATCGATCTTTTATAATTTGCATTACAATGCCACATGGGGTGTAGAGGGGCTGACCTCTGATCAGTTTTGTGTAAGCGTCTTCAAGGGGACTTGTACTCAATGAAGGATAGTCATTGCTTTTTTCCATTGTTTTCTTAAACATTTTAATTAACTTTGTTTCAGTATCTTGTTAAATACCAGAATTGTTGACTGATAGGACGCATCTGGGATTAAGTGGTGTTTTACACTAGCGTCACAGTGGCAGTGCCTAGGGACATGTTGTTTCTGCGCTTCTTCATATCTTGCGAGCAAACTATCTTTACAATTATGCAAATTGGAATATCATAACAGCGGATGTTGACGTAGCTGTTATGATGACACTGCTATTGTTGGCATTCTACTGGGGACTGGAGAAGACTATGAGCATATGGTGCATGATTTCATCAGTGGGTAAGATAATCATTCAGAGGAGGAGGTTGAATCAGTTACTGTCACTCATAATAATCTGTTTTCTGCCAATATCGATGCCATATGCAAAAGGGAGTAACGCAAGGCTAGTCCTCAAGATAATGATTAATTCCGATCATATGTCTAAATCAATTGCTGACTCTGTTCTACAATGAATTTCATTTAATATTACTTTAAAGTTTTTGGTGGATGGATTTGGGAATCCCAGACTTTAACAAGAACAGCCTGGGCAGGCTTGTCAAAGTGGCTAGTAATGTCAGTAGGGTGGGTACGGCTCAGTGCACATTTTCAGCAGGAAAGCAAGCCATCAGGAATGCCTTCTGTATGCTGGAGTGCCTTGACAACCCCTCCTCAAGGAGATTGAGCTATTGTTTGCATGTCACTTTCTGCAACTGTTACAGTAAGTTGCCAAAAATAAAATCCATGATACAATAAGGACATCTCTGTAGAGTCTAGACTATTTACAGTATGATTCTTGAACTTGACCTCTTTTTGCAGCATCGTTTTTAATCACTTAAGCCATATTTATACTTCAGTGTCGCATGGTGAAAATAGCTGATCTACAAGCTCACATTGTGACGTGTGAGCTTGTAGATGGACTATTTTCAAAAAATATATATTTTTTAATTACAGTTTTCACCTCTGAACAATTGTTCTCTATCATGCCAAGTCTATCTCCCCACCCTACATAATCCATATTGTGGAGACAGCTTCTCCACTCTGGGTTACAACGTTACCTTCTGTTATCCTTGAGGAACAATATATTTGGAACTATAGTAGGCTATTGTATGGAGTACTCAGTACACAAGTGCAGAGAATGGAATGAGGGGACAAGGATATGACCGCCAGAATGTGTCTGGATGGAACATCTGCACAGAATCAGTAGTCTCAGTGCCAGGACCCTAAGGGAAACCAAAGTTAAGCACTGCGTGTCATTATCTTGGAACTGATGCACCAATTCATCATTCCTCTCTGTCTTGTTTCAATCTCTCTTACCTTCTAATCTCCCCTCAGAGGGCTAGAAAGCTGGACTTGGCACAGATTTGTGCAAGATGGCTGTTTGTTTGTTTGCCTTAGCCTTTATCAACAATCTGTTTCCCCCAGAAATAATAACCCACCACCACAGGACAACACTATAATTCATGTCACAAGGCTTGTGTAAAGAATACCTCTTAAAATTGCAAATGCAAATAGGGCCGACAGATGGGCCAATCAAAGGTACTGGGCATGAGGGCTATTGTTGGGCATGGACTAACTAATACTGGAGACTTCGAATCTACTCACAGATTGAAGCTGTAGGTGATCCAATGGGCTTGGGTTAAATGACCACCTCCCTATATGATGTGAGATATCACACAAACAGACAAGTGAAGAATGAAACACGTGTGAATCCCTAAAAAAAAGGATAATTTCAGTATGATTTTGCATCATGAGGACATCAACAGAAGTACAGAGTGATTTTACTGACTGCCAGATTACTGAAAGGAGGACACAATTTTCATTTTCAGTATCATTCATCAGTATAAGTCTTTGAGATTGTAAACTGCGGTCTAAAGCTGGTCAGCTATCTTAAAATGTGGAATGAATGGAAAGTCTTTTAATTTTATTGACATGCTGTGATCTGAAGAAACAAGGATGGAGGACATTGAAATCAAACCACTTACCATGGGGATATGTATAGGCTCTTGTCTTTTATACATCTTTCCTCACATAACTATATATGTCAAGTTCAATCAAATATGTTATCAGTTACATTAAATCTCATATGGCTGGCAGATTAAATTAAAGCTGTAACAAAATGAATGAAGAGATTGAGCTACGCCATATGGTTCTGCAAAAAGCAAATGCAGGCAATATTGGTACAGTATATTCTTACACAGTTGAGGGTACCACAATTTCCCATAAACATTGTGTAAAATTCCATTTGAGTATATCCAGCATGAAAAATACTTTATCTGCACCAATGTACTAAAAGAAAAAACTCCCATACACTGTCTTCAAATGCAAGAATAAAATGTAATGGGAATAACAACGTTTAGGTCTATCAGACCTTCATCAGTTGATGATGAAGGTGATGAAGGTCTAATAGGCCGAAACGTTGTTATTCCCATTAAACTTTTTTTGGGGCATTTGAAGACAGTATGCAGGAGGTTTTTCTTTTAGTACGTTGGGGCCCTCGTCTGGTCTTCTCCTATGCACCTGTCACCTTTGTAGGAGTGCAAAAGACTTGCTTTTTATCCGCACCCATGTGAAATCTGTTGTCTGATTAACAAACCCATTTTCTGTTCCCTTAACAGTATAATCTTAATTGCTAATTAAATATGTGATGCTTGCTTTGCACCTCAGATACACTAACTGGTGATGATGAGAGTCATCATTAAAAAAGGAATCAATGCATTCTTTTTACAGATATAACTGCAATACAATGAATGAAAACTAATTACAGCATTGCAAAAGCAATCATGTTTGGGTGGGAAGGTCAACACAAGCAATATAGAAGATGTGATATCATAAAATTAAACTCCAGGAATTTAAGAAAACTCCTTTGTCATTGTACTTGGTCTGAACAGCTCGTAGAATGTAAATAAATTAGGAAATTCAACTTTGATATCAGATAAATTGAGCTGAGCATTACAAATGCATATTCTGCCATATGAGATAACCACATCAAAACAAAAGAGGAGACAGTCTGGATCTCACTACCATCAAAGTCTCTGTACAAAGATAGAACAATGAAGCTTTATTCAACTAGCATGCTTGATTACCTCCGTCGACTTTTTTGTGCTGACATGTTGAAAGATTCAGCACTAAAACAATCATCAGCCTGGACTCCAAAAAGACAGCATGGTAATGATAGCCTAAGACATTTGGTGAACACACACTGGGAACTGAACTACAACTACCAACATAATTTAACAATTCATTTAACTCCCAACGTAGGTTGTGCAGCTGCTGTGACTAACCAAACACAATAAATTCAGAAGGGAAGAGAATCACAATAAATTGTGTGAAGTGAGGAAGCTTAGGGAAGTGTAGATAAGAATTTGATGAACGATCTCTTTGATTATTTACAATTGCAGTACAATGTTATTTGGCTGCCCAAATATACAGTAATCAGGTGGTGGTTCATAAAAAACATTAAATTCAGAGTTCATGAGAGGTGGCTGAAACCAATTTTCACTGACCTGGTAAAAAAACAACAGTTATGAGAGGGCCAGGGAGAAAGATTGAAACAGTCTTTTCTCCAGGTAGAAGACACACTCGATGGGTGTGAAAAGTGTTAAAAGAAGGTTCATTGTTTGTATGCCAATGCGTTTCAACTGATTTTAAGTGTGCACCATGGTGTGCACCAAGGTGCTATGCCTGGCCTCCTTTCAAGTTGTTTCTTATGAATGTTGACCTTGTAAAGTGTCTCAAAAGGGAATTAAGCATTTCAATCCAGGTACAAACAAGCAAAAGTCTGTGAAGTAAAATGTGAAATATTTTTCATTCTGGACTTTCACTATGAAAACAGATAATTGCCAAAGCACTGAGTTTTGTCACAGAAGTTCAGATAAACACATGGAAAACTTACATGGACAGACTGCTCTTGCATGGAATTATCTTGCATGTTGTTCATGGTTGAAAGCCTGGTGTGCAAATATGTGCTATTAACATACTGAATGACAGACCCCCACCTACTACAATGTTGTCTATATTCAAACAAAGCATTCAAGAGACTGGGAGTGCAGGACAGAGACAGGTTGTTAAGGTACACTACGCTGAAGCTCATTTACAGCACAACATTTACAGCACTAAAACAATTAGGTCCTTTAAGCAGTAAATTAAGGACCTAATTTACGGCTTAATTTCAGTATGTTTAAACCCACTTTATATACAGACAAGGATGTGGCTTCCTTTTACCATTGGAAATATTTGTATTCCCAGGTATGTCAGGTATTTGTACATAACATGCAGAAATACCTGGCATACCTGGGAATACAAATTCTCATATTATTCTCATATCATATTATCCTCATATTATGAGGAATTTGTCTTGGTGAGATTGGTGCATTACAATGAATTACAGCAATATTAAGAAATATATACACAGAAAGTTCTCAAATATATAAAGGTAAAGAAAGGATAAAGACAGAGGATATTAAACTATATACAATATGTGATAATAGAAGCTGATCTGGGCTCATGGTTAGATAAATCAATATGGATTATTGCACTTGTTGAATTGTGTACACATAGGTAGCATATTATTCCGCATTGCACTTATATTGATAAATAAATATAGATTATTCCACTTGATGTATTGTGTACACAAGATACAGAAAAATTCAAAGTCAAAAGTGTTACTTTTTTTCAATAGTATGCATGCAAACTGATATTAGCGATGACCCAAGCAGCATTACAACAACACTTTTCTATTCAAGTCAAACCACTAAAACTACAATTTTGTCCACGCTTCATAATATCCTTCATTTTTAAGATTTTAACATTTTGTGTGTAACAAAAAGGAGAACCAAAGACTGAAAATGTAAAAGAAGGCAGGAAATATGGATTTCTACTAAAATGCATCCTGATTGGCAATCAGCAGTAGATACTTTGGATTATGATCAGTAAACACTAACCGCTAGGATAAATGGCTACTGTATATCTTCTTGAGTAGCAGGGTTGTCATAAAATCGACGGGTGTTCTTAATCTTAGCTCATGTTGCTGAATTAGCTACAGTAGAGAATCCGTAGAGCTCTACATCGCTGGTACAGTATCTGTGTAACGAGAGAATAAAGGTTAACATCTTGAAAAGTAACAAATGTGATTCCCACAAACTTCCGAAGTGCTTGAAATATTACACATCTTACAGAGGCATCTTACTGTATGTGTACTTTTGTGAAAAATTAGGATACAAAAAAAAAGAAGAAAGAAATATTACACATCTGAAAGGAAGTTTGTAAAAGAAAATAATATAGAATATAATAATGTATTAAATATAATACTAATACTACTACTACTACTACTACTAATAATAATATACCATGGATCTCTTTCTGTGTTGCTTTGATACAATAAAAAAAAGTAATAAAAGTTGCCTCGTCTTACGAAAATGTAATCCACTATTATGGCAGCCATAGCTGAATGGGTAGAGAGGTTGTCTGGGAATCAGAGGATGCTGGTTTGCCCCCTGGTCTGCCTAGGCTACGTATGTGTCAAAGTGTCCCTGAGCAAGGCACTTAACCCCTAACTGCTCCCTGGGCACTGTAGCGCTTGTGACTGCTCCTAATAGCTAGGATGGGTAAATGCAGAAGCCACATTTTATGTATGACAGAAAGTACCCCAAAGTAGTGGGGCCAAAATGTATTAAACATAAATTATTGCACCAGTATTGGAATGCAACAATTTACATATTTTAATTGTCAAATTTAAAATAACAACCATCATCAAATGCAGGTTATTGTGAGCCAATAATATGTTTTGAACATCCTAATTGTGCCTTGATGAGTAAAGTGTATGCACAGCCTTTACTTAATATTCCATAACAGCACATATCCTGAGGAAGTTAAGTTAAAGGGATATTTCACTTTAAAAAAAACTTTGGGTCATTTTATCGTCTACTCATGCTTTTGTGAGCACCCCAGACCGTTTTTAAGTTGCTTGATTCAGTATTTAGATATTTGATACTCATTTTATCAGACACGCCCCCTTCCTATACAAACCCATTATAACTTCAAACTCCATTTTTAACATGTTAGATTCATCAAAAACACCCGTCCTTTTTTCTGGTGACTCTCCCTGCCCTCCTAATACGCGAGGGGGCCGTGTTTTTTCGATAACCTTTTTCATTTATTTTTAATATATTTTTTTGAAAATTAAAAAAAGGAAATACAATAAAAAAATAAAATAAAATAAATGAAAAACGTTATCGAAAAAACACGGCCCCCTCACGTATTAGGAGGGCAGGGAGAGTCACCAGAAAAAAGGACGGGTGTTTTTGATGATTCTAACATGTTAAAAATGGAGTTTGAAGTTACAATGGGTTTGTATAGGAAGGGGGCGTGTCTGATAAAATGAATATCAAATATCTAAATAATGAATCACGCAATTTAAAAACGGTCTGGGGGGCTCACAAAAGCCTGAGTAGACTATAAAATGACCGAAAGTTTTTTTGAAAGTGAAATATCCCTTTAACTCTTCATTATCAATTCAGACCATTAGCTCTAGCTGGATTTTCTTTTTAATGCCGCAGTCACTTGTATTTTATTAGATTTTTTATTTTATCAATGCTATTGCATATTTGTATTGTATTGTTTTGTCTACCCCGAGCACACACCAAAACACATTTCAATCAATTACTTACTTAAAGAAACGGTAATACATTATTCAATATAGAATTTTTATGGATTTGAGAATAAATCATGAACTTTGTTGTACATCAGTCCTCTCCTTTTGTTTCCAACTGTTAATTAATAACCCTAATATGGAAATGCTCAAAGTGAAATATTACTTTACAGTTAGTATGAATGTTCTTCATTTCCTTATACCTGGGAGGGAATTCATAAGAATCGTGCACTTGGTGACAAGTTTTTGATTTTTGGCATGGTGTTAGGTATGGGCATAAGGTTTTCAAAAACCATCGGAAGCAAGTTGGGATCGCCCCCTAGTGGTCTGTTTGCAATGAATCCAATATTAGATAGGTATGGTTGAACCCCCAAATAATTGATGGAAGAGATTTTTCAATGGATTCTGTTACTATTGGGCTAAATAACATACAAAAGAATTTGGAAAATCGAACTTCTAGAAACGCATAATTTTCAAGTTGGCGTCCACGATGGCTGGCGGGAGCTTAACATGCTTATAATCGGGGACGGAATTTGTAAAAAAAATCATAACAATTGTGCACTTGGTGACAAGTTTTTGATTTTTGGCATGCTGTTAGGTTACGTATGTGTAACGTATGTTAGGTTTTTGAAAACCTTATGCCCATACCTAACACCATGCCAAAAATCAAAAACTTGTCACCAAGTGCACGATTTTGATGATTTCGGCCGAATTCCCTCCAAGCTATTACAGATGCAGAGAAGTGTGTCACTGATGTCCTGTCTCCACCAGGCCGGATGACCGAAGGCCAGAGACTATGTTTGCAGTCCTGTGAGTCTGTCTGTCTGTCCATCCCTGATTCTGTATGTGAGCATCTAATCTCAAGGGTGGCCACCTTTGCACAAAATGCTACAAATCATGAATGCAGTGTTCGATTGCTGTTCACATTCCCAGTATGCCAAGTCAAATCAGCCTCATGGTGGTGGGATAACTCTTAAACCGTAGGTGCACAATCAAAATATTGTTTTCCCTGGATTCCTTTGATCGTGATCCAAGGAATCCAGGGAAATAAATATTTCATAGGGCGCGGCCATTTGTGCTAGATTAGATTTTCAGCTATTATGTTGTTTTTTTCAAAACACGCTTTTTTGCAACTACTCATACACATTTTGTCCAAAACTCTGGAGTCATGTGATCGAGATGTATCAGTCAGATTTGTCATCAAAATTGCCTATGATTGACTTTGAAAGTTTGCAACCCCTGGGTAGTCAACCCGACCTGGCAGAGACCCGCGCTCATAGAAGCGTACTTTCTTATATGAAATAATTTGATTAATGTGGGGAGAGCTTTTTAAATCATTAGCTTTGAAATCCTTTGTTTACAGACATGCTCTACATGGTTTGTTCCAATCAATTTAAATCTGTTTTTTCTTTTTTGGAAAATGTCTCTCACCTCTCCGTACAGTCAATTCATAAATTCAAGGTTTTTACTAGGTCTCATAAAATGTTATTCTTTTGTCTTCATAATTCCTTTTCAATAGGTCCTTATAATAGGCCTACTTACACTGAAAATCTGAGGAGTGGCGCAGGCAGTTTGATATTCTTCAATGTTGTTTTACATACAGAACATTTAGTGGTCCTAGAGCAAATAGCCCAAAAATATATTTTTTTAAAGGAACATACTGTTCTTGCATGTTTGCCGACAATACTCCCACCTCCGAAGCCAAAGTTGATGTATGCTATAAAGGTTGGGTCAGGTAGGAAACTACTAATGTTCCTAGTCAAATATGTGGTCTTTTCAGACAACTTTAATAGCCCCAGTGAGACAGCACTGTCTTCTACTGTACATTTTTGCTAACGCTAGCAAGATATAAATTAGTAACCAGTGCATTGTCCTCTCCTCTTTTTATTCTACACCGGATGCCTTGGTTCTGTCAACTCTGCTCTATCACTGCACATCTCGGCATGTCTGAATGACGTCTCACAGTGGATGTCTTCCCAGTTCACACTTCCCACCCCCTCAAGCTCAACATAGACAGAACAGAGCCTCTCTTCTTGCCTGGGAAGTCTTGCCCCCTGCAGGATCTTTTCATTTCCATAAACACCCTGGTGGTGACTCTTCCTCAAACTGCCAAGAACCTGTAGTGATCCTGGACAGTCACATGTCCTTCAAGGCACACATTGCAATGATCACGTTTGCTCCTGTAGCTTTGTACTTTACAACATCAGTGGGATCAGACCCTTCCTTGACAAGGAGTCGCTCTGCCCAGCTCTTAAAGTTTCAGTCATCTCCAGGCCCGACAACTACTCTCTCAAACCTCTACAACTGATCCAGAATGCCACAGCACGGCTGGTCTTCAACCTCCCTAAATGTTCACATCTCTCTGCTCACTCCACTGGTTCCCAGTTGCTGCTCACATCCAATTTAAAACACTGGTCTGTTGATAACCTATAAGGTGACCAAAGTCATGGCAACTTCATAACGATGGTTCGATTTGCTGGGAAGTATGGGCGGAAATCCATGCCTCGACTTTTGATACATCCCCCTCTGGTCATTCCTTTTTATGGCCGGTAGGGGTGGTTTATCCCAGTTTCTGATCAGACTTAATTAAATGGATTGTTTAGTATTTCTTTGATTATATCACAATTTTACAATTTAATTTAAAATGTAAGTCAACTACACTAACTCTGGTGTCTCTCTGTTGAGAAAACTAGAGAAAATCTGTCTGAAATGTTGTCTTTTCCCCCCTCAAATGAAACCTGGTCCCTAACAAGGCCTACAACCTCTCCGGCACACTTCGATTAGCAAACACAGTTTATCTGTCCCTCCCATCACCACGACTTCCTGTCCAACAATCCAGACCACCAAGTCGATACTCGCTCCTTATTTTCCACTGTAGTCTGAAAACTCATCTCTTCAGACTCCACCTCATCCCCTAGATCTCCTTATTTATGCATCTGCGCTTGTTGACAATTGACAGCAGATGCTAGTTATTATCATACAGTATGCATGCTGTTTACTAATATTTTATGACAGATTCTCAATTTTAAATTTCTCTAATAATTACATTTTACTTTTTTTCTGTGATTCTGTGTTAGGTTTTGATGTCTATCTGCTATCCTAGTTAATTTGTGAGCTATAAAAAATAAGATACATTATTAGTATTACAATTTAGTAGCAGATGCTCTTAAATTATATGGAGTGAAAGTGTAAAGTTGGAGTAGGCAGCATGAACACTAAACAATCAACAGGGTAAGTGGTCGAGTAATTAGAGTGTTAAAGAGCTGGTGCCATGTTTTTGCACTTTTTCTGTTTTTCAGGTGTCTATGAGGTTGATAGAACTTCATTAAGCCCCCAGTGGTGGTTTTATGCTGTTTTATGTCTTATCTGACTATTTGGAGTTTCTTCCTGGAGGCTGAAACCTTGAGGGTCAAACGTGCTTTAGTGACATAGTAAAAACATACCCTCCCCCTCATTATCATAACACAACAGGTGTGGGCATGAGGAGGAGGAGGGACTAGGACAGGTGGGTGGTGCTAAGGTGGTGGAGGAGGTGCTAAGGTGAGAACCAGGTATACTTAATGAACTGGAGGCGTGTCCACATAAAAACATAATTTTAACAAGGGGGGGGGGATCACTGAAAATCACCGCACCCCGTCTTTAAGAAAATAAGTATGACCTTGTTTTCTGGCGCTCTTACTTACTCAACCAATAATTAGAGCACTGTTCCTACTGCATGTGTGGCTGGAATCCCTTGACTCTACTTGTGCACCTGTACTAATTCCACGCACCTAGAAGGTAAAGTTGTACCACAATTAGATTGGTCGATCTTTGGATCATGTTTGTGCCGTTGCAGGAATATAAGTGGTAACATGTACAATCGAACTCAGCGGGTCGGTCTGTCTCCGATTTATGCTTTTTATGGCTAGTGAACAAAACAAAATCTAAAATAGGACTCATATTACACTCCAGGAGACAACACATTCCCAAATTTGGATACTTTTATGTCAAAATACGTACAGTATAGCACAATATACAGCATTAGTAACTGTTGAAAGTTACATCCTTCAGAAGAGGAGCTCCTAAATTCAACACAATAAGCATTACTGTAGACGAACATTTCAATATAAATATATCAGAATCATATTTCCAAACATACCAATAACCTCAACATGCAATCGAATGAAATCTCACAGTCATGAATGTACTCAAATATCAAGTCATGGACACACAATTGAACGGTCCTTATTTTATCATTCTTGAAGATTCACAATACAAAAAAAAAAGTTCATCAATGTACACACGCACGCACGCACGCACACACACACACACACACACACACACACACACACACACACACACACACACACACACACACACACACACACACACACACACACACACACACACACACACACACACACACACACACACACACACACGTTGTGTGCTTACATGATTACAACTCTGTCTTGGTGCTCTTATCAAGTCCATCAGAACCAGTTGCTTTCAAGTCGTTCTTTAGCCATTTGTTGAAAACAGCAATAGGGTCAATATTCCAGTGCTTATGGAAAGAGATTGGCACCTGGTGAGCTAAGAAGTCTCTGGCATAATCCTCTGGTCGTGCCTGGAAAGTAAGAAAACGTTTTTAATTGCAATCAATCACAAGCAGGTGTGTTGCACAGTGAGACAGCGCAATATAACGAAACACTCATGGAGGAGTATTATTTTCTGTAACGTTTACACTTATTGTTTTAAGCTGAGTACTGCCAACTCGAATGTGGTCAACTTAACAGGGATGAAACAGACATGCATGCCACAGAGATAGACACAGACAGAGTGTAGATCTGAAGACTGACGGCGTAATAACCTGGTGAAAGAGGGGGCTGTGTGTGACAGGAAGTCCAAGGGCATTGAGGCACATTCCCAACACCATGTCATCAGGAGCATCATTGCTATAGCACTTACAGCCACTATTTAGTAGTCGGACCGCCGCCTCCCTGCTGAACACCATGCTGCAAGCATAGAGGGAATGACATTATACATTTAAATATAGATGAAAAGTCAGGGGATTTACTTTCATTGTCATCTTGGGAGCAGGCTTTATAGTGAACCGAAAACAATATCTTCTTTAATTCATATCTTTTTGTATTGATTTTTGGGAATGCACTTTATTGTGTTGTATACACGTAAAGTATCTCTGACTGCATTTATATAGCGTCTTTCTAGCCTTTCCAACCATTCAAAGCGCTTTACCATACTACTCATTCACCCATTCTCGCACACTGCAAAGGTAGAGATAGACTGTTACAAATGATATACTAACTCATGCGGCACACATTCACAAACTGATGGCGGATGAGGATGACACAATGAAACACAAGGTAAGATCAGTGTCTTCTTCAAGGACACTTCGACACATGGCCAGGAGGAGGCAGGGATTGAACCAGGAACTTTCCGGCTCCCAGGCAGCTGCTGCCCCTCCTGAGCTACTGCTGCCCCTCAGTATGTATTGTGTGTCACACTGCGATGATTCCCAAACCTTGTGCCATGAGACAAGTCCTGGGAAATCTTGTTACAACCACACATTATTTTTGCAATATATACAACTACTGTATACGGAATGTTATGAATAATGTTTTTATTTACAATTTGAGTACATTGTGCACACTCATTCCCAATACAGAGGCTAATTCTAAACCCCAAAACAAATTTATTAAATCACTTTCAACCTGCTGTCCCTATTCCTGGTGTCCCTATGGCATGACAAACAAACAAACATAATTAGCAAAAATAGCAGATCGAGAAGTTCACATGTTGCAACGCATTGTGAGATTGTAGATCGGCTATTTTTGTAATGAATACAGGCCTTGAGATCTTTAGTTCCCCATTGGTGTGCCTTAGGCACGAAGCATTTGAGAACCACTGTAATATTGTATGTATTTTGCTGTAGGTATTCTTCTATATTGTTTTTATTGGCTATTGATTTTCCGGGAACCACTGGGGACAAAACAAAATAAGGAGTGAAATGACAGAAGTCAAGCTGAGAGGAAAGCGTTGTTTCAGTCTAGTAATACTGAGCAGTTTTGCACCAGGATGCATGTTGATGCGGAGCATCTCGTAGGGAAGGGAGGTAATTACGCTAGAGAAGACAATCTTCGGGCTGGCAGAAAATACTGTACATGTCACTCAAAGTGAAAGGATACCCTTTTTCCACAAGAGAATGCTTTAATAAAAATGGAAACCTGAAGTGGTGTAAAATGTCAAGAGTAATTGATGTTACTCTCAAAGGTATTCAAAAAAGAATCTGCAGCCTACAGACGCACTTAAATTGACAGACATTCAGCAATACTTCTTGTCTGGAAGCCTGGTCCAATATTGCTTTGACATTTCCATTCATTCCAGACATTTAAATTACACATTTTGGAGCGTGTATCTTAATCTAGTCCTGGGAATTATTAATTAACTTTCATTCACAGGGCATTTCATTACAAGCCTTGCAGTCCCTCTGCTGAGGATCCGCCTCTTTCATTGATATAATCCCAGAGTGGCTGAGCCGTGTAACTCACCCTCCACCTCCTGTGATGTAACTGTAGCCCCCCTGGCTCAGCCCATAGCCGTATTTTTCCCCTAGACACACAGGCTCTGAGGATTCATAACAGCTTAGCAGGACTCGTAGTCTGGGAAGGCTGCAAGAAGCACAGATCAAACTCATCATAAACTCATCATTCAGTGATGCCTGTACAGACACAGAGGAACAAACGTGTACGCACGCACGCACACACACACTCTTTCATATGTGCACACATACTGTACAGTACACATACAACGACACAATGACAATCCCTCTGGCAGTATCGCAAATCCACTGTCACATGGAAAAGCAATCTGCTAGAGATAAAGTGAAATGTTAGATAATGTGAAACATCCAATAAATCTATATCCCTAGGATTTCACACATTTTACAGAGTAACATTTTGCCAAAAATATGTTCTGTCCAAAAAGTTTGTTGTTTGACTTAACAAGTATTGTTAGCAGGAAGCCAAAAACAATGGGAAATCGTCAAGAAAAATGTGGAAGAAAACTACATGAGGATAGTTGGTAAGCACCACTTAGCTTAAACTACAAAATGCTGTGGCAAACTGGTCATATACAGTATCAGGGCATGTAAGATACCTGATGAGTGTGTCATCATCCACAATAAGAAGCCAGCTGGTCTTTGGGACAGCATCAGTAACATATCGCTTTAGGATTGCAAAGGTTTTCCCACAGTGTCCTGCAAAAGGAGACATGATCTCAACAGAATGCCTTGTTGGAATGAAACACATATTGACCAAAACATGCATTGTATTTTATGAAGATAAATGATCCTGCAAGTAAAATACTAGCAGACCTTGCACAAAGTATTGATATGTAAAATCTCACACACACTGCACATACGGTATGCACAACCAAAAACTCTAACGCTAATATCAATAAGTGACATAACATGAAAGCATTCATAATGGCCCATAGTCACAATCAGAAAAGTACAAGGCACACCTCTAAATAATGTGTTTTGAAACAGGGAAAACAAGCAATTTACTCATCAATTACACTTGAATCCTGCACTGAACATCAAGGACTTTGCTGATATATGAGCTGCTGTAATAGCTTCATTGAGAACATTAGAGAAGCTATTATGGCTTTTCTTAAGAGGAGAGTATCTGTGTTTTACCACAGATATATCAGGACAGGAATTTCCTGGAGGCCATAAATGCCATGGCTGCCGTGCCCCCTCAGTTTGGCCATATGTCACTCAGAAAATGATATGCACTGAGGACCCCCCTGCATTGCCCCATTTCCCCCCGCATGGTCTTTTGTTGAGATTCTGAATTCTTAACTACCCCTGACTCCCCATCCCCATCTTCAAACGAGTCCAGTAACTCATCAGACAAAATTTCAGTCCTTGAGTAATCAAATATTGGTGAATTGCAAATAGTAATATATCATTTTGTGAAATAAGCAGCTAATTTATCATGTATTTATTTATCTATTTCTTTGTTTATTTTACTGATAGGTACAATATGTATTAAACAATTTATGGCCTTGCATTTGGTCTTTGTATCCTCAAGAAATTGATAACAACAAAGGCCAAACTGGCCTTCAGCCAAAAATGATGAAGCTATGATCGAGCAGCAAACTGGAAAACGTTACCCCTGATGATAAAGAGTCCAGTCAACATCTTTTAAAGAAAAAGGTAAATTCCTGGCTTTTAGAAAATGTTGCAAAGTAGCATGGTCGCTTTGCTTGTATAATTTATGTATAATACATTTATTATGTATTTATTTATGCTGTAAACAGTTTTGTTTGTGTTTTTAAAATGTACAATTTTATGTACCAGCAATGCCTGTTGTCTGAGACCACGGTATAATACGTCTTTGACTTTGTTGTGTTTCTATCCTTGAAGTTCTTTCCTTTGAGATGCATGTCTGTGATGTGTTTTCATTTAAAGCAACGTCATATAGATCAAATCAAACAAAATAAAATTCAAGACATGCAAAGTAAAGACAGAAAAGACAAATTTGTTTTGACAAGTGGAATGGCTTTGTAACGTACTGTATGACATATTTTTTATGCTTTACCTCAGACAGGGGAGTAAAGAGAAACGGGCGGAGAGGAGAGACATTGGAGGCTAGATCGGGGTCGGGTTTGAACCCGGATCCTCTTGCTCACTAGGACCATGTTATGTAGTCTCTGCACTGACTGGCTGAGCCACCAGGCACCACCCTTGATATGACATCTTGAGGAACTAATAAGGTATGTACGGCATGCTGGGCCCGGGAAGAGCAAAGAACTATTAAAGTATGTGTGGCATGCTGGGCCAGACGGAACAAAATGTTCCGCCACCAGCCTGAAATGAACAGCAGTAGGGTGGAAACTCCTCAACAAGTACAAGGAACGGAGAGAAAGGTACCCATCAGAATCCAAATATCTAGACACCACTCAGCTAGGAGCTAAGACATGGAAATCCCTGGTGGCAACCATCACAAAGAATGCTGAGGCTTACTGTTTTATTTATAAGGCACCTCAAGGTGTTTTTCTCAGAATGTGAATACAAAATAACTTAGGACACCTTGAAATGCTGACAGGAATAAAAAATAAACATACTTTTAGAGGCACATCAGACTAGTTCTGCACGCTTATTTCGAATTGCAATACTGTAGGTTACTGGGGGATGTTAATAGGATGGGACGAGTCAGCACCAGCCAACTCAAAAACAGCATCTCTCATCCAAATGACTGAAAGCTTTTGGCTGGGGAAACTTTTGACTAAATGATGGGACTTGGGACCTTCCACATTATGATAGATATAAGTGATGTATAACTCATGATAAGTAATGTAGAACTCAGGCCAATGAATTCATAATTTCTATTCTAGGGCTGGGCTATTAACCAAAAATATATTGAAACCTATATTTAGAACCAATAACCAATAATCAATCTTGCTCATGACGGTTAATCAATTATTCTATTTCTTATATATCACCAAATCACCAAAATCAACTAATAGATAGATCCATTTAACATTACGGTATAAAACACCTGCTGGCATCCCATTTCCAGTTCTTGCATCACCCTTTCCTCACTTCCTCAAATTGTCTACATTATTCTAGTTCTGAGGTTTTGCTTTTCATTTTCACTATACAATTTAAAGCTTATTCATTTTATTATCCTGTCTCATCACTAAACTTATCACTCATCACCGAAAATGACCCCTCTTCCCCCCCACCAACTGTTTACTATATGCTTCTTTCTTATTACTACTCGTAAATATGATGTTTTCTTATTGTTTGTCTTTAGCTGTCTCGATAAATTGAATACGCAGGACCTTAAATGGAAACAAGCCCTGAGGGCTTATTGGCCCCGCCAGGCGGAAAGGCATGGTGAGAGAGTATGTTTTGCACCCTGTCCGTCCGTGTGTGTGTCCGTGTGTGTGTCCGTGTCCGTCCGTCTGTGATCAGCTAATCTCCGGCACCGTTGGCTTGATCGCAGCAAAACTGTGCACACACACTCCCTGGATGCCAATTCAGGGAGTGAAATTTTTCACATGGGCCGGCTATAGGGACACCAGGAGGCCGCTTTTTGCAAAACACATTTTTTGATAGTACTACAGATTCTATCCAAACGTCACGCAAATCGGTACACAGTATCTCTATAGTCATTAAACCAAATGGGTCTTTCAGATCTTTCATATTCCATCATGATTGGCTATGAATGGCTTCCAAAGTTTGCACAAGTGCTTCATTTTGCACAAAATGCCTCAAATCATGAACACAGCATGCAATTTCCGTGAAATCTTTCACACGCATTCTCACTAGGCGGAGGAAGAAATGCCACTTGAAAAAAATCTAATCAGCCTCATGGTGACGCTATAACAGGCCGATTTGTGTTTTTACCTATAACTGCAACGATCTGTGTAAAGCTTTGTATGTGCACTCCCCTGAGGCCAAGGAAAAACCTTTGCCCCGCATTTTTCACACCTACCCACCAGGAGGCCGACTTATGTAAAACATATTTTTGTTTATTACTTCAGATTTCATCTAAAATTCACGCAAATCGGTACACGAGATCTCTATAGTCATGTGATCAAGACGGATCTGTTTGATTTTTCATATTCCAGATGATTGGCTAAGATTGACATCTTAAAGGGATATTTCACTTTCAAAAAAACTTTGGGTCATTTTATCGTCTACTCAGGCTTTTGTGATTGTGAGCCCACGGACAGTTCTTAAGTTGCTTGATTCAGTATTTAGATATTTGATATTCATTATATTATGTTATCATTAGGGATGTCCGATATTATCGGCCTCCCGATATTATCGGCCGATATTAGCATAAAAATTGATATCGGGAAAATATCGGTATCGGTTTTTGAAAAAAAAAAAAAAAAAAAGTTAAATAAGTTACAGGAGTTCTTACTGTATATGGTGTGTGTGATATGAAATTTGAGCTTACCCTAATCACAATAATCCCCGCATATATCGGTATCGGTTGATATCGGTATCGGTAATTAAGAGTTGGACAATATCGGTATATCGGTTATCGGTAAAAAAGCCAATATCGGACAACCCTAATTATCATTATATTACCGTTAATTTCGGACTATAAGCCGCGACTTTTTTCCCATTTTTCGACCCTGCGGCTTATATAACGGTGCGGCTTATCTATGGTTTTTTATAGCTAACGGCCACTAGGGGACCTCCTAAATCTAGGGATTTTACACCCGCGGCTTATAGTCCAGTGCGGCTTATATATGTACAAATCATTCAATTTAGCTGCTGCGGCTTATATTCAGGTGCGGCTTATAGTGCGAAAATTACGGTATATACAAACCCATTGTAACTTCAAACTCCATTTTAACCATGTTATATTAATCAGAAACACCCGTCCTTGGTTCTGGTGACTGATATTATCCTTCTAATACGTGAGGAGACCGTGTTTTTTCAATTACTTTTTCCATTTATTTTTAATATTTATTTTGGAAAATGAAAAAAATTAAATACAATAAAATAAAATAAAATAATAAATGAAAAAACACAGCCCCCTCACGTATTAGGAGGGCAGGATGAGTCACCAGAAGCAAGGACGGGTGTTTTTGATGTAACATGTTAAAAATGGAGTTTGAAGTTATAATGGGTTTGTATTTGTAAGGGGGCGTGTCTAATAAAATGAATATTAAATATCTAAATACTGAATCAAGCAACTTAAAAACTGTCTGGGGGGCTCACAAAAGAGTAGATGATAAAATGACCAAACATGTTTTCGAAAGTGAAATATCCCTTTAAGTTTGCAGGAGTGGCCCGTTTGGAACAAAATGCCGCAAATCATGAACGCAGCATTGCCCTATTATAGCGCCACCAGGAGGCGGATTTTTGCAAAACATTTCTTTTCATATTACTCCTACAAATGTTGTCCAAACATCACGCAAATCGTGATATAATCGAAACATATTATCTCTTAACTCTTTCACTGCCAGACTTATTTCTGGCTGTTTGACCAGTGCCAGGATTCTGCAATTATCTACCTTTTCAAGTAGTCACAGAATATTTATCTCCAGTATGATTGATCCCCTGATGGTTGCTAATCACTGACAGTACGTTCTAATAGCGGGCGACTCTCGGGCGATCGCCGGGCGACATCGTCCAAAAGATAAAGAAAATCCATCTTTCATCGCCCCCCCCCGCCCACTTCGCCCGATCGCCAGTAGTTGCCGGCTCTGATAGACTTTCTTTATCTTTTGGACGATGTCGCCCGCGATCGCCCGAGAGTCGCCCGCTGTTAAAACGTACCGTAAGGGTTTTCAGAAATGTCAACGAGGTCATTGTGACCTCGTTAACATTTGTTGTCTGATGTTTGAAAATAGCATGTTTCACTCAAAAATACATGGTAAAACACAGGAAAAATTTGATTTTTTTTCTCTGTTTATTTTTTAACATTGAAGTGAATGGAGCAGCAAATCTTTGGATAACGTTATCTCCTAGTTCCTTTGAAAAAAAAAATGGCAATGAAAGAGTTAAGTCAAGTGATCCGTCCGATCTTTCACATTCCAGCCTGATTGGCGAATTCCAAACATTGCTGGCCCACACTAACCTACCTGACCTGGAGGACACCTGTGCTCCGAGGAGCACAGGTCTCCGCCAGATCAGGTAGGTTAATGTGGGCCAGCAATGTTCAGGCTGGAATGTGAAAAATCGGACGGATTACTTGACTTAAGAGATGATATGTACCGATTTATATATCATCTGGCGGAGACCTGTGCTCCTCGGAGCACCTCGGAGCACTTTTTCTAGTTTGGGTTATCCTTTTAGCATTCTTTTGTATAAATATGTGCCACTGTGCCTTTTTTTGGGTTGCAAACTGTTAATAAAGTATTCAATCAATCAATTGCAATAATCGTTTCACATTTCAATGGTGAGGTTATTTGCTCTCCAAGTACTGCTTTTGAGGACTGAACATATTTTCAGTTTGTGATTAAATTTAATAGGCTGTTTGAAAAATGTATCAATCTCCTAAAACACAGAAATGATATTACAGTAGCTAGATCTACAGTAATGTACTCCATAAATTCATTCAAAGCAGGATTTTTAAATTAGGCTCTGAAAATATAAGGTCTAAGTGGCTGTGTGTGTGTGTGTGTGTGTGTGTGTGTGTGTGTGTGTGTGTGTGTGTGTGTGTGTGTCCGTCCGTCTTCTCTGAGTGTTTGCCCAGAGGTAACCTTGCAAACCACTGTACTGATTAGGCCAAATTCCCTGTCCATGCTGCCAGTAGGCCAAAGAAGTAACTCCATGCATTTCCCCCCACGTTTCATTGATAATGGAAGTCAATGGGGCTGTGATCACACTGAAACCTTGACCAAATCTGGATACGAACGACATAGACAACAGACATCACACAGACTGGCCATTTGAAGCCCATCTTCAGATCCACATGCTAATTTTTTTTATGATTGAAGCTCCATGAGGCAGCTAATAAAGTGTAAAATAAAGAGTATTTACCAAACCCCTAGGACTGCAGAGGATTATTGAAGCTGCCGTGTTCTGGTGGCCAAATCTGGTAGTGCAAGACTTCTGCATTTAGAACGCTACTGTGCATGCTTCAATTGTCTGAAACGCTCTCTAGTCTATTTACTGATACTTCGAGGGGGTAATTATTTTTTCTGTGTTTGGCCAAGCAGTATGCTGCTCATGTGAGCGCACAGGGGAGCCGTTAGGGCTTAAGTGTCTTGCTCAGAGATATTTCGATACAAATCCTGGATGAGCCGAGCAACGAACTGGGGACCTTCTGATTCCCAGACAGCTGCTCTCCTTACTGAGCAACTGCCGCCCCATTGATATATTGTTCCTGATATCTAGAGCAAGCCTCGGCTATAAACAATACAATCATTTAGCACTACAATTGTCTATGGGGATAGAACAGATGAGCTTAAAATGATAAATGATGATCATGACACCCAAATGTTAAATCCATTACAACTTAATCACAATACATGTTGTCAGATATGACAGTGATTAGAAGAGTACCATTATGTTGTTATTCTCCTTAATTGTCTCCGCCAGGCCGAAAGGCATGGCCAAGACTATGTTTTGCACCCTGTGCGTCCGTCGCCTCGGCCGTCTGTGAACAGCTAATCTCCGACAGTACTCCCACAGATTTTGTCCAAACATCACGCAAATCGGTACACAGTATCTCTATAGTCATTACACAAAATGGTTCTTTCCGATTTTTCATATTCCATCCTGACTGGCTAAGATTGGCTTCCAAAGTTTGCAGGAGTGGCCCGTTTTGAACAAAATGCCGCAAATCATGAAGGCAGCGTCCGATTGCGTTGAATCTTTGCACGCACACCAGGAGGTCGATTTTTGCAAAACATTTTTTTTATATTACTCCTACAAATCTTGTCCAAACATCACGCAAATCGGTACACATTATCTTCATAGTCGAGCGATCAAGACGGCTCCGTCTGATTTTTCATATTCCATCCTGATTGGCGCATTCCCAAATTGCTGGCCCACAATAAACCTGACTTGGCGGAGACCTGTGCTCCGAGGAGCACTTTTTCTAGTTGTCTCTGCCAGGCCGAAAGGCATGGCGAGAGAGTATGTTTTTCACCCCGTCCGTCCGTGTGTGTGTCCGTGTGTGTGTGTGTGTGTGTGTGTGTGTGTGTGTGTGTGTGTCTGTCTGTGAACAGGTAATCTCCGGCACCGTTGGCTTGATCGCAGCAAAACTGTGCACACACACTCCCTGGATGCCAATTCAGAACCTTTGCCCCAGATGTTTTACATGGGCCTGTAATAGCGCCACCAGGAGGCCGCTTTTTGCAAAACACATTTTTTGACAGTACTCCTACAGATTTTGCCCAAACGTCACACGAATTGGTACACAGTATCTCTATAGTCATTACACAAAACGGGTCTTTCAGATTTTTCATATTCCATCCTGATTGGCTAAAAATGGCTTCCAAAGTTTGCGCAAGTGCTCCGTTTTGAACAAAATGCCTCAAATCATGAACACAGCTTGCAATTTCCGTGACATTTTGCACGCACATTCCCACTAAGCCGAGGAAGAAATGCCACTTGAAAATTTTCAAATCAGCCTCATGGTGGTGCTATAACATACCGATTACTGTTTTTACCTATAACTGCATCGATCTGTGTAAAACTTTGTATGTGCACTCCCTAGAGGTCAGGGAAAAACCTTTGCCCTGCATTTTTCACATCTGCCTTTTATAGCGCCACCAGGAGGCCGACTTATATAAAACACATTTTCTGATATTACTCCTTCACATTTTATCCAAATTTCACGCATATCGGTAGACATGATCTCTATAGTCATGTGATCAAGACGATATGATTTTTCAATTTCCATCCTGATTGGCTAAGATTGACATCTAAAGTTTGCAGGAGTGGCACGTTTTGAACAAAATGTTGGAAATCATGAACGCACCTGCCATAAATCAATGGACTGCTTTCATTTGTTACCGTAAGCGATCCTTTTAATATCTATCAAATCATTTTCAATGTATTAATTAATTTATTAAGTAGCTGTGTAATAAGCAGGATAAACAAAAGGGAGCTGGTCATTATTGAGAAATAAACCCAGACAGGCTGACATAGACCCCGACGTGAAGTGGAGGGGTCTTTATCACCCTGAAGGGGTTTACTTCTCAATAACCATCATGCCTGTTCAGTGAAACATGGCATGTACAGTACTAGTGGGTAGGGTGAGACAATGAGATCAATTACCTCTTTCTGTATTAGGTATTCCCAAGTTTATGGTGGGTATAGAGGAATCAGCATGGTCACTGTAGTACTCCAAAAAAGTGGCATCTTTCTCCCAGGTCTTCTTTACCACTGGGACTACAGCACAGCAAAAAAGTAAAGGCAAAACTTGCACAACAGACAAACCAAAGAGTCAGCGCAAACTAGATGTTTTAATCAGTGAGTACATAAAAGGATCATTAATGGATATAAATTAGTTGGAATGCTAGAGTACAATTAATGAGAATGATGTTTAACACTATATATTACCACACCAATGAATGTTCAAGATGACAGTTCTAGATTAAAAACTAGATACCAGATACCGTAATCACTGGCATTAGTTATAAACAACATAAAATTTGCATTTGGTGATCATTTTACATTCCTCTGAGCTCAGCCTGCAATATCTTTTCTCATTTAACAGAAACGTATTATCCAGAGCTCCCAAAAGAGAAGAATCAATTAGAATAATTTCATAATTATAAATAATGCTAATTCATTTTTTTAATCAAACTTATGGCAAACAAGGATGCTTTGATATGTGAAGAATAGTGTTAATTTTATATCTTAAGTATACTGTATTTGCATCGTGATTGGTCTAATTTATTTGTCATAGGTCAGATTAACTAGAAAGGGGCGGGGCGCTCAGTGGAGCGCAATTCTCCCTCCATGTCTGTGTGGTGCATATGTGATGACATGTTTTGATAAAGGATGATAAAGGATGCATCGGTAATGTCTTGTATCAATTATGTTTGTACTGGGCCAGACTGGGAACACAAATGAGGGCAGGGATGTAAACGACAGCGACCCCCATGTCTTCCTAGCCTGGTAAAAAAAATCTGGGTCGTGTGAATTCACATTATCGATGTATATATTATCAATATGTGTCTGCAGACCGGTCTGGCCCCACGCGATGGGTGGGCGTTTTGCAGAAACCAAAAAGTGGAAGAGCCAATCACTGCTTGTCAATCACATGGCCCTGAGCGCAAGTGGGGAAAGCTCTTAATGCTTTGAAACTTGCAGCTTTCTCAGTATGCGGCTGCGCTAGATTGCTGCTGGCGTGAATTCACCATATTTTCTTAAATTACATGTTTGAGTCATGCTACAAAAGCATACAACGTACAACAAAAATCTGACAACCCATTATAAGAGTAGAGAGCCACAAGAACAAGAAAAAAACTAACGTATGCACAATAGAATCCTCAGTGTTACTTTAACAATTAATAAATTACCCAAATTGACACTATGTGGCAATCAAATATTTTTTCATCGGTCAAAGTGTGTCTATAACTCACCTCTGTCACTGTGAAATTTCTTGCATGTTTTCACAGCCACAAAAATATCTTCTTTATTAACAGGGGCTCCCTTCATGAAAAAGCAGAGGGAGATTAAAACATAAGAAGAAAACACTGCACGAGGTTTGCTACCTAAAATGTGAGAAGTAATCTGCAACAGTGCTGTCAATGGGAAACACATGCACCCTGCTGATAACGCTCTCAAGAAATGTCAGGATATATTCAAAGCAAGAAACCTTGCCACTTATAAGCTCTATGTTATACTACTATTTTCTAAAATAGCAAATTTTGCCATTCTATAAGCTATTGCAACATGTAGCTTTTAGAAATGTTTTAGACATTTTGGTAAATTTTCACCTATAATGAATGACAAGCCCAATCCATTGACAGCGCAAAAAGCATTATGGTACCCACACACAGTGGAGGAAGGCTGCTGAGAGTTGTAGCACAGTGCTGGGCTTTAGAAGAGTCCTCTGGCTCAGTGCACAGTTCCGGGACAGCAGTAAGATGTGGACCTTTCCCATTGTCCCAAATATACAATGCAACCTGTAGGGATGGAAATTGATGATGCCATGATAACAAGCTCAGCTGGACACGCACGTACAAAGCCTGTTGAGTGCACTTTATGTAAAACCCCAAATTAGTGGTGTTCCCTTTTAAGAAATGAAAACATCTACAGTGTACGCAGCAACATGACCATTGCAGGAAGTAATGAGATTTTTCTTCAAGGTTGACTGAATAACATACTCTTGTTGATGAACGAATAAATTAGACGTGTTAGCTTAAACGTGACAAATGGGAAAATAGCGTGAGAAAATGATTGAAGAGCTTGAAGCTTTATCAAGATGTTCAAAAGCAGGGCCTAGAGGTAATCACTTCACGCACATATTATCTTACCTCATGTTTCAGGTCAATGGTAAAGTCAGATTTAAGTGGCTCATCACGCACTTTGTTTGCAAGCCTGAAATAGCAAATCACTGATTGGCACCAATTCCTGATAAAATGATGCGTATGTACAGCAAATCTAAAGCAAACAATGACTGTTAGGAGATGAACAAATCTAAACACAACCCAAAATATGGAGAGATTATGTACTCACCGTTGAACAAGGCGGATACTTAAGGCCCAACCAGCAGTAAAATCTGGATATTTGAAGACAGAGGGATTCTCTGCAAAGGCATAGTGATGGATGATTGTTGACTCCTCATCATGGAGGGGCTTCCCAAGAAACCACTCCTAATAAATGGAAATAGTGTTGTTATCAGTGCAAACTTTTCACGTCAAAGACCCCCAAATTATGTACAGTATTTCCCCCCATCTTAAAATATGTGCCAGGGACCCCAATACAAGATTTGTGTTGCTTTTGAGCTCACAACGCATTGCAACAAGCTTGTAATCTATATACATATAGATATAGAATATATATAGGGAGGGACCCCACTTTGAGAACCAATGTCATTACTATATTATATATATATAACTTGTGGATTGGTCAAGGGATGCATCCAAAGCACCCAGAAAGGAAATACAAATTTGCAGATAAATAGTAGAAAATGGCTATGGAGCATAACCTGAAAGTTGAAAACCGGAAAATTCCACATTTCTAATATGGAGTGCCTCCAACCATGGTAGATAAAATAACTATTTATTAATGCAGAATCCCAGAGTGGAGCTTTAATGGTTGATATTACATACACAGTAAAAAGAAGAAACAAACAAACAAATAAAACAAAGAAAGAAAATCATATCTAAATGTCAGTACTGAGCATGTAAACATTCAAGCTTTGTTAACTTCTTTACATTTTTGATATTGTTTTTCCTCAACCGTGATAATTATTTATTTATTATTTATTTAAGTGTTTATTCTTTATTTAATAGGGGTTGACTGGAGTCGCAGAGTCAGTGCAACATCCATGTGCAGGAAAAAGGCGGCTGTGCTTTAACTCAGAGATAAATTTTAGACAAAGAATCCAGAGCAGGAGAACTCCAATGCAACAACATCTGTGAAATCTGATATTGCACTCTTTTGCCATTCGCAAACTTCTCATTGACAGATTTAATGACTGGAGCGGGCACAAATATTGATATAGAATAGAAAATGAGGTTTAAGGGTGATTCTATATCAATTCATGGTGACCCATGCAGTGGAAACTGAGTCTGTGCAGGTGGTGTCAGTACCATTATGATTTACAAAAAAAATGATTTATATGTCTGATATTTTCCTCAATTAATTGATTGAACTGTGAAAGTCAGAAGATGTCTCAGAGAGAGAGCGAGAGCGAGAGAGAGAGAGATGGCTGGAGCATACTCACTTTTCTCCAGTCAAACTTTGTGAGGACCTCAACCAGTTTTAACATCTTCACATTGGTTTCTTCCTCAAGAAATATGATCCAGGAGGAGTTTTGCCCAAAGGATTTAGAAAAGCTGGGGGAGAACAAAGGTAACAACAAATATCAATTATCTCTAATGGAACATAGATGAACTCACAGAAGTCTGTTGTTTTATTATAGACATCTTGCCACATTAATTGACAAGCACACTCATGGAGTGAATACATGAGTGTATGTGGAGGGTCTCCAAGCAGACTCATGGCCCAACTACCTCCAAACTTTCCACAAATATTTCTCAATATTCTGCCTGTGACCATACCTGCTTCCCATACCGTTACTGTACTTGCAGGATGTACAATTAATATGAAAACGCATATTAATAGCCCAAAATCACTTATACAAAAGGCAGACCTGGCAACGCAGCCTACGCCAATCATGTGCGAGAGATCTACAAGCTATGGGGCAGGGACGCTATGTGCCATACACCGTATCTTAGCAACAACGAAAGCGCTAACTCTCATTGGTCGTGTCATGCTGAGGGCAGTTTCCAGACAGCAGCATCGAATACTCGCTCATACAGCTCCCTGCCGCCATCACAGTCAGACGCAGCAACGGCAGGGCTCCGTGATAGTTGTGCGAGCTGAGCTGGACAGCACAATCACCGTCATTTCCACCATATGGACCCCATGTCGGTAATATCAGCGGGATCCACTTGAGTCCCAACTGGGATGCCCTTGTGGGATATACGTGTGTTCTACCTGGGCCTTAGGTGGGCCCCACCTAGGCAATTCTATGTGGGGCCGAGGTGGGTCCTAACTGGGATGCCCATGTGGGCTATAAGTAGGTTCTACCTGGGCCCTAGGTGTACCCCAACCAACCAGAGTGCAGTGCCCATCGCTCCAAATGTTGTGACGTCAGGGCTCTCAATACTGCACATTGGGGGAGGAGGAGGGGCGCAGGGCGGGCGCACAGATCGGTGAACCAATGGGAGCCCACGGATGTTTTCTCTGGAGATTTTGAATCCGCCCCTCTATGCCAGATATCAGACGCGCTAGAGGGTCTTTACTGACCGAGCCATGGCCCCAATGGCCCTCATGACGCTACGCCACTGATATGCGCTGCCAAGTGGGCACTACGTGGGCGCGGGCGCTAGAGGTGAGGCCCGCAAGCATCATGCACCAGAAATGTGATGCTGACCGGGGTAGTAGTTTGCGAAACTAGCGGCAGTCAGACAAACACGCAAAAACATGATCTTCGACCTTGCCTTCGGTCTGGTGGAGATAAAAATAAGAGCAAACATCAAATATCAAAAACTATATCAAATATACATTAAGTATGTGACTGTGTACTGCTGTCTCTTTTGCGATATATCAAATAACAGATATAACAATAAATAAATGATCCATAACAGTAGTTCAAAGCCTATGTACGTATAGCCTCAGAGTGTGTCTCTTTAATGCTTTGGTGTGTGTTTTTTTAAATCAACTGTGGCTCCCATCTTCATAAAGTGATGGAAAACTGTTTCAGATGCCATTTTGCAATCAGATCAAAATGATTAATTGGATACAGAATTGTTTATTTAAGACCTTGGCCTATAATGAACATAATCTACGTGCTTGGACTACTGGGTTACAAACTGGGTGATCTTAACCAATAGGCTCACTCTCACATCAGGACAGTCATGCATCATGGGAAGAAGGATTTGCATTGTTAGTAATGATCTGTTCTAGTGACTTAGTATTGATCAATGGACTTAAAATGCACCCTTCACTGATGAAAGAAACCCCACACACCCAACATTGTTGGAAGACTATTTGTAGGTGTTTCTGTTATTCTGTCCATGGTGTTGTGAATCTGTCTAATATGAACTCATTCACACCTCTGAGTTTTGGAGCACTTACTAAGGCAGCAGAGGAAGAATACTCCAGTCTCCCTCATTATTTGACAGACTGTGAAGAAGCAATACCAGAGGTGGATTCTGAAAGGGACAAAAGAAAACATTACAACATTCTTCTTGAAACTTGTGCAACCCAGTTGATATTCTTGAGACAAATAATTAGTCAGAAGTAGAAGTTCACAACTGGCAAAACACAATATCTTCATACAATTTCCAATTTCCTTACACAGTGAGGAATGCAGAAGGTATGTGAGGGGGTTTCAGTGAAAAGCGGATGTTTCACACTGTGATGAAAACAAAGCAGTAGAGTGCAAGACCATGTGGTTCGTTATTACAGTACATGATTCACTCATCATGCTGGAAGCCAGGGGGAACATTTTTCATTGAAACAGGTCTACTGCAACATTGATTTAATCAATGGGCCTGAGCTTGCATGCAATTTGAAAACACTATTAATCACCTGGGGTTCGCTAGCACTCATCTCAGATGAGCTTTATCTAAAAGCTAATGACATGGGGACACCGTGGATGTTTTTCTTCATTTATATAAACTCTTGGTTACACCATCTTTAAAGAAAAACTCAAGAGCTCTTTACATAAAACTGCTTCAGAAATACTACTGAATGAGAGAGAATAAAGACTGATTGAATTATTCTTTTGTTACGTTCTAGGTTGAACATCACAATTTAATTAAGGGGAGATGTAATTATGTCACAGCTAAATTAGAAAATTCCTTTCTTGGTGGTTAGTTGGCGGATCAGACAAGGTCACATGGGCTGCCTGGGCTGCCTGTCTAACGCCATGGGGGGAAAGGGCATTGAGGGCAGCCGGCTGATCACTTAGTGGGGACCGGACAACAAGACTGCAGGACTGTTTGAGACGGCTACCGTAGCATAGGAAAACCCTGAATTATCCTAAAGAGTGAAGGCAGTATCACATCAAGTCAACCACGAAAGATGGCGAACAGAAGAGCTTGGGTGCCAGCGAT
Source organism: Gymnoscopelus microlampas (assembly GCF_963454915.1). Taxonomy (NCBI): domain Eukaryota; kingdom Metazoa; phylum Chordata; class Actinopteri; order Myctophiformes; family Myctophidae; genus Gymnoscopelus; species Gymnoscopelus microlampas. The sequence continues at coordinate 44,746,934 of NC_139945.1, read as the reverse complement.
GCGACAGTATGAGAAACTACTACTTCGCCCACGTTTTACATTCTATACCTGTATCTGATGTGCTAACTATAGCACAGTTAAAGAGTTCTGACTGTGTTCACTGCCAAGTGCGATATAGCTAAAATCCTAGAAATTAGTACTGATTGTTCAGATAATTAATGTCATATGCACTGGGTTACTTCATCTGGGACACTTTCATAGCCATGAGGTGAGCACTGTCTGCTCCTGATATAAAGAAAGCAGGCTGTTCTTCGGTGGATACAGTAGCAACAAATAGGATACTGATTGCCCAATGACTCAACAGAAGACTGCGGTCACAGAGACTTTATTATAATGGAAAGACAGAGTTTTTCATCATCAAAACTGCTACTGTAGATCCAACAACAAACTGTCAAAACCACTCAAAAAATGAGCCAGAGAGAAAAGAAAAGTCAATACAAGGCCAGGCCCAATTTATGCTTGCAGCAGTGTGTCTCTCTGTTGAAACATTTTATTTTTAAGGGTCGTGCAATTCATACTGTAGTGAAGCCAACCTGTCCTTAGAGACAGGTTTATTGTAGCTATGCTAACAAGACATTTACCATATATTAACAGTCTTTATACAGTACCATGCATACCACTATTTGTGTTTCCATTCATAATCTCACTGATCTGGCATTTTAACTTCTCTTTTATGCGATTAGTCAAAGCTTGAACCCTGATGGAATTCAAAGAGAATGCAGTGGTACTTTGAAAATAACCTTGAGTTAACTGGCAAATAGTGATTTCTGTACTGTTCACACCTGGAAGCCCTGAGAATTACATTGAATAATTGTAATACTTAGTTCCTATAATATGAGCAACTAATTTGATAACTATAGTCAATGATAACTACATTGGACCTAAACTAACAAATATAGTTTAGGTCCAAGTTAAACTATTAAACAACATTGTTATTTAAACATTATTAGCATTAAAGGAGTAGTAGTTCACCCAAACAATTACTTACTTTCTATCAATTACACACCCCTTGAAGCATTGAATTCATAGAGATTTTTTTGTTTTTGTCACATTCCTAGGCCAATAATTTTAAGACCGGCAGTCTCTCCTTTGAGTCTCCTACAGGAGAGACCGCCGTTCATCAAAGTATTGGCTTAGGAATGCGACATAAACTAAAAAATGAATTCAATGCTTCATGGGGTGTGTAATTGATAGAAAATAAGTCCTTTTTTGGGCGAACTACTCCTTTAAGTATTTTTCTCAACCTGCATGTTTCTCTAACAGAGAGACATAATGCATCTACAGAGGCTATCTACATTGCTTTTACCAGCCAGCCTGCTGGTTTCAACAAGAGTCAGAGCTAGTTGGCCAAAGGATGGTACTCGAGGAAAGTCCATGGGGTCATCAAAATCCGTAGGGTTCATCCTCTGTGGGATATGAGGGTGCATAGAAAATTGGTAATCCAGTCAGGAGTTTTCATGTATCATTGTTAACGCAGTTAATAGTGTGCAGCCATAACGTTGTACAAAGGTTCTCTGAAGGGGTTGGGGTTGATAACCAGTGGTTCTGTGGTTATCAACCCCCCTTCCCCCACACTCATTGTCAACCTCCCCCTCCTGGTTTAAAACACTCTTCTACAAGTCTGTTGATTAAATTTATCACTGAATTAATTATTTACCATATTTGGATCCCTTTTATTTCCCCAGACGTACAGTACAGTAGGTTGTTTATATGCATATGCATATAAACAACACAGGGATGTGCTGCATTAATCAATAGTCTAAGATCTGCTTACGATGGCCATAAAAATATTGTGTTTATGTGAACACGGTTCTTCACTCTTACCACTCCTTACTTCCTGCTGCTGGACTTACAGTACTTATCCCCAATGAGTAAAATTCATGGTCATTAAATGATGGTATCATTGGAACTGTTACCACAGCACAGCCTCATCACCTTACGTGCCATGTGTTGTACAGTACTGCAGTTATGCACATTTTGAATAGTATAATTCCATCCATACAATGTCTTAGCTAAACTGTGTGCTCAGTATATCCTTGACTGTTACGTTTATCCCTGCGGACCACGTTGCTTGCTTGCTTGGGCTATTGACTATTTATTTATATATACATTTTTACATTGTAATTTTGAAACAACGCGAGTCAGAATCAGACATCTGCAGGTTTACAGGTGTAAAGTGGGTGAAGTTTGATTGTGTACAACCTCCATCATTTCTAGTTGTCAGGAAAGAAAAAGGGGGGAGGGCATAGAGATGGAGAGAAAGGAGAAAAAGATAAAGATATCTACAGTACATACACATAACATAAAAAAGCAGCAGGTATATGAGGTTAGACATAAGGTGCAAAAAGTGGCCACACCATCAGCAGGTCCACATAGGAAGGTAGTCCACTCCACATAAGGCACAACTTCAGCAAACAAGACCAGGAGACCTGGTTCTGCCAGACCCAGAAGGAACAAATTCCTAGTAGGCAACACACCTACAAACCACTTTATAAGTTAAAAGTATAAATAATTTTGGGCATGTGTGTAGCATTTTGTGTATAGGGGTATTTGGTTGTAGATTTGTGCATAGGCTAGACCAGCAAACCTTCCAGTCTGATTACATTCACCTGTCCCTTGTCAGTCAGTGCACAGAATATGGGCAGAAGGGCTTTAAATCCAGCATTTCATAAGTTTAGGTAATTTACTATGCTGCTTGTGGAGTAATAAACCTCTGAAATAAGTTATGTAGAACAACAAAATTGCCTAAAGTTAAACGGCACATGTTTAAACCAGTTGAATTAAAGGCAATTCAATGTTTGTTAGTGTCCCCATTCACTGCTGCTTCAAATGGTAGCAAGTCCAGACCAAGGGCCAAGGCTTGGGTATTTACGATGAGGCCAACACGGAAGCTTACGAATGGCCAGAGTGGCGCTGTTTTACCCTGCGCCGACCTGCGGTGTCAGAAAGAATTTATTTTAACGCAAGTGAATGGGTTTTTTGACAAACTTTAGACTAGATTTTCTTACCATGATAAAAATTGTCATAAATTCTATATGCTTCCAGTCGCTAGTTTAAAGTCTCCTTTCAATCATCAGGATATGCGTTTTGCTAAATTATGGTCCCATTTATTCTAAAATTGACGATAAAGTAGGCTATTCTCTAGGAGGGGCGGGATGATTTGATTGACAAGCTACACAACCAATAGCATTCATTCCCCGCCCCCGCTCTTGATTGACAAGCTACCCAACCAATAATGGTCTGGTCTCATTCTGCAGGATATGACGCAATATGACGCGATATTGACAGATGGCGGACCCACAGTCTTGGAACAATCGGCTTCATTTTCGGTCTGTAGAAAGCAGGGGAGTGGCTTTGTCCATTCATTTTTTACAGTCTATGGTCCAGACCTGCTCTGTTGCCCCTGGTGGTTGAAATCTGAAGTGTTCCTGAATGGCTGAGGAGGAAAAGAAGGACTGACCGACAGACCGACCGACAGACCGACCGACAGACCGACAGACAAAGCCTCCTGTAGGCCGACCCCCTGGGTCTGGCAAAAATCCATGTGGTAGATCCACAAATGAAAGAAATCGGCATAGGGGAATACGATTGATTCAGCGTCAAGCTACCTAGTAAATACTACCAAGAAGAAGAATCTGTAAATAATACAAGGTACCTTGAAGTGGAATTGATTCAAGCTACCTTGTATTATTTACAGATGCCATACCACCAATTATTTGTGCAATAGCAAATAGCCCAAAGCCATCTAAAATTGTGGAATTAGAGGCAAGTGCATTTCTAAAGGGTGTGAGTGGTATTTGAACAATCCTAAATAAATAAAGAAAAACGTAATATCCACTATCGAGTAGCTGTTTTCCCGTATGAACTCCAGACAATGTCCAGAGAATGCCCTTTCACACACAACAGGTGCCTTCATTGAAAATTCCCTCAACAGCTCCCCCAGCTGCCAGAACAGGTCATTTATCTTTGCAGCTAGAAAAGGCTCGGAACATGCAGAGAGAAAAACTCAAGAATGATCAAGAGTGATTTTGAAGGTAAAAACTTTTATGTATGGACAACCACTGATCCAATTGAATTCCCACTAGGCACAACACCGGCCTTGGATCCTCAGCGATATACACGTGAAGTTTGAAGCGGGTAATGCGTGAGAAAGGCAGACACATCATTTCTGTGCATTTATAGATAGATATAACTAACACAAACTGTGGTGGTTGTAATCGCTGCTCTTCAATTGACAAATTTAGATCCTGTGGTGGCCACTACTGGTTGGTAAGTAGTAGTGCCTGAAGGTCAAAACTATATTTCTCCCGAGTAAGTACGATTTAATCCAATTCTGATTCAACTGTTAACAATTCGATTCTATGACGCATCTCAATTTTCATCAGTTAATAAAAAGCGGTCAAATACATATTATGAACTATTTTTATTTATAAAGTCCTTTACCGTGATGTGTGTATAATCACTCTCCTTCAAACATTATGAAGTCTTGACATTTTCAAATGTTTAAACCAAAATAAATGAACGTTACAGCCTACCGATTATGAGAATGTTCAGTCCTGAAAAACGAAAAGGAATTCCTTCTGCAGTGCATTACAACTTTACAACGGTGCTGCCTATACAAAACTAAGGTTTTAACAGCTGTAAGACAAGGACACTTCAGAGTACACAGTAATTTAATTCAGAGTGTACAAATGTAACCAAATGGACCCGCTTCATCGCCCAGGGCATGTTAAATTAAATTCTTTTGGCTTTCCACAGCAGCCTTACAGTGTTGTGAGCATATAGAACGTTGTTGTACTTCGGCGTTAACATCACATATGATTTGACTGAGAATGTGCCCAGATTGTCCGCTTAGTTTTTTAGATATATATTATAGCGAATTTCAATAGCTCTGTTCAAATTTCATCAAATTGGACACTTTCACTCTATTGTATCAGACTGCTGACAGTGACATTCGTCACATCGGGAGAGATTCCTCTCAGTAAACAGCGTAAACCATTACCCTTACTTCTGGCCATTTATCAATCGACTTAAAATAAACATCTCTACATTATTAAAACAGGTTGGCTCATCCTTTCGTAGACTGTGTTTTGGATCCCATCTCCCAGAGAGGTTTGACATAATTCAAGATAACCATGTGTCAAGGTTGACAGTGTCATTGAGTACTGGATGGTGGATTTGGGATGAAATAAAATAATACTACTAGAAAAAATCTAGTATGCAAAGGTTGCAAGTTGCATATAATGATGCAATGAGAATGTAGAAGTTCATGCAACGACTGGATGTATCTGCAAACAGCATCATTGTAGCACTCACACAAGCCCCATAATGAGCTGTTCACGCTATACAGCCAGAATAAGAGTGCACTGGCTGAAGTACCTGTGTGTTCTGCCTGTGGATTAAGTCTTATGTATTTACCTTTTTCAATATTTTATTTTCTGTCCTGTTTTTATTTATTTATTTATTTAATGTATTCTATGGACCTGAGTCCACTAATAAAGACTGAATTGAATTTAATATGCTCGTATTGCAGACAAAGCAATTCAGTATATACGAAGACTGGGTCTTCTTTAAGTAATCCACAGTTAGAGGTTGAGGTTGGGATATACTATTATTTCTGATATAAACTGGAAGGCTAAGCTATAGGTTTCTTGTTTTTTATAATAAGTATGTAAAATAAGCATACAACATTTAGTATGATAAATGAAATTAATAATTCACACCCAACAGTGGTTGGAATGGAGACAGACAACACCAAGTCAAAACAGATTTGAGTCTGTGGCAAGGTCAGACCCATAGAAATCTATGGGTCTGCCTCAGTCTTGAGACATTTCTCAAGACTGAGGCTTTGAATATAAAACTAGTACAGTACAACCCTGAAGCAGTCAAACATACTGTATCGGGGCATACATCACAAACTTAACAAAATATCAAAATATACAAATCAAAATACTTATCAAATCATTAACTTGTATTCAAGTGAAGGAACAAAACATATCACATGAAAAGATTTAAGTGGACAGACAGTATAGCGCATACAAGGGGATACGTACAGAGCAAGAGCCTGAGTGTTCATTCACTCATGGAGTTAAATTAAGAAAGAAAGGTTTTTCCTTATTTCATGTCCAACAGTATCACAATTAGATATGGTACATTCACTATTCAACCAGATGGAAAATAATAATGGTTTACACCAGATTTCATATAATAGAAGTTATTGACTAGAGGAAGACATATTGACCTGTAAATGTGGTCTTGCCATAACATGATGTTGATATGTTCACTGAAGCTTTACAAATTGTATTAAATCTTTAACCGATGCCCTCTCCCACTACCGCTCAGAAAGACCAGCATGATTACAATTTACCGGACATTTGAGGGTGAGGCTTAAAGGGATAGTTACCCAAAACAAAACTTTTTTTAATCGATTAGTCACCCCCTGGAGAATTCATGGATATTTTTGTTTTTGTCACACTCCTAAGCCAATAATTTGATGACCAGCGGTTCCAGTAGGAGACACAAAGGAGACTCTTTGTGTCTCCTACCAGAATCACTGCCGGTCATCAAATTACTGGCTTAGGAATGCGACAAAAAAACTAAAAATATCCATGAATTCAAGTCTCTAATCGATATAAAAAAAGTAATTTTGGGGGTGCACTATCCCTTTAAGTAATGATTGTATGATGAAAACCATGACCCACCTGGGGGGACCACCAGCATCCAGTGAGCCAGTCCAACTTGGGAGACCTCCGTCTGCCTAACACACAGCAATGCACCACATGAAAGCTTTGGAACAACTACCACCAGAGTCCGACTCTCCTTGCTACTCCTACTCGCAAAAAGCAGATCTACAAACCACCACGTGTGGCCCTTAACTAATGATATATAAACTTTGGCTAATTAATAGTTAATTAGCTAATTAAGATGGGTGACAGCCGGAATGTAGACGTCATCCCGGGAGCAGTATGGGTTGGCGCCCCAGCCTGTGTCTTCCGTGAGGAAGAAGCCCAACAAATCCATGGTGAGGCCTTTAGGAGGGCCATTCAAGCAAGCCGCAAGTGGAGCCTGCAGTACCACCACGGCCCAAGAAACCATCACGCCAGAAGGAAATCTTTGGATCGGGGGGAGTCTGGTGCAGCACTCAGGTCCTGGACCTGGTGAAATTAATGATGAATTGATAAATAAAGCCTTAACTAAGCCTTAATTACATGTATGAATGTGCATATTATGATAAAGTCTTACCATCAAATAATTAAAAAAAAAATCATGGCAAAAACATGTAGATGACCACTGCACAGCAGGGGGCTGACAGGACACCCAAAGCTAAGTCAATGAGGAGCATATTTTGAATTATCAAATTCTAATCAATGGAGCAATTATTTCTGATTTCTTGCCCACCTTTGGAGTTACATCATGGCAAGGTAACTACACAACCCAAACCTCAACCAAAGTCTTACCCTTTAAGTAATCTCCCTATTTAGACCATTTTGGATTGCCTGTTAATAGGTCTTACTTAATGTTGATGATTGATTAGTTACAATAGACAATTGAGAAACCAAACAACACTACAGTGCATGCCTGCCTGCACAGCACAAATCACACGCACAGAGTTCAACACCACTGCAGCGATAATGTAATTTTGGAACCCACTTGCCTTTGACTAATGAGCAATACCTAATGTAAATAGAAAAATTGGCTCAGCGGCCTGTCAGTTCATCAAGTACTCACCACTATTTGAAATGCATTTGGCGAGCCATGTACTCTGCAAAGTCATTCACAAAGCATGTAGATAGATAGATAGAGAGATAGAGAGATGGAGAGATAGATAGATAGATAGATAGATAGATAGATACTTTAGTAATCCCGAGGGGAAATTCAGATATCCCATAGCTCATACAGGCATACAGCAAGGATAGTTAAACACACATCACAAAAAGAGGGGGGGGGGGGGGCACAGGTTAAAACTGAGAGAAGACAAATATAAAGAATATATTATGAATAAGCATAAAAAAACATTAAAAAGGTGTCACTGGGAATAATAATAATAGTTTGTCGTTGCACATAGACACATAAATAACTAAAACTAAAACTAAAACTAAGACCATTAGTCATAGGCCTAGCGGCTGGTCGAAGAGCCTAATTGCTGTGGGACAAAAGTGTTCTTAAACAGTTCATTCTTGCAGGGCAACGAACGGAACAGATCCTTACGACTGATACGTAGTTTGTGCCCCATATGTATATGTTCCGACTTCTTCACCCAATCATTTTCAATTGATGACATAGTCAATCCACTCAGTCTACTCTGTCCTCTTGTGCTCCTCAGATAGTTTCTGATTAGTTATGATTAGTTATAATTTTGATAAATGAGTGCTAGGGGTTGTGACGGTGACTGAAGGAGAGACAGAAACTAGAAAAGGCGCTCCTTGGAGCACAGGTCTCCGCCAGGTCAGGTAGGTTATTGTGGGCCAGCAATGTTCGGAATTCGTCAATCAGGATGGAATATGAAAAATCAAACGGAACCGTCTTGGTCACTTGACTATAGACATAATACGTACCGATTTGCATGATGTTTGGAGTATTATTAAAAAAATGTTTTGCAAAATTCAGCCTCCTGGTTTTCGTGAAATATGTGATATATATTAATTTTTTCAGGTTTTAAAAACCCTGTTTGCATGTTTTCGGAAAATTGTCCTGAAGGCCTTTGGGTGGCACAGGGGTAAAGTTCCTGCCCACTATTGTGCAGACTAGGAAAGTTCCTGCCCACCATTGTGCAGACTAGGATTTACTAGTCAGACTAGGATTTTGATTCCCGGCTTGGCCGGGGATCCAACGAACACAACAGTTTATAGGTGGGAAGTTGTCAGTGCACTAGTGACTCATATTTGATTTGATTTTGGAAAAAGAAATACAAGTAATCACAATATAACTTAAACCCAGGATAAACACATGAAAGTAAATAGAAATAGAAAGGCGCCCATGCAACGTGCGATTGACATTTGGTGCTATATTGATATATGGTGTTTTGTTTTTAAGAAATAGGCCCCTCCCACACATTTTGCAAGCCCATTCATTACATTGTAACATCACTCATTTCCTGAAAATTGAGTTAGCTGGTTCGTCCTGGACACCGACGATTTGCTTCCAGTCGCTAGTTTAAAGTCTTCTTTCAATCATCATGATATGCGTTTTGGTAAATTATGGTCCCATTTATTTTAAAATTGACAATAAAGTAGGGTATGCTCTAGGAGGGGCGGGATAATTTGATTGACAAGCTACACAACCAATAGTATTCATTCCCTGCCCCCGCTCTTGATTGACAAGCTACCCAACCAATATTGGTCTGGTTGCATTGCGCAGGATATGACGCGATATGACGCGATATAGAAAGATGGCGGATTTTAAATTCCTGATCGGCTTCATTTATGGTCTGTAGAAACCAATGGCGTTGCTCTGTCCATTCCTTTTTACAGTCTATGGGACGAACGGTAGGGTAGGGACATACCGCTTATGTACGTTTATCACATAGGTCCAGAGATCATGTGTACCAACTTTTGTGATATTTAGACAAAATCTGTAGGAGGAGGAGCAACAGGTGTGTTTTGAAGAATGTTCAAAATGGCGGAAAATCTGTACAGACGCAAATGGGCGTGGCCTATATGGGGAGTTGCATCATGACCCAAGGAATCCAGGGAAAATATATTTTAATTCTACAACATACAGTTCAAGAGTTATAGGCCAAAACGCAAAGTGGGCTGTTATAGCGCCAGCATGAGACTGACTGGTGTAATTATTTTTCCTTATGTAGGCCACTGGAGTATGAACTGGACTGTTTCTGAGAGAAAAATACTTGAATATGAGTGTTCACATATTTCAAGTCAATAGAGAACATTTATTCACTAATAAATTAATATAAATTAAACTATACAACGTATCTCTTAGGGAAGCACAGGATTACCAATGAAGCCGGTCAATTTGACATATGGCTCGAGTGTGTGCCGCAAAAATTGTGGGAGGAGTAGCGTGCCAAAATTTGGGTTGCTCTAGAAAGGTAGAATAAAGAGTCGCCCAAAGACCATAGTGTGTTGCCCTTTCGGGCAACCACACTAATAAAGTCCCCCAAGTACTATTCGTGTGTTGCCCTTTCGGGCAACCACACTAAATAGTCCAATAAACTTACATAGCACCAATAAATTACATAGCACCACCACGCAGCATGTCACATGAACAAACAAAATACGAAACCACTGAAAACAGTGTAAAATCCCTAACAAATATCAAACCAACAACCTGTTGGTTTGTTGGGACATCAAAAAATAACAGTATGAACTGTTCGCCTACTACTAGTCATTACAAAGGACTAGAGTCATATAATTCCTTACTTTGCTGTACGTTCAAACCAGTCAAGAATTTGATTGCCACAATCACAATTTGAACCACTGTTATTCTGAGCAAACGCTCTTTCCACTTCCAAAAAGACTAGTAGTCCTTGTCACTGTCAATACAGTAATACATACTGCATTTTATCCGCTAGCCTGTGGGAAAGTTTGATGATGGTGACTGGCAGTCACTGACTGCTATGTTTCAGAGTGAAACTTTGTCTTAATTTCTGCTACAAATAATGAAGACTGAAAATCCATAAACCATTTAGTAAGGATTTCCATGGCATAGTCACTGTGCTGTGTTTCAGAATGGGGGGTATTGTTGCTAATTTGATGCCATTGCCTTTAAACAACTTGATGAGAAGATGAATGCTAAAAAGAATGGGAGACCAGTGCCAGCACTGCCTTGTTTGGTATAAAGGGGTAAAGGTTTTGAAAAGCATTTCCAGGAGAGCAATTACCAGTGATACCCATGGATGACAGGAGGTGCCAAAAGCCAGAGGCTGTAGTGTACTGCTGTGAGTCTCTGTTGTTCAACCTTATTGTGCGTGCATAATTGTCTAATGGAAAGAAGCTATTAAAGAGTGGCACCACAAGTTACTCCAAATCAGTCCAGCACCATCAAAAGAAAGAAATACACTACATCAAAGAACAGTTGACAATTTTGCAGCAGCGCCAGGAAACTCGCACTCTTGCCAAACAACAAAGTCAGGTAAAAGAGGGACTTGAGATTTGGAGGCACTTAATACACTGTGTTGTCATTCGGCGGCCCTGATGCCATCAGTACTAATAGGAAACTCTTCACAGCGCTGATGGCTATTGGCTACATCACTCCACCCAGATAAACCACTTTTTTTATCAGCAAATTACATAATTTACATGTTCACCTTGTTGGTGAAAGAAAGTTTGGTGATAGTTGATCCCAAATGACCTAACCAACACGGTCATACCCACAATAATGGATGACAATGAAGGATGAGGTGAGACCCATTGCATCTGTCAGCATCAACAAGATGACGGAAATCAGCAATGTTACCCCAAAAGAAGTACATATGTGCTGCACTACATTATAGAGGATAGAGTGCAAACGTTTTTTTTGTTTGAATTTTTAAGGTATGAGGATGCAAATGATAGCCATTTCCTTTTTCAGAGGAGTGTGGCTGCACACACACACAGAGTGGTATCGCTGTGATTGATTGGCGTGCAAGCAAATGTAAACGAGAACACTCCTCAGGCATTTTCCTTCACTGCTATGCACACAGTCTCAATCTTGTCATGTCACAGAGAACTGCCAAGATTAAAGACTGCAAAAATATTTTCTTCCCACCTCAGTGGCTTGGCATCCTGTTTCATCTGCTAGGCCAAATGCACCAAGCTACGATGCACCGGATGACATACCAGCAGACTGGTACAAGTGCACGCAACACACTGGCACTTCTCCTCTTGTCTGGTGTACACAGTGGATGAAAAAGACAAAGGAACTGAGGGGTGTGTGCTCCTAATGACAAGAATAATGTTGATGGCAATAGTAGGCCTAATAATTAGTTTTATTGAATGGGACTTTATACAAGAGTTTATAAAATGCTGTGACTTGACCAATAATGGCTTTCAGATAAACTGAAAATTTAAGCAAAACAAAAACAATAACAGAATATTGATTCTGCCAGGTCTTTTGAGTACATTTCAAATCAACATGCCAATTTGTGAAGAAACTCTTCACAGTGCTGTTGGCTATTGGCTACATCACACTGCCCACCAGCGTAGAATTTTGTTTCCTGCTTAAAACGTTTCCATATTTGGGGTTTTACAGAATAAAGGCTTTGACATGATTGATGACCCCTGCCGAACCACTGAGAACAAAAAAGAACACATGGGCAGATTGGAATGGGCCCCCAAGCAGGAGGAGAAATATCTTCAAAAATATTTGCCAAATACCTTGACCTCGAAGATAAAATACATTTTCTTTTCAATACATTTCACAAACATCATGAATCTCAGCGCTGATGGCATATTTCTTTGGTGCCTGCATGGAACTCTGAGAAAACACTGTGCAAGTAACTAAGGACTGAGTGCACCAGTCTACCGACCTCAAACTATAGTCCTGTCTTGTTAGTTGTTACATCATATTTAAAACTTTACCTCTCCTTATGATGTGTACTGTAAGTTAGACTTGCAATGTTATTTAACCCAATGATTTGACTTGAGACCTTTATTAGACTGCATAGATTCGACAGGGCTTACAAAGGAGGACAATAGTTTAATGATCCAGTCAAGTGCTCTCTCTCTCTCTCTTTCTCTCTCTCTCTGCATAACATCATGTATATTGGTTAAATGTGATCATTGGTTGCCTGCATAGTTCATGCTCTACGTGTCAGCTGTGTCTGGATGCCAATTTGATTGCACAATCTGTGCGTGTGGCTCAGCCCTTCAATCAGAAAATATAATAGGCTATTACTGTATGTGGGTTGTGTTGGGTGGGTTCAGGGCTGTTTATGGGGATTTTATTTACTTTTGAAGATGTTTCATCCCACCGATTGCTACAGCTTTGTTATATAGCTCAGTATTGCTTTGCACTTAAACTTACAGTATGCAGATCATTAAGTAAAATGAATCTGAATTGCTAAAAAGTGAAACATGAATTTATAATGATGTAATGCAATAATAAAATGGAAATAATGCAATCATGTAGAGAGAGAGAGAGAGAGAGAGAGAGAGAGAGAGAGAGAGAGAGAGAGAGAGAGAGTGTCCGCACGCAAGTGTGTGTGTTACTTACCTTTGTAAGACTCTCTGCCTGCTTGAGCAATTCTGCTCTCCGCCTTTCTGCCTGTGTCGTATGGAAGGAGTTGCTTTGGCTCTGGATGACAAACACTATCTCCCGCAGGTCTGACAGAACACAAAGGACAGAGATCAGAGACCACACTCACACACAGTAGTGTGAAAAGGGATCATGGCAATCGATGACCTTCTCTGAACAAGACTAGATAAGAGGGACAGTGTGTATAAATGAAGTCACTTCTGTACAGATTATTCTTCTGATCTCTGTCACTGGTTTGGTGATAATTACTAGCACATAGAGAGCTTAATTGGTATTGGGACAGGTTGTGTAAATGTCGCAACCCAGACTGTGTTACTTAATTAAATGATTATAATCGGGTACAGTGGCAATCGAACCCCCTCAAAATGTTTACATAGCAAATAGCCCAGCTGTCCACTTCTGGCTCAGCAACAGTATTGCGCTGTAAATATTACTGAGTACCCTTACTACATATTGAGACTAAGGTTAACAGGAAGCCACTTGCTCGTGTGGTGAGGTAGCTCAACACTGTCAGTTTAAGTGTCCATTTTGCAGTGAAGCTGCCAAAGTGTTAGCAACATGTTTACATACAATTCTTTAATCATCTTTATAGACCAGTATTATAGGCCTTGCTAATGCAGTTCTTGGGAAACCCTGTAAAATACATGATAGCAATGTTGGCATACCAAAAGAAAATTGTGCAACTTTGTCTTTCTCTCTGCTAAATACAATTATATCTCACAACATCTTCAAATGTTTTAAGTTGTCCACACTAAAATAAAGTCTACGGTAGATACAGTTACTGTAGCTGGGATGATTGTGACAGCAAAGATCTCTTTAGGCAAGACTTTGAAGCAGAAAGGTGGCAGGTCATACCTGTTTGAAGTAAGTTGAGGATTAAGTGGAACTGAAGCCAAAGTTTCCCTGCTATGATAAGTGACTAAAACACTCCCTCTAATGAGTTGTGCAAGCCTTCTTCATCTTGTATATACTCCCCCATTAATCTGGGCTCAAACAAACACAAGGGCATGGTGCCAACTGCCAAGCCATTTTCACATTCTCACAAGCTCCAGACATTTTAATTAGCCTGCTTAAGTATTTGCACAGAATGTAGTCATAAAGAATATACTGCTTGTCATAAATTATGATGACCAGAAGATGCTTTTTTTTTGTTCTGTGGAAGCTTTTAAAATTATGCTGACCAAGATTTTTTTTCTCAGTATTTCAAAAAATATAAATAAGAACCGGCCCCTGCTGACAGGTCTATAATGTTCCCTTTGGAATAGTTGTGCTAAACCAATACTGTACAAGGAGACGAAAGGGGAGTGCTGACAATGACACGATGAGATGCATTGCCTGCTCTTCCATTACACTACTTGAACTCATCTCCACCCCCGGTTGAATTATTAGCACTGAGGTCAGGGGTAAACACTGTATCGGTGTCATATCATTTTAATTTAGTGCTGGTATGTTTCTCTGCCTTGCTTCCCACATTACAAAGCTCCCACTGATCCTGATGCCTTGGTGAAAGGGGATTTACTCACTAAAACCCCAACATACCCGTCTCCCAACAGATTAACCTCAACTGAAGCTGAGCTTTGAGAAGGACCAGAAGGTATGTCTCTCATACTCCTATATCACCTCTAAATGTCCTGCTGCTGAATCTGCTGAATGTGCTTGGGAGTGAACGGATACGTGAGTGTGCATTTTGTCTGATAAAGCAGTGTGTTTTCAAGTCCCAGGTGAGGTTCAAGCCTCTTGATCCTGCAAAGTGCAGCAATAATAATAACAAGCGCTTTTGACCAGCGGAAGAATCAGATAAGCGGTTTGCCAATCCCTCATTGTGTAGATAATGCATACCCTCTGTCAAAGCAAAGGAGAGCGAGGGGTAAAAAAAGAAACTAATTAAGACTGAATTCACTGGCCTCGGATCCCATTAATGGGTTTCGATTAATCATCAGAGGATGGAAAGAAGAGAGGAAACGGAGGAATCCTGTTACAGTCTGTGTTCTCTCATCTCCATCATTCCTGTGTCCTATCTCCTTTCCAGCCACAATCACTTTTGTACATTGCATCACCACTCAGTGCTGGCCCTCCCATTGAAAGTATGAAATCAATATATCTATTGAATTATAGAGCAAAGAATTGAAACAGCACCTCTGGTGCCAAAAATGCTGCAAAGCACCTTTCAATGACAAATGGAGATTAGCCCCATGACGTCTCTTGGCTGAGACGCCTATAAGCAGAGTGAAAGAAATGAAAGGTGGCTGGGGAGAGATAATCCCAGAGGCCTGGTTCTGGTCAACCCGGCAAGGCAGTGCATGATTTATTTTGCTGGCCTGTTGTCTGATCATGGAGCTACAAAGCATGAGCCTAGTGTTCGTTTATCTCCTCTCGCACATTCAGTATTCAACCGGAGCCGCTCCATAGATAAAAAGACTGCATCAGCCTTGAAATATATTGGATAAAATGAGACACTGGAGAATTTTTGGCGCTCTCTGTTCTGATGCTTTTATCAGCGCATGGAGCCATTTAACTAAGCGGCAGATGTTTGGGCTCCCATGTTGAAGTCCTGGGTTTGAATCAAGATGGTTAAATGTCTCTAACTCTAGAGAGAAGGGGAGAACCAATATGAAAGATTAGAGGAACATGGTTCCTGGTTCGATTCCCCAGACCAGCAGATTACATCTGGGTGAATGAAAAGTGAATGAAAAGCAATCACCCATCCGCTCAGAGACCAACACAGTAGACTGTGGTTGTACTGGGCAGATCCCACATTTTAATGTGTGATTGTTGTGAAGCAGGGCGTTGCTGAAAAAGATCATTTGTGCTCAGCAAATCTACCCCGGATAAATAAATATTTTAAAGCAAGCAATACATGTGTGTACAGTACAGTATGTGGAATGGATATTCCACATGGATGTGGTACAGATTTTGTCAGTGAATGAGGTAGCCTGGCCCTGCAGTGCTGTCACCTAATTGACCCAAATCAATGATGACAGTTCCTTAAAGCAGGGTTGCAGACATTGCAGAGTGGCAGAGCGGCATAAAGGCCCACTGACCTATGGGCACACCTGCAGCTCCGTCATCTCCATTAGTGTCGCCAGAGCAGGTGCGTGGATTCGCTATAACGGTCACAGAATTTTTCATTTCAGCCTGGGGAATTTATATCCCACTAGTTAGATAAACAGACATATATATAGTAACACAACTGGGGTGAAAATAATTGAGTCAGCTTGAGTCTGGTGGAAAATTCTGATTTTAAACTGAACATGATACAGGTAACATCTTTAGAGATGTAAAAAACATCTGCAGCTCTAATAATAATATCTATACTATAATTCACGGAATCTCTGTGTGTGTCGTCTGGCTTAACTCGGACAGCGTCCGACCGCTCAGTCCCAAACTTGGTGCGTGTGTCTCATATGACTCCGAGGTGTGCAGAGCCGAACAGCAATTCAGAATGGAAAACTTTGCTGAATATCTTATCTGATCTGAGAAAGAGGCAGAAATTCTCAGTGTTCGGGAGATTGTACGCATCAGCTTCCCTGAACCGTCGGCTTCATGGATTGGTGGAGCATCATGTCACGTTTGTGCCACTAAGCCAGTATAAGCCCCTGATTGGCTAACCCGACTAACTCGGCTTAACTGATTGGACGAGCTTTGCATAACATTTGTGCCACAAAGCAGTATAAATGACTAGCATCGTTCCCGACATGTATGGCAAATAGACCTTTCCAGTAATAATACAAAAAGGAATAATAAACATTTGAGGCACCCACAAATTGTTGTGGGGAACAATGAAACTGTCATGACGGATCCGGAGCTTTTCATTTCCATGCAGGTCATCAGGAAGAAACGGGAGGGAGGCGGTTGGCGCAGTGGTAAGATCCATGCCTTCCACCACGGAGGTTGTGGGTTCGAATCCACCGTGGTGCATCCGGCTTTATTGGGTGTCTATGCGAACACAATTGTCCCGTGTTCGGGGGAGGGTTGGGCGGGGAGGGCGATATTGGTAATTGCATGTACTCCTACGGGCTGAGGCGGCACCTGTCAGTGGGGAGTGTTGGGCGGGATGAGAAGGACGAAGACTCTACGTCCTCCCGGTGGGAGCTCCTCACTGGCAGGTGAGTCAGTAGGATGTAACAGCAGTGCCAACACAAACATGTGTGTGGGGAGGATCAATTAGCATAATGACTAAATTGGGGAGAAATGGGGGGCAAAAGAAAAAAGAGGAAAAAAGGGAAGAGACGGGAACATGTAAATAGCACATTTCCATAGGCCACCTGCATTCCTCGTCTCTCAGCTGATTGCGTTGGTCTAAAACCTGTGACGCTTCGATGACTCAATTTCAACAGGCTCCCGCAGACAAGCTGGCCTACAATCATCCTTTTCCATAAACATCCACTCCATCTCTCCCTTCCCCGTCCAAACATTGTATCTCAGAGGTGGAGAGAATTGGGATGCTGTGTCCTGACAAAACTAACCATGACCGTCACACCAGACAGCGCCAGAATTCAATAACCAATGTGCAGAAATAAAGATGATATTCCATCTGAAAGCACAAGTTGAATGTAACCTGTTAGGGCTTTGAAGATTTTTATATAGTGAAATAGAAATAATTTATATTCTCTGTCGGCAATCTCCTTTCTGTGATACAGCAAGTGGAACTATTTCCTATCAGCTTCCTTCTCATAAGAATACACTGTAAAATCCTTAGTGTTAATTTAACTCAGAGAATATGAATTGGACCCGTAAGGGTCCACTAAGAGTTCAACTGACACTCAGGATTTTACAGTGTAGTTTTAATTACCCTCATGAGTATCAATAGAAAGCATGGTATGTTTAACTTGCAGCTTATTGCTGGAAAGGTCAGCATCATAAATTTATCTCAGTAAGAACTAGCAGAGGAACAGGACAGATAGGGGGAGCGAAGCGAGGAGGTAAATCAAGAGGAGAGAGGCAGAGAGATGTACTCAGAATGGAGAACGAGAATACAAGAAAGAGAGACTCAGGGGCGAGGGCACAAGAGAGCCAAAGGAAGACAGAGAATGGGGGGAGGGGGGGGGACTGCGGGAGGTGGAGAAGGCCATCAGAGAGATGGCTCTCTCTTGTAAAAATTACCTCATCACAATTCTATCCAAGTAAGCACACACCACACACACACACACAACTGCACATGCACACACTAGATTCAATACCTGAAGTTCAGAAAGAAGTTTAATGACACTCATTATAGAGGCTGGAGTTCATGACTCCATGGACAACTCTGGTAAAGACTAATGAGAGTTGAAGGCAGCCTTAAACCCCTGCTTTGCATCAATAATTCAAGGCCCAGAGGTAATCAAGTTTTAACAGATTCCAAATGCTTACTCCCATTGCTTGACTACAAATGCATGCCTCTGCAAGGCATGTGGACTCATTAGCATGATCCTTAGCGCTCACTGGATACTAGCACCAAAACAATGCTCTACTGTCTTGCGTTCCAACTTCTGCAAATCTGCAATGACCAATTAAATGGAACTATATAATAATATTTTGTCACTCTTTATTTTGAAAAAAAATGTTGAACGTTACCAGTGTTTCCAGTGCGTAGTGATACACTGGCATTCGTCTACAAACATAATAATTCTAAGTCAGCATTAGCTGGTGAGGAGAAAGAGCATCTGTAATATATGAGATTGGGAACATTGGTGCGTTCTGTTGTGGCGGTTACATGCTTGTTGTGTTGTCACAAATGTCTTTGTTAGCTGACCCCATTTGCCAAGATTTCCTAATACAAGACTCACTGCCTGAGCTTGTTGCATAAAATAAAATAAAGAAATATATAAAGAAATAATAATACCTAGCCCTTTAAACCAATAGGACACGTTGGTAGAAATTTGGGTTGTGTAGTAGTTACCTTGTCATTATGTAACTAGTCAAATTGGTACAGTTGATTAGAAATGTATTTAAAAAAATAGCATCTCATTGACTTCCATTGTACGATGAAACAGCTCTCTCTTTTAGCAAATAAAGAGACGCAAACAAAGATGATTCTGACAATATATAACAATTAATTTTCTAATCTACTGTACAACAAAGTGATACACCAATTGGACTAGTTACATCATGTCAAGGTACACAACCCAAACCTCTATGAAAGTGTTCTATTGCTTTAATGCCAATAACAAAGCCAGTGTACTTTAATGCCTTTCATTTTGTTGGAGAAGGTGACAATATCTCATTCTGCAATCATGCTCTTCAGTGGCAATTTACATTACTGATTTTGTCGCCTGGGTGAATAGCCAGCTTGATCCTAATCAAGGCTGCCTCATCTAAATGCTTATCTTTGAAAAGCAGGGATTGGCAAGCAGCCCTGCTTGCCAAGATTTGGGGTTCTTCCTGTTTTTCTTTTTTTACAGTATGTAACTAATAAGAAGATCATCTACACAGTAGTGTTCTCCTTATATTCCAATGTGTAAACAATCTTGCTAAAAGGTTTTAGCCCTGGAATTAAGTATTAACCTCCATTTCCATAAACAATTTTGAATAACCTCTTATCTACATTTAGTTCCATCATTATCTATTGGTTTTATTTATCAATTGTGTTAGTGATATCATATCAAATATAATTAGATCTCAGAACAGATAAGGTCTATGGGGATACATCTATTTCCACAAATCTAAATGTAATTCCTGATCAGAGAATTGCACCCAGAAGAGCCCTGATGTGTCTGCTCTGCTTCTTCAGTATGAAGCTCCAACGAAGGCTTAAAAATATAATTTATTTCCTAGGAAACTATTATTTAAACTAAGCACGTATTCTGTTAAATGCTTTGCAAGGCCCTTGGGAGAGGTTTACACCAATTATGGGACACAGAGCCCTGGGGATTTTTTCAGAGCACATTTCACATTTTTGATCTGGTTTTAAAGATGTCCACATCAACATGAATATGAATAGTGGGTGTTTAGCTTTATTGTCATTCAAAAGAACTGCAGCTGAAGGGTGAATTAATACTAATTAATGGATATAATAAATATCAACATGAATTCAGAGAAGAATCATACTTTTTTCAAATATACTGTCATAATTGGGTTTTTCCCCCCCCGATATGGAGATAATAAGATGTTATAATAATAATAGAGATGTTATAATATTAATAATAATTATTGCTATTGTTAATAATAATAATCATTATTATAATTATTATTTAGGATGACACTACTTTTACAAAAAGGCTCTTCTGTGGTATTCCTCAGTGCAACTCTAATACTCTCTGAAGAAAACAATCTCAGTAAGCTTAATTTATGCCCATCATTATGATTACATAAGTATATATTGGGCTTAACAGAATTAAAATTCTGCAACCATTGCTTGAGCCATATACGTTTAACATATTTTCTAAATATATACCATATGATGCTTGTACACAGTAAATGAACATGCTGGTTCGGCGTGTTTGATGTTCACAAACTTGGTCATAACGGAAAGTCCTGCATTGATGTAGAGCTTTTATTTATTCATCTTTAGAATTTCTCCCCACAAGCAACATGCTGCGAATAAGCAACTGTAGCCCTTTCACCAAGAAAAGGATAAAAATGAATATGGCATAACTATTGTAGTGTAGCCCCATTTACTCAGATTGTTTCCTGTCTTTGTTGAGGTGCCAAATGAGAGCATTAAGCTTTTATATGCCTTTGTGACCCAATTCAATGAACAGTGTATTGCTTCAAACTCCTCTGCAGGCTCCTGAAAATCATTGTTATTGGGAAAAGTACAACTGTGTAATTTCAAAAGTTTTGGTTTTGATTTAGATTTTTTGGTCGACTGATGGTAAGGTAATTCCTATTCCTGTAGGATATCCTGCTGGGTTACACTAATTTGCTCTGGTGCATGTGAATATTAAACATAGTACTGTAACAGATAGCAAAAATGTCACTCACTTAAATTAATCCTTGCAATTAAAATAAACCATGTCTAAGGGCTGAGCTTAATGTCAATTAATCATAAGCAATGTGTTAAAACCTTACTCTTACATGAAAAAAATATATACAAAAATAGACTTACCCAGTTGACTGTCATAGATGGCATGCATATCGTCTTGATTCTGAAAAGCCAGACAGAATAATTTTGTATCAATAAAGTAACAAAAAAAGTATCATTCATGTTCACAGAATGGCCTACATATGTTACATACATCCACCTCTTGGTATCAATACCTTGCTTTGAAATGGATTTGCATTTCGTTTTTCAAGTCACTCATTTAGTCTTTTTTTGTGGAACTAAATCCCACAGGGTTATTTGGAAAAAAGAATGGTTAATACTCCATGTCATTAGTCGGTCCTAATTGTGTGGGTTTTGTGCCTGCAGCATTTAAGCTCCGAGCACTCTGCTCAATTAAGGCATTGAGCACAGTTCCACCTCCACAGCTGTCACTGTCAGTGCAGGCAGCAGACCATAGAGGGATGAGTAACTCAATCACAACCCAAGCAACTTTGAAGCATTGTCTTTTCACCTCCATCTTACAGAGGAAGTCTCTCAGTCTTTGGGGAGAGGGAAAGCATGCCAGTTCCTACGGTTTCCAGAGCTCTGTTGCAGGAGCTGCAGAGTATTAATAGATAATGACAAACTGAAACATGTTTTGATTTATGACTTTCTCTAGACTAACAACCATTCCACACCAAAGCTTCAGAGAGCTTAGAGAGAAGTTAACCAAGCCATAAATTCAAACTGAGTCAGGTGTGGTATGTGAGTATTGCCAACAGTGGTTGCAGCATCACAGTACTTTGGTGGTGGTCATCTAATTGATGAATCTACAGTATCTATATATAAGTATACTGTCTATATATCTTTATAAGGTCAGCCAATATAAAAAGCCACATCAATTCAGCTAATTTCTTGCCACTGGCTTTCTAGCGCTCTTTACACATTTGTTTTATGTTGCTACACAACTTTTCTTTGCTCTGCAATTCATTAAATCCTCAATAGTTAAATCTGTGTCCGCTGGAGGCATTTGAATAAAAGTACTGTATGTAGGGAAATTCACATCTGTATGAGTAGAAAGGATTTCTATGTAGTCAGTTTGTAGATGGCAAGAGTTAGAAGCAAAATTATGCATAAGCTGACAACAAAGACATCCCATCAGACTCATTTAGTCTATAATGGCAATCGTGGGTAGTATAGTGGTTATCAAAGAAAAAGATGAATACTGCCGAACACTCTAGATCAAAAGTTTATTATCCCTGCCAGGGAATAATAAATGGCAGAATGGCCAAAGGCGAGGATTATGTTATCGGTCCGGTGAGTCTGTCTGTCTGTCTGAACAGCTAATCTCAGACCTCTGGACCAATCAGCGTGAAACTTTGCAAGCTCACTCCCAGTAGGCCAAGGAAGAACCTCAACCCCAACTTTTTCAAATTGGCTTGTTGTAGTAGCTCAACCATGAGGCCAATTTTTGCAAAACACATTTGTTTGCTATACTCACCCAAATTGGTACATCTCATCTCTGTAGTCACATGATCAGGTTGTATGGGTCAAATTATTTAAATTCCATTCCAATTGGCTACAACTGACTTTAAAAGTCTGCAGGAGTCATGAATGAATGCAGTGTCCAACTGGCCACCACAAATGTTTCAAATCGCCCTCATGGTGGCACTATAACCGGTCGCAACACAGCGCTGGGTAGGCAACCCGGCCTGGCGGGGAAATGTGCTCTGGGGAGCACACTCTTCTAGTTAGTCAAGCTGCCTTTGCAAGGGTCAACATGGTCACTGAGTAGTATTAAACCCACTGTAATTGGACAGAGCATGAGAGAGCATAGATTTCTGTAATTTTTTTTTCATAATCAATTATTTTGAAACCATTTCCATCATGGAAAAAAAAGATTGCACCAAAAGACAAATTACATGTCAGCTGTTTGGAGGAATAGGGTACCCGGTATATCATATAAATAGCCTGACACATTCTGACATTTTAAAGGAATGTGTTAATTTCACAGAATATTCAGTGATAACAGGATGAAAATGACTACCAAACTACAGTATACTGAGGTGATCGGTAGATATTTTAGTTTACCATTTATCTACAGATAAAGACAGCAACTGTGACAGGAAGAAATGCAGGAACAGGACCTATCAGCAGTCTTCAGGAGATGACAGCAGTCCTTCACACTGTCTCTCCCCGCAAAACTGGACTCTCGGGCAGAGGAGAAATAGAAGACTACATTGCACTGTCAAAATGTGCTGTCAAACAGAATGAATCAAGGTGGCTGGCTACTGTGATGTATTGACTGGGTTTGAAGCTGTAGCCAATTAAATGGAATTTCAGGGCTTTCATAGTCACTATGGCCATCTGCAATGCTTGCTTTGAACGTAAAGCCACACAATGCTAGCACAGAATTCACACGTATGCATGGATTCATGTTGGCACACGCACACACACACACACACACAATTTCAATTCACATTCCTTACACATCATAAAATCCCCACAGCTGCGTGACAAGGCGGCAGTCTATAAATCTTTTCTCTGTAAATGATTTTATGGTCAGTGGCAGAGAGTACTCAGATCAAGTTGGGTATCATTTTCACCATTAGTGAGAGATGAATTGTTCCTGTCTCTTTTTGCCCTACATACACCTCTGTACCCACACAGTGCTACTTCCATGCAGGGCTCTCCCTAATCCCATTTGACAGCAAGCTGTCAGCCATTTGCAGTGAGGTCTAGAAACCCATTGGTGTTAAAAAATAAATTACACTGAGTGTAGCCCCTATTCTGTCCATTTTGAGCTTTAGTCTCACTCTCCGAGTTGAATGATTTAGAACTGAGCAGGAAAGAGATACTGCACTAATGATATAGCCTACACGGACAGAGAGACAGTACATCTTAATAAGTTTGACAGCTCTCTCGTGGAACATCGCAACAGGGTGTGCACCATGGCGAGTTCTTTAAACGTGTGTACAGTACACTCATCAGTAACAATGCTGAGTCTATATAACAATTGGTATGCAAGTGAGGACACCTGTGGAGACACACTTAGACCCCTGCCTTTGACTTGTCAGTTCTAAATCTGGCTTGCTGCCTTCTGTCTGCTACATCTTTCACTCCATGAAGGCCCTGATGCTCTATTGATATCAGTGACCCATCATGTCACGGTACCTTTCCTTTCAGTAAGGGCAGTAATTATTCAAAGTTGTCAGACTCCCTGAATTAGTAGTAGTAGTAGTAGTAGTAGTAGTAGTAGTGTAATTCATTATATTATTATTATTATTGCTATTGTTATTATTATTTTATTATCATTAATACTTGTATTATTTGGGGGGGGGTGTGTGCGTAGACAATATGGGACATGCTGTACACTGTACAGTAAGCAGACTACACTCAAATAAAAATGACTTTATTTTATTTATTTTCTTCCCTATAGACAGATCTGATTTGTGCTTCCAAAGAACATTTGTCAGCTTTAGATTCAGAATTATTTGGCCTCTCTAGTAAAACATCTCACAACGCGTTGTGAGAGAGTAAATCGGCTATTTTCGAACAAACGTATTCACCTACTAGAAGTTGATAAGATGCGATGTCACCGTCTTTTTCTCTCTCACTCTCTCTCCCCCTCTCTAGCTCTCTCATATATCTATATACAAGAAGGTCGGGCCGCTACGCGGCCCTCCCGTCTAGTAGCCTGGCCCGCACATCGGAGACAGAGACAGTGGAGCGTGTAGATGTTCATTGCAACACCGGTGCTTGTTTCTCGCACATGATTTGGCAACGCACAAACCGAAAGCGAAACCTAACTGCAGCATGTAAACCGAAAGCGAAACCTAACTGCAACATGCAAAGCAAAAGCGAAACCTAACATGCACAGTTTTTTTTGGGGACAAACCCTTTTTTTGGGACAAACCGCGCATGCCAATTGTATTATAAGATATATAATTTTAGCAGACAATAAAATAAAACTATGCTGTTTAAAGAGACAATACAGATGTGCAGTGATACAATTTATATTGTATTGTTTTGTCTACCCCGAGCACAGACGAAGACACATTCCAATCAATGTTTCATTGAAATGGTAATCCATTATTGAATCTTAAATCAAACACATACTGTATATACAAATTATGTTTTCTCCATGCTACTGTTATTATACTACTCTTTGGAAGTAAAATAACAATAACTTCATACTTGCAGAATCAATGACAACTTTATTGATGGATGGTTTTAGATGGCATTCATATTGGATGAACATTGTAAGAGCTACTGTACCGTGTAGCCTATATAGAGTATATTTAAGTAATTTTTTGTTTGTAATAAAACATTCTCAAAGAGCAATGACTTTCAAAGTCTGCAGCCCATGACCTTAAGATAACCTTCCTGTTATCCTGTTATGTTACAAAAAATGTTTGTATGTATGCTTAGTTATTTGACATGGACATCACAACCACAATGGACAAACCAGATGCATTGTTTAAAGTGTATATACTGTAGCAGGAGTGCTAATTTTCAACATCTGTCTACTGCATTATACCTTAAGGCGAATAGAGAACTCCAAGCCACCATTTAACACCTCTACCAGTTAACCCACACTTCCCTGAAGTAATTTGGAGCCAAGCATATTCATACAATAACTAATGCTGATAACCTTAACATGCACTGTGGGGGTTAGGCCTAAACCAGATTTTGGGTTCAGAAACATTTTGCTGGTTTGAGGTATAATAACAATTCCTATCTAACTATATAAATGGCGACCGACTTCCGCACCCTCGGTGTCGACACCCCACAGCTCTGTTATCGAATAAACAACGCACCGCCAGACCACATGTCGCCAACTGACTCGCCACGGCGGCCGCGCTGAATTTACGCCTCGCGTAGGGGACATCTCACTGCTCACTACACCTTTTCCACCGCGCAACATAATTAATTCTACTCACCAAATGTCGGACAAAACGGAAGGGGAGGCAGCTTCGTACCGTTTACCGTGCGCACGACCTCATCACCACAACAGCAGCCAGCCGCTGCGGGGGTTTTTTCCTTTTTTTCCAAACTTTTTTTTTGGTCACCATTTTCTCCAGGCACCATTTCTGGTGTAACGTGCGGCAGCATGCGCTGGGTTGCCAGGTTTGCACAGCCTGCGCCAGAAATCTCTACTGCCCACTCTGTGCTGCAGCTACACGGACACACAGACAGGGACACGGAGGGACCTACAACATGTCTGGACATGTCTGTGTAAGCGAGAACTATACTTCGCCAGTACAACGCTGTGTAACCGAGAGCACGTGCGCACGACCAAATCACAACAACACCAGGCGGCCGCCATCTTGCAGAAAGGGCTGCCATTCGCCAGCTTTCAGAAAAACAAGCAACCACCTTCATATTTTTTTTTTTTTTTTTTTTTTTTTCCTTTTGGAAATTTTCATCCCACGATTTCCGCGCGGACCACCAGGGGGTCCGCGGACCCCCTGGTGGTCCGCGAAACATACAAAATATAATTTCTTCTACTTATTTTTCATCATTTTCTAACTTTTACATTACACTTTCTTACAATTTTATTTTTTTTTTTCCCTTTTTGCAAATGTTACTTAGACAATTTGTCTACCCCCATATACACACGCCCACGCGGGCCCCGTGCGCGTACATGCCTCTAACAGCCATAATCCCCATCTATACTGCCCACTCTGTGCTGCAGCTACACGGATACAGAGACAGGGACACGGAGGGACCAACAAACGCAAAGCCCCGTGCGCGGCTGGGGTTGAGGGGGGCGTAGCCCCCCGAAACTCTAGTTCATATATAATTGGAAAAACATCTTGCATTATTAGTCTTCACTTAGAGTATCTCCTCAGTATTGCCCTGGCCATAGCTGCTCCTTTATGATTTCTCGCAGGGCCCATTGTAGCTGCTATTACAGCCAGAGGTCAGCCTGAGGTGAGTCAGCTAGCAAGTTCTTCCCCAGCGGTTATTTCATTGTCCTAAATTGGTGTCCTTCTATCAAAGGCTTTCAGCATCAATGAGACAGTTAAAAGGTAAATGAACTGCATTTATAGCCTTCTGCTTTGTCTAGTCTTTTAGAAAAGACCACTCAAATGCGCTTTCTGTTTTATTGTCTCCGCCAGGCCGAAAGGCATGGCGAGAGAGTATGTTTTGCCCCCTGTCTGTGTGTCCGTGTGTGTGTCCTTCTGTCTGTGAGCAGCTAATCTCCGGCACCGTTGGCCCAGTCACTGCGAAACTGTGCACACACACTCCCTGGATGCCAATTAAGAATCTCTGGCCCAAATTTTTCAGATTGGCCTGATACACGCTGAGGAAGGCTTGACGCCGAAACACGTCCATGTGTGCTGTTGTCCGTGCTGCATATGAATTAAAAGTACCAGAAGGACTTTGGAGTGCTGGCTATTACTTTTCTGTGAATCTTTGTGAGCCGTGCACCCGAAAACTGCACCATATACAGACTGAGAGTGCTCGTTGTTATTTTCGGATATTCGGATATTCGGATGACAAAACAAGTCATCCGAGTCATCTTGTCTCAAGTCGAGTCGAGTCGGGAGTCATTGGCTAGCAAGTCGGAGTCGAGTCTCAAGTCTCGTTGGTCTTTTACCTTCCAAGTCCGAGTCGAGTCGCAAGTCTTTACGTTCAAAGTCCGAGTCGAGACGCAAGTCGTCAAATATGAGACTCGAGTCAGACTCGAGTCGAGTCACTATGACTCGAGTCCAATTGTCTGCCTGGTTCTCAACTTAGAACCTCCTCCACCACCTTAGCACCACCCACCTGTCCTAGTCCCTCCTCCTCCTCATGCCCACATCTGTTGTGTTATGATAATGAGGGGGAGGGTATGTTTTTACTATGTCACTAAAACGCTGTTTTTCTATTGGCACGTTTGACCCTCAAGGTTTCAGCCTCCAGGTAGAAACTCAAAATAGTCAGAGAAGACATAAAACACCGTAAAAACACCACCAGGGGGCTTAATGAAGTTCTATCAACCTCATAGACACATGAAAAACAGAAAAAGTGCAAAACCATGGCACCACCTCTTTAAGAGCTGTCAACACCTGAAATTTATGTTGCCTTCCTCCTTCCCCTATATAGTGCTGTAACAGCCTGCTTCACATTCACCACCAGTGTTGGAAAAGATACTAAAACATAGTAATATACTACTTATTACATATTACTTGTTTAAAAAGTAATATAGTTACTTTACTCATTACTCCCTGCCAAAAGTAATTAGTTACTTTACTAGTTACTGGAAAAAAGTAATAATATTACTTTAAGTTACATATTACTTTAGTTACTTTCCAACACTGCTCACCACCCACCCCCCAACAGCAGAACACATTATGTGTTACTGAACACGCATATCACACAAGGACCCTTCGACATCACACAGCAAAGAGGAGCTAGGGATCGAAGGTTCCCAGACGGCTCTACCTCCTGAGCCACTTCCGCCCCAGTTCTTTCCCAGAAAGGACACTTAACAGGATACATTTATTTCGGTTTTCAAACTGACATGCTAAAACTAAGTACCACTGACACTTTTTAAGGTCAGACACAAACAGGCTACTGCTTCACAAACAAACACAGGCTTTAGTCTGTCGGTCCCCAGGCATTCCTGATACCCGCCTCGCCTCTCTCTGCCTCAGGGTAAACTCACCCCACCCTCTGCTTACTGCAGCTAATTCCATTTCCAAATCACACATTAGAACTTAACACAAGTTATGAAGGACCTAATTGGTGCAGGTAGATCACCATTCAAGAGGCAGTCCTTAAACCTGTCACACTTTAACATTGTGCTGACCATGCTGAGGCTAACTGCCCCAAAATCTGCTGCATCAATGCAGAGTCAGCCCTGATCTTCAAAAACTCACTCAGGAGGGCCAAGTCGGCTCTGAAATTGGGCTAATAGTATGTCTCTGGCTTAAGTCAGCAGTATGTCTCCATGTCTTACTATTTTCTAATTATTCAGTTCAGTTGCAGGTTATTTTGTAAAACATAGTATGAGAATATGTACGTTCCCATTGAGAAATATTTAAATCATATGCCCCGTATCAAACAGCGTATTTATGAATATCATGAGTGAAAATTGAGCCTTGAGCAGAGTCATGAAAACATCTCAAACATTTAGTAACAGTGAAACGATCTGTGAGGAAGTTTGTGAAAGGTAAATAGATGCAAAGGACGCCAAAACATAGGAACTGTTCCAAGTTTTTCATGGCAATTTCCCCCATTAACAGTTAAAATGTCTGATCTATGTAGTAATGCTTATGGAATATTCATATGTACATCCAAACCCTAAGTAGGCCAGATGCTGGATAAAAGGATCAGTACAAAAAAAAAATGCCTGAGGAAGACCAGTTTGGTTGATGCCAATAAAGAAAGGGAGCATTAATTTGAGTGTGTGGAAATATACTGTGTGTGTGTGTGTGTGTGTGTGTGTGTGTGTGTGTGTGTGTGTGTGTGTGTGTGTGTGTGTTATATATATATATATATATATATATATATATATATATATATATATATATATATATATATATATATATATATATATATATATATATATATAATATATATATATATATATATAATATATATATAATATATATATATATATATATAATATATATATATATATATATATATATATATATATATATATATATATATATATACATACACACACTTTAGTATATATATATATATATATATATATATATATATATATACACTTTAGTATATATATATATATACTAAAGTAAAAGTAATATATACTAAAGTAATCAAATAGTTGTAGTAAAAATGTAGGCTATACAACTTCTTAGAGCAAAGATTCATCCTCTGTGGGATGAACAACAATTAACCTGCTGCTCAGGGCATGTAATTACTTACAGCTATTGCATTTAAATTTCTAAGGAAAATGTTAACATTTGGGGAGAAATGCGACTCCACACACTATGAATGACGGTGTGCAGTCATCCATCCGTCCAGCCATTGTAACTAGGCAACGCCTTTCTTGTCTGGCTCACATCGGCATAGGAACAGGCAGGAAAGCAGTCCATGGTCAAGAACATAGGAAGCATACAAGAGACAAAAAACAAAAACAGGATGCTTTTCTAATCTCGGTCAAAGAATGTTTACATCTAAAATGTTAACTGACAATGCAACAGTAGCAATGGTCGACACTCGACAGTGACGCCGGCTATGAGTGTGACGTATGTGACGACCACGCAACGGCAGGCTTGGGTGACTGCCCTTCAGTAGCAGCAGCAGGCCCTCCACCCCTGATCCTCACAACCAACTTAGTGAGGCGTCAGTTCGCCATGACTAACATGAGAAAGGCCATGTCAACCCCCGGGTGCTGAAGGCGTGCGTTGAGCAGCAAGCAGCCCTATACAGGCCCCACTTCATCCTCTCCCTAATACTGGAAAGGGTGCCTCAATTCTGCACAATACAAGACGCTATCGTCTACCTGATAAACAGAGCCTATACTCACACTGTAAGAGTCATGTTCTTTCGTCTTCTCCAGCACTGTTAACACCATCCAACCACAATGGCTAGCCGGGAAGCTCTCCGTGATGCAGGTGGACCACGGCTTGGTCACAGTCTACCTCACCTGCAGGCCACAATACGTCAGACCTATTCGCGGTCCATTAACATTTTTCCAACCCAAATCGATTATGCGCTTTGCTTGTAACATACACATGTCAATGAATTTAATCTCTTCTTTTTTCAATACAGGGATCTTCAGGGTGTAAGCCCAGAATACACATTTTTGGGTCAAGGGGCATTTTTTTTGTCAAAATTGTATCTATCATGTTCCAAAACGCATTATGCATTAGCACTTTAAACCTATATACTGTATACATTGAAAATAGCCGATCTACAAGTTGTGAGCTTGTAGAGCTCCCATTTTAAAATCTTGAAATAAAATGTGGAATATTTGGAATATGTTTTAAACAAATATGTGGAATATTTATATGTGGAATATTTGAACAACACGTCGCATCGCGACACGTTGTGAGCTTGTAATTCTGCTATTTTCATAACTTGAAATAAAATGTGGAATATTTGGAATATTTTTTAAACATTCTAACACCACAAATGTGGTGCGAGGCTCCTTGGCACAAAACATTTTCAGATGGGGGTTAGGGACAAATACATATTAATTTGGGGGTCCATGACATGAAAATATTTGAGAACCACTGGTTAAAATAATAAAAAATAAGCAACCACCAAAATTCACAGAAAAATAAGCCCAAAGTCGCTTATACAGTAATAAGCGGACATGGCAAGTTCAACACTGGTTTCTGGCTCTGTAGTATCACAAGATTTGGTTGTCTCGCGAGTCGCGATACTTTGGCACATTCAGAAATTGACTTTGTGCTCTTTAGATTGCTCAATAAACGTATACAGTGTACACGTCGAAAAGCAACACAGCAGAAAACGATGTGTGATATGTCTTCTTTTATTTTCCTGGGCAGAGTATTTCACAAAGGTCGCAGTCTTCAGAAATAGTGTTTGTTCTAAGCTGGTCTCATAGACTCCAATGTTCAGTATTCCACGGCTGCAGTTTGGCTCCCAGCCAATGAAATCCGTACCTTCTTTTTATATACCTTGGTGCCTCCCAGGGTACCATGCTGCCACCCATCCTGTTCACCCCTTTATACCTCCGACTTCCGCTTCAACTCAAAAATGTGCCACCTTCAGAAGTTCTCCAATGACACCACCATTGTCAGCTGCATCAAGGATGACAACGTGGACAAACACAATCCGCTCGTGGACAGCTTCCTAGGTGGAGGGGGAGTGACAACAACCACCGTTCAACACAGGCAAGACCAAGGAGCTGGGGGTAGACTACCATCAGAATAACAGGAGACCTCTTACCCCTAGCTCCCAGCACCATCCACAGGGAATAAGTGGAGATCGTGGACACCTATTGAACAACAAGCTGAACTGGACTGACAACACAGAGGCCCTTTACAGGAAGGGACAGAGCAAGCTCTTCTTTCTGAGGAGACTCAGTTTTGATTGATTGATTGATTGATTGATTGAATACTTTATTAGCAGTTTGCCCAAAAAGGTACATGAAAGTATAGTTCAATACAAGGTCTACGAAGAGGATTTTAAACCCAAGAAAGCCTATGGCTTGTTTCCATTGGGGTCCTTTGTACTCAATTCGAAACATTTAATGACAGACAAATATACACTACTATGCAAAACATCATATAAGCAGTTAGAAAACAAAAAACAAAAATATGTACAGTAAACTGTTCCTTCGATGTGTGCAACAGGATGCTGCAGATGTTTTTCCTGTCTGTAGTGGCCTGTGTCCTTTTCTTTGTAGTTGCCTGCTGGGGGGTTACATCAACACAAGGCACACTAACTAGACTGTATTCGCACTATCCACTGTGGTCTGCGGAGTGACTGTTCTGTTCTACCCTCACTACTGGAGGTAGATTGTATTCTATGTACACTTGGGCTATTTTTATACCTGTTAATAAACGATTGATATACTATTAGATATGTACACCTGTTAATAGCTCTTTCAACACACTAATTCCCAGGCAGTCCAAGTGCTGAGGGCCAAGCAAGGTTAGTACCTAAATCTCCTGGTTTCGGGTACTCTTCTCCTAACCCCCATGCATTACTACCTGCTTACTCTTTTATTATTCGTAGTTGTATTGGTTTCTCCTAACTGTCTAGCTGTCTATGTTTCATAACTGGTGTACTGCCATGACAACTGAATTTCCCCCACAGAATCAATAAAGGTCTATATATCTATCTTCACACATCTACATTGTTATAAACCTCTGTAGTTGAAATCAGCGGACCAGGCCTTTTCTCTGCAATTCTGTTTTTTAGTGTAAAGTGAAAGTGTGTGTGTGTGTGGGCAGATGACATTTTCTGCCTAACAGCATTTTTCTCTGATATGTGGAAGATGAAAAAGTGTCAATAGAAGGTGTGAAACCCCCACTGAGACGACAGAAACAGCTGACATGAGTAGACAGGGGATAGTAATATCTCATTACAGTAACACTAAGCACCGCTGTTAAGAGCTATACTGTCAAAGTTTTCTCACACCAATAAGTAGAGCAACCACAAACGTTAATTATTTATTGAATACCAGCTAAATGACCATCCACTACTTGAGTGCCACAGATTTATGTTGCAGAGCAAACAAGCCTTTTGATCTGGAACCCATTGATCCCAAAGGAGAGGGCTTCACTTAGGTTGTTCAGGTATAAAGACCTTAATAGACGTAAGGGAAATGGATGAGAACTTGAGAAGCATACAAACTGCCACCAAATGTGCTGGGGCATGTGGCCCATGGGACACATGCGACCGCTGTGCGGCATGCCGGCATCCCCATCCACTTCCATGGGGAAACGGGGCGGAGCGTCCCATCGCGTGAAGCGTTGGTTCCTTTGCAGCCATTTCGGCTTGTACAG
The DNA here is from genome assembly GCF_963454915.1 of Gymnoscopelus microlampas. NCBI lineage: Eukaryota > Metazoa > Chordata > Actinopteri > Myctophiformes > Myctophidae > Gymnoscopelus > Gymnoscopelus microlampas. The sequence goes on along the minus strand of NC_139945.1, from coordinate 44,713,346 downwards.
TAGTTTTCCTTCAGTGAGCCAACAGTCGCCCGCTGTTAAAACGTACTGTTAGTCCATTCTGCTTAAGGGAATGCCACACATTTTCTTGCCATTTTTCAATATGATCTAAATTATTAATAATTTTATAGTTGAGACAATTCTCCAATCCTGAACCATGAACTAGCCTACCTTTAACAACCTGCCATGCATCCTTTGAAGGTTGCCTCTAGTCCATGGGCCAGACGAGATGTCGGTATACCGAAAGGTGGCAAAGGTTACTTCGTTTTTGAGAAGCTCTATGTCTGCAGATAATATTTTGGTATGATGACCCTTCCTGAGTCACACTCCCCCAATGCATGCAATTTTAGACATCACGCGGGTGCATATCTTGGTATTGGCTCATGTTCAGGACATATTTCAATTTGTTTTACTATAGTGTTTGGTATCATTTTAAGGGGACACTTTAAGCTTTCATTCCAGCCCTTTTGTGAATATGTATGACAAGTACAGCGATCACTGGAGGTCTTCAAACTTTTAATAGCTCACATTTTCCCACCATTTTCACCTAAACCATTTTCTTTTAGTACTGTGGCATCAAGAAACATCATAGACAAAAACCACAATAACGGGAATACTGACATGACCCTAAGGATTCAGGATATGTATCATTTAGGGCACGGCCACACCGCACTTTTATTTTACCTATGGGGCGGAATCTGGCAATGCTTTGTCAATGTAAATGTGTGGATTTTGTGTATCAATGTACATTTTCAAGGATGAGGAATACAGTGGTATTTACAACATGCTACTACCTAACTACATATATCTGGCATTCAGTTAATTAAATAATAGTAAACCCATCAAAATATGTAATAATGTAGTACAGTACATGTTTTCAAACTGACACGTGAGAGTCAAGAATGCAGTACTTCACTGTTTCTTTTATTAGTAGTAGTATTGCATAATTATTTTCAATGGACTATAAGACACAATATGGACCAATTATTTGTTTTACCAACATTGAGAACGCACAGGTGATTGTTTCACGCAATCAATTCTCAACCTGTTATTTTGGGGTGCGCTGATTTCAGCACACCCCAACCCCCTCTTGTGTGTTGGCTAGTGAGGCGCATCCTAGCGAGACCTGATAGAATGGGTTTCATTGCGCGCATACTGGATCCGCGCATACTGGTTCTTATCAGTGTGACGTTGTCTGTTAAGGGGTCTATTCAATAAAGCCAGATAATCTACACAATGTTAGTTGCACAGTCCACCACAGTAGCAAAGGGCAGTACACTGAAGTGCTGCCTTAACACATCTGCGTTGTCCACTGCATCCCTTTTTCCAACCACGGCGGAGGAGTTCCCGACAGGCCAGGCTCGCTTCTGTGTGGTCCAGTGCACTTCCCATCCTCCAGTCAAAATTAGAATCAGCTTTATTGTCAGATCACAGGTTTACAAGTGTAAAGAAGTGGATTCAATTATTTGTATTCACCTGTCTCCTTCCTCTTACACCGCCATTCACCTGGGGATGGGAGGGATGGGAGGGGGGAGTCCATCAATTGTTCTGCCCTTCTGGGTGAATAGCTGCTTCCGTGCCTGATTCACTGATGCCTGGCCGCTAGTGCGGTCATAGAGCAATACCACAAATCGCTCCAGAGGCTCCATCCAGTCATCTATCTTGTCTGGGGTGGCAGCTAAGGAACTAAAGGCACGTGTGACGTCACCATAGGTTTTCCAGGTCTCCCATGCCGTCTTCTTGCCTCTGCCTCCAAGAAATGACACTGTGTCACATCCAGTAAAGGCATGGAACATGGGTAAGGCTAAGCATCGATCTGGGCCTAATGCCCATGCCATCTCATGAGCTGCTAAGTTACGGAAACTTTTCCCAGTTCCAAAAGCAACCCACAGCTCAGTCAAGTGGAGGCGTTGGGCTGCCGTTACTGCCAGGACCAGCACATCCGTGTCTACTGTGCGTATTGTCACCTTGCTATACCCTTCCTTCACAGCATCTTCTAGGTGTAATACAATCTCGGAACCCAGAGACACACTAAAAAGGAAAAACAGCGACCTCTGCTGTTCTTCCTCCTGAGTGTGACTCTGGGACAATGGCGACGCAGCACATGTGCGCAAGGAAACAGGGTTTAAGTCTGCCTTCACCGCTCCACTTCCGGTGGTGAGCTTGCGTTTTTATTCCGACTAGATAACATTTCTACACGGAACACTAACACCACTTCTCCCAGAGAACATGGATGGTTTTGGTTATAAGCCCACTTGTTTCTATGATGAATGAGTAAGTTCAAATGTGAATATCATTCCGTGGTTTTCTGCTCCACGGACGCTATTGTTAAATTAGTTTCGGTTTAAGTTTCGAGTCGGGAAGGATGACGGACACGTGAATCCCGCCCACTACATTTGATTGGATAAAGCGCGGCCTCTGAAGCCACGCCCACTCCCACACAGTGTGTACACGTTTTGACGAACCTTCAAGACAGATTCCAATGCAGTGCAGAATCTGTTCTTGAGAGATTAGGTGTAATATGACGCGAGTATCAGCCTCCTCATGTACTGTAGTTAGTTAGGTAGTTACTAGCATGTTGTAAATAGTACCACTGTATTCCTCATCCTTGAAAATGTAGGATTAGTCACCAGAATCAAGATCCTAGGTGGTCTAGAACCTGAGTTATTGGTAAAATAACAGCAGATGGAGGCCATTTTGGAAAATGGCTGCCATGGTTACCACAGGACAAATCTGCGATGGCCCTATAGCCAAAAAAAATGTTCCTTATGGCATGCCCTAACTGTCTGTTTCATGCTTTTATCGTAAAGTTCCTCTACGTAAGCTTGAGAACATACACAAAATCTAGGAAAATAGAACTCCTGGAAAGGCGTCATTTTAAAGATGATGTCCATAATGGCTGCCAGGAGCTAAAAAAAAAATCTATCAAACTAACAATAAAACGTCACACTACAAACATATTGCATTCTCTCCATATTGCACTAAGGTGAACTGTGCAAATTACTAAAAGTGCAAATGTGCTGTGCAAATATCATTCAATAAATAAGGGTTATATGTGCAAACATGAGTTACAGAGGACCTCTCTCTGTTACAGTTTGTCATTTTCCTTCACCAAAAATATATGTTAAAATGTTTATTTTATGTTTATGTTAAAGGGGCTACACCGTGAATTAAAAAAAAATATATTATATATAAATATTGCCCCCAATACGTTTTAAACAGGTTGTAAGCCTAAAAAACATCCAGATATTTTTTCTCACAATCTGACTGTCTGTCATTCCAAGCTTTTTCAGCTGCAATACCAAAACGTCCTATTGGGCAGGGGGGTGCTACTGAGCAATTCTGTCTGGCCATCATCAATGCAAAATCAGGGCAAGTGACATCACTTGCCCTGCCATTCTGAAATGGCCTGTTCAGACACGCCCATTCAGGAAATCCATGAAATGAGCATGAATGACTGAATGTAAAAAAAAAAAAATTTTTTGGGTACAAGAGACACTGGAGAGCCCAAAAAATACTAAAAACCTAAAAAAAATGAAATTCATGGTGTAGCCCCTTTAATAAACACAAAATGTTTTTTTATTATGTTCCATTTCTACTACGTAGTATAGCTGTATAGGCTTTGACTAAATTGATTTACAGTAGGACTTATTTACGCGACTAAAAGGGCTAAACGAAAGTGAGGGGCATCAGTTGTATTTTCAAATCATTCCGATGTACAGACCAGCGGGAGAATTTGAAAATTGTGAGAGCCAACACACAAAGATGGGAAAACGTCGGTGAATGAACTCAAATGAAACTCGGCGAGGCAATGAGAGCTCTGCCGAGGACAGAGGGGGATGGAGAGAGCAGGTCAACTGATCGTCTGTGGTGTCCCAAAGACCCGCCGGGGTTAGGCGATAGGATATGATAGGATAGTGAGCCAACAGTCTGTCTCAAGAGACTAGCATGTCATTATAACATGTTTCAAACATAATTAAAACAGGCAATCCACAAAGTCACAATGCGACAGGCTGCAGTGTGAGGGAGCTAGCCTAAAAAAGAGCTTACACATCCACTAGGAATATAGGAAAATAGCAGGTAAAAATAAGAAACGGAGTCTGCACACTGGAATGTGACTTGCTCCGAGTAAGTTTGTTCATTTCTTAATTGCTTCCATAATACAGCTTCTTAAGGTAACTCTCCACCAAACAGACTACAATTGACTGGTAGTCGATTGGCAAAAGTTGGCATTTAGTTCAGCACAAACTGTCGGCAGATGTGCCCATTGTTGTGCTAATGCATTTAGTTGAAAGCCTGGCCTGCCAGTGTTGCCAGGTCTGCTTATTATAAGCGACTTTGGCCTTGTTTCCCCGTTAAGGCGGTTGTAAATAGGGATGTTCCCAGCGTTTTTTTTCACTGACGTGCGGTGGTGTAAAGTAACTAAGTACATTTACTCAAGTGCTGTACTAAGTACAGTGTACTTAAGTACAATTTTGAGGTACTTTTACTTTACTGGACTATTTCCAATTGTCTATACTTTTACTTCTACTCCACTACATCTCAGAGGCAAATATTGCACTTTTACTCTACTCATTCAGTGCCAATGAAATAAAAAAAAATGTTGCAAACTGTGCCAGCCAAAAATACATAGTAAAAAAAGTGCTCATATTTCCAGGGGGCACGGGCACTGGCCAATCACAGCGCGTTGACAACTGGCCAAACACAGCACGTCTTTTCCAGGACTTGTCAGAATCTAGTTGTCCCGCCCCCACCTGCCTCTGATTGGTCTACCGAACGCCCCCTTCTGTGACGGACGTGGAGTTTCCAGCTTGCCCCCCGGAAGCGGAAGCGTGCCCGCCATAGAGACGCCTCAGAGCCAGAGGAGGCATCTACCTTTATATGTCTATGTCCCCGACTGTATGACCGCAAACATTTGAAAATTGTGGGAGGCAACTGTCTGGCCACGCGAGACTACTCCACGGCTATTCCAGTTGACCAAAGGCTGAACAAGTTCGGTCGCGCCGGAGTCGGCCGATTAGGTCACGGCGGACCCCTTGGCGTCGGTCGCGGACCCCCTAACCAACTGACCGACGATATCCAACATTTCCCGACGCCGAGTCGGCTCAAAATCGGTGTGGTGGAAAGCTAGCTTTAAATTAATTGATTTCCAAAATTCTATTCTAATCTTTATTTGGGAGATCAGATTTATTCAATAGCTGTTCAAATTACATCTAGCTTTAAATTAATTGATTTCCAAAATTCTATTCTAATCTTTATTTGGGAGATCAGATTTATTCAATAGCTGTTCAAATTACATTAGGAGTGATTTTCATTAAACAAAAAGAAAATAAATCCTCCACATTTATAGCACAGTACATAATTCCACACAATTAACCTAGAAATCACACATTTCATTGAGCTAATCTTACCTGTGAGCCTTGTCCTGTGCTGACATTGCCTATGTTGATGTGAACTGTAGAAAAAATGGGGTAGAAGAAAACATGTTATTTTAGTCAATGATACAAATATAGCAATATGGCATAGAGGTGAAATACATACAGCCTTAGGGCTAGTTCATGCTTGTCCTAAATAGGGCCATTGCAGGGAGAGGGAAAAAAAACAACCTTTCATTATTTAATTTCTTTTTTTTTTTTTAGGAAAAAGCTAGTTAGGGAGATATTTACAAAATGCCTCAAGCGCCACATTCCCTCTGTCTGTGTCTAGGTTAAGTTTGTGAGAAAACTGAGCACCATTTGTCTATGCAAGTTTGTAATTGGAGCCTAGAGAGCCTCTATCCAATTATATTGCTATTGATTCTAGAGGCTAGAAAGTCTTCACACAAGGATTCCCAGGGTTTAAAATCAATACATCAAAATGGCAGCATTTTTTAGGGTGAATTCATATACTAGCTTGGAAGAAAAAGAAGGAAAAAAAGCAGTTGTGCTGGAACAGTATGAACTGCAATATCATTGCGAAGTCATATTTCCGTTTCTATCACACAAAAATAGCCATCAGTGGGCAACAGAGTTTTGACTGAACTGAAAATACACAGACAGAAATCGGCTTATGGTTGAAAAACTCTATTACCTAAGACACACATGGTATGGTCCTATTTAAGATATTTTATATTTTAGATCTACATACAACATACATTCCTGATAATCAGCCTTTTCCATTATGACTCAATCTGCAAACATATTTTGAACAATATAATTAAAGTACTTGTGTTTGTAAGGAAAATACCAGCAAAACAACAGAGACACATGCCACTTGTTTCACAGGGGCCAAAATTACAAACTATATTGTACAAATCTATTTTCCCCATGTCCCTCCCCTACAAAAAACTAATGCAATCAATGTAGCTGTCAGACCAAAGTACTGTAATGAATCTGCTAGATGTATGGAGAGTATCCAATGAAAGCATTTAGGCATATGAGAAATTCTTACGGTTATTCCCCCCCCCCCCCCAATTAACCACCTTAGGCTAAAAACAGGATATACAAGTACAATATGACATTTCTACTTAGGATTTCAAAAATGTTTCATCATTTTCCATAGTGGTTTAAGATCAGAAGCTGAAATGAGCTGAATTGCTTTCAGAGCATGTAGTGTGGTCTCGTCAGGTCTCACTGCTTCCGTCAGGAGAGATTAAAAATGTAACATTTGGCTTGAAACAAAGCTTCCTGCAGGAATACAACCACGTTCACAAGTCACAACACAATCTGCTACATCTGTCAGCATCACAAACTTCTAGTCTTTTCATGAAAGACCCCGGAGAAGGAGGAAGACAGACACAAACAGAGGGGGTTGGGAGATGTCTTCATGATGTTGGGAGATCTTCATGTGTGACCGACCGCCAAGCTCTACATAACCAGCTGTGTTGTTTCTTACTGCGTCTCCAAATGAGTTACACACAGAGGACAATGCATCTGCTTTGATTTTAGTACAACAGGAAATTATACCAAATGATTAAAACCAAAAATATTTTTAATTTGAAAGATTTTGAACAAGCTTTTTCCTGTCATATATTTTCTAGTAGCAAAAAAAGCTGATGTTTTCTCAATAACGAAAGGAACACCTGATTGGCCTTAGTGTAAATTCTTATCTCTTAAATTCTCAAGAGCACCAAAGAAAAACACATTTCCGTAGCTACTCAAAAGACTGAACATAGGCTCTTTTTTCTGTAGTTTTGTGTGAGGAGCACTTTGTGGAAAGGGGGTACTAATGGCCCTTTTTCGATGAATTGCTAATTAAGAACAATTTCTTATTTACAATAACGGCCTGAGAAGAGGCATCAGGGATACCACGATTGCGCATGTGAGTCTGCCCCAGCACATTTGGTGGCAGTTATGGATGAGTATGCTTCTCATCCATTTTCCATCGGGGACAAAACTAGCAGTTAGCAACTGACATGCATTTCGGGTTCACCGGTTTGGCAGCAAGCGGTTAAACAATGTAGTTGTAAACATGGTTGAAAACACACTTTAATATAACTGGCACAGACAGAGACAATTAAGTACTGGTACTATTTTGGGAGGGGGAAGAGTCCTTGATAGAGGATAATGATGTGTAGTTAACCAGCAGAACTTTTGTAGCTCATTCCAGTAACTAGCTGCTGCATACTGGAATGAGGACTCGTCAGGGCAGATCAAGCAGATCAAGCTTAAGAGTTAGGTTAACTCTTAAGAGTATTAAGAGTACAAAATGTATTATGTCATCAACAATAGTCTAACTGTTTGCAATTGTACCTGGCTATTGTTTACATTTGTCACCTATGGCTAGCAATACGATTTATTTTCACTTGTGTGGTGCGTAATTGTTAACTAAAATGGCCAAAGAGACCGGAGACTGGCTGCCATTTTAGTTCTGAAACTTTTTTAAACAAGGACCCCATTTTAATGGAGACATTTTGGGTGATCCCACATCTTACAGTGCCATTTCAAAGTAAAGCATATAAAGAAAGCCTTGTAAATACATTTACAACACTGCGATTCCTGCTGATTTTGTATCTCATCACCATAGTTTAAAAGCTTCTGAAAAGTGCTTCTGTACACATTTGTAAATGGAAGTATATATCTGTTGCCAGAACCTTAATTAAAAAAACAAAGAAAATGCATTCGCAGGCCATGCTATTCAAACACAAATCAGACTTAATGGAAAGGATACATTTGTCTTTTTTCAGTTGTCAACCCACCGTCACCGTCCCACAACCCATAGTTTGAGAACCTCTGCTTCAGACACACACGTGTAGTGGACCCACATGTGGGTCACATGTGGGTCCACTACAAAATACTGGCTGACATTACGTTACTGCAGCTGTGCAGTACACAGTCCAGCTGAGTTATTGCTCAAAGCTCTCAATAGCATTAATCTGCTAAACAGGGACACTAGGCTATGGTTTGCCGTTTCAGAAACAATAAGCAGCTACAGTAAAGTTACATTTCAGATAATCTAATGTAGAGCTTGAATAACTTAGTAACAGAATACATATGTAAAACCTTAGCAACCAACCACAAACTGACACTCCATCCTCAGACTACTAACGCGTCATATTTTAACCCTTTAAGACAGGGAACGCATCTGTGTCATTTTAGATTTCTTTGGGTTATTCAAAAATAGCAGATCAAGCTCATATGAGCTTGTAGATCTGCTATATTTTTTTTAATCGTGAAAATGTGTGCGAATATTTGAATATATATATATTTTTAAAGGGACATTTGTAACTCAAATGTTTGATTCATGGGGGTCCCTGGAACAACATATTTTGAGATGCTGGTCCGCGGCCAAATACATAGCATTTTGGATATTACAGCAAAACACGTTTTTTTTTTTTTAATTAGGATTTAGAAGACATTTGTTGAATGCCCAGAAGCAACGATTTGAGTTACAAATGTTCGCTCTAAAAATATATATATTCAAAGATTTGCAAACATTTTCATGATTTTTCAAAAAATAGCAGATCTACAAGTTCATAGCGCGGCACTCGTGCCACGTTATGAGCTTGTATATCTGCTATTTTTGAATAGCCAAAGTATAAGATAATGGTTAAAGTGGTTAAAATCGAAAATGAGAGATGCGTTCCCGGTCTTAATGGGTTAATAACATCACACATATCATAATCAAAATTCTACATTTGTTCATTCTATTTACATGGATAGTTGTTTTATACTCATTAAAGTACTCATTATTAAAGTTAGTTTGAATTAAAACAAATCAAAACAGTAGTAATGTATTAACAGACATTATTCTTATTAAGACTATTATAATAAAGACAACATGAGGTCTCTTTCCAAATACAGCCATTCCAGAACTGGACTCAGGTAAATGCCATGCCACTTTTCTATAATACCCTTCTGGAATGGGGTTTTGTCTTTTTTATCTGTGATTTTCACACTCTCAGAGGTAAATTAACACTGCATATTTTACTGTGTAGATGAAATTGTTGGGAGGGGTGAGAGGATTGTTTTATAAATGGAGGTGTCAACAATGATGGTAAGTTTACAGATGAGAACAGATTACTTGTGATGTGTCTGTTACAGAGGATGTGCAGCAAACCTACATTTCTAGCTTTACAAGGACTACATTGCACTACTTTCTTGTTTTATAAACATAATTTATATGGTTCCCTCATAATTTTGTTCACAGTAGTTAGTTCATCTAGTAATAGTTGACAAATATTTGAAGGTCTAGTAGAGTGAAAAGTCTTGAGCTAATTATTTTGCATTGTATGCACTACAAATTCAGTAGTGTCATGATTAATTTTACCTTTTGAACAGAAATGATTTGACAGAAATGATCCAGACACTTTATCTTTAGAAAAGTCTGAGTGCAAATGTGTGTGTGTGTGTGTGTGTGTGTGTGTGTGTGTGTGTGTGTGTGTGTGTGTGTGTGTGTGTGTGTGTGTGTGTGTGTGTGTGTGTGTTCCGCTTGTCCATTCATGCGCGACCTATGAGCAGGACGGTACGCACCATGAGCTGTCGATCAAATCCACAACCACAAGAGCCTCCATTCTAGGAATGAAATGATCACACAGTGCACAACACTGGACCAGTCTGAAGCTGCAAGGAAAACTGGCTTTTCTTCCTTTTGCAAACCACTCACTGTCACATTCTGTCTTCTCAAATAGTACCATTGGTGAGGACATTCTTATTTTCACCATTAAAGCTTGTTTGTGCTGTGCTGCCGAGTGCCGACAAAGTTCAACTTGGCAACCTGGTACCCATTAGAACATGACCCACACTGTATCCTACCACATGACAAAGAGACAGTCGCGCACATCTTTTAAATGGCTGCAGCCACTATAAAAGGACTGCACATTGCCAGACATGACTGTCTGGTGGATCTGGTCTCAGACAAGAGACCATAGAAGTACAGGAAAGGACAACAAAAATGTACAAACAGCACTGTAAAACTAGACTGGTTTGATCACAATGACACACATGTCAATTCACTGCAAGATATTCCAAATACCCCAGATATTGTGTTCATTAATGAACACAAAAAAATGTTACTATCTTGGAAATAGGCTGCCCATTTGATTTGCATATGGACACTTTCTTTACATCCAAACTTATGAAATATCAGCCTTTGGTGGAACGTATTATGGCCTTAGGATATAACTGTCAACTTATTATCCTTCTGTTTAGGAGTCTGGGCCATGTTCACAAATGTGTGCTTTGTGGCCTGCAATTGGGAGGATTGCAAAAGACAAATGCAAAGATGTTGGCTAAATACTGTTCTGTCTCAGCTAGTATGGGCAGTCTGTCTATCTGGAGAAGACAATGTTTCATTTATCCTTGAGTAGCTAAGAAAAAAAAAGAAAAAAACATCTGTTGAAATTCTGAATATAGTAGTATCATGTCATCAATGTGTTATCCTCTGTGTTAAGCATGTGCAGCAGTTCTGGTTTGACCGTATAATGTAACCTTCTTCTGATCAGTGTTTGGATCTATCATGTATTGCACTTTTTGTGCAGATCCAAATAAAATAAAGTGTGTGTGCGTGCGTGCATGCGTGCCCGTGTGATGTAAACATGCTGATAGAGTTTACATTTGTATTCCTGTATGTTGCAATCATTTATCAGTTTGACCAATTCCAAAATATTTCTACTAAAGAATCTGAAATGAATAACCTGTCTAGGGCAAATCATGCTCTCTAGCCGTATTGAATCGCACTACAATACAACACACACAATCATCTTACTACATGTGGGGTACATACTGTAACTTAATGAATTATTAGCTGTCCTTGTTTGTTACTGTTAAAAACATTACAAAGTTGTTCATTCACTTAACAGTCTGTTGACTGCATTGTGTTTTATCATATTGGATAGGTTTTTCATTTCTTAATAAAATAATTTTACTTTTGAGTTTTCTCGGATATTGTTAATATAATGAGAAGGGGTTATTAATAGAACTACGTGACACTTTAGATATAATCAAATCCCTGAAATGTTGTGGCTTTTTATTTTTACATTTATATTTATATTTTTGACATTTAACAGACACGCTAATGTAGCAGAGTAGCCCTGCCCAGCCTAATATCTCCCTTGGACCATGGATTTGCTTTTGAATGACTTCCCACACACAAGACACAGGTTTGAATCCAGATGTTTATATGGGGGGGGGGTGAATGTAGTAGTAGAGTAGTCGTGGCCATAGCCCAGAACCCCAGGAAGTTCATTGGCCAGGGGGGATTCACCTTTGGCAGCATAAGCATTATATATTTTGTTTCCCATTTGGAAGAAACCAGGTGGTTCCAAAATGACTTAATATGAATACTGCAATACACTACCATATATTCTTACATCATAAGCAAACAATTGTAAGATATATGTTTTAACCAGATCATGCAAGTACAAAAGGAATGAGATAATTATGACTAATGACTCTGTGGTGGGAAACTATCCTACATGGCCTGCAAATAACATTTATGTGAGTTTCCAGACATGTCATCTTCTATTGTCTGCAACCCCTCTTTTTTCTCAATATAATGACATTGATTAATTAATGAATATCTTTATATTCACAACTAGTTTCCTATGGTTGGTCACTACCAGTGGTGTTTTGGTGCACTCTACTCTACTGTAGAAACATATTGTATTCTACTGTATAATGTAACGACTGTGCCTTGAACATAAATAATAGAGTCAGTACAGTTGTTTTGCATTTCCACGTGTGTCAATGTTGTGAAGCACAGTGCATCACATTATCTCAGTTGTTTCATTATTCGATTCTGGAACTAATGTAGCAGTTAAAGTCATTCCTATTCCAAAAAATGTCCTTCGAACAGTGTGCCTCGATTAGAATTTAGACCCCCCCCCCCCCCATTCCGATGAGGGCTGTGAGTAAAATAAAATAAATCACTGCTGAAATACGGTGCAAGAAACAGCAACTATTAACGTTCGTCCACTGTCCGTGAATTAAGAATATGACCGCAAGCGTTTTGTATTAGATTAGAACAAACGTGAATACATTTATGTATTGTTAAAATGACAGACTTGGATTTCATCAGTTACTTTTTGTTAGCCGTCAAAATAACAGACAATATAGTTTGTGAATTTAGTGCGCGAACCCTCAGGCTTGATTTTCATATCGACGTGGTTACTGTTGTTGTCAGAGTGGAAGGGAAGGTACAATAAAGATTATGAATCAAGTGTTCTTTTAGGCATGCTGTCCGTAAAGAATACACTTCGTGCTGTTCTTCCACTTCGCCTCGCCTTCAACTCATCAGGAAGTTAAAAAGAATCATGGCTTCACTTCCAATGGTGGTGGTGGTAAATACATTACTCAAGTATTCCTGTACTTAAGTACAATTATAACATTACCCACTTCAGCCCTACATATCTGCCATTTTCAAAAGATTGTTATACATTTGAAAACTTGAAACGTGAAATGGGACATTCTGCACAACGAGTACTTTCTACTTTTGGTACTTTAAGTACATTTTGATACCAATACTTTTGTACTTTTACTCAAGTAAATTTTCCGGGCTTTTACTTGTACCAGAGTATTTCTAACATTGCAGTATTGATACTTTTACTTAAGTAAAAAATAATGTGAGTACTTTTTCCACCACTGTCCACTTCTCAACAGTTAAGAAAACACAGCGCTGCCTCTTCTCACCGTATGATATCTCCAAACATTGTCACCCAACAGTCAGTACAATCGCTTTTAAACACTGATCGTCCAATGATATGATCTACAAGACTGTCCCACATTGTTGTAGAGCTGCTGCCTGTCCTACCACAGTCCTGTTTACATTATGAGGGTAAAGAAGTGATTCAATACTCACAAAATGACAGGAAAATCATACACCGTGCCAATTTGTGCCCGGTGACAGCACTGTTCCACAGCATCCTTAAGAGTGTACGCAGGGTCCTGCTAGGAGATATATAGCGGAGGCTTCTTGCAGCCTTGCAGTGCGATCAGCCTTTTTGACACTGTTGGAGAAAGCTTTTTCTCTTCACAATTTCACGGACAACGGGGGAGTGTGTAGTCTGGAAGCACTTTCTACGAGGCGTAGGCGCGCCCTCTGCAGGCTGAACGTACGGTGTGAGTTTAGAAAGAGACACCAAATGGAGGCCACTGTAGTGTAGTAGTGCAGGGGTCTTCAACGTTTTCAGGCCAAGGACCCCCCAGCTGAGAGAGAGATGAAGCAGGGACCCCCTCTATATTGCATAAAATTGTGTTCCAGATACACTTTTTCTGCTTTCCCCCCCCTCTACACCTATAACTCTGTGTGTAGATCTGCTATTTTTGGCTTAAGTTCTCATCAGAAAAGGGATGCTAGGATTCAAGTGGTTAATGTAAAAAAAAAAAAAAATCATATCACACAAAGATCTGGCGGACCCCCTGTATTAACTCTGAGGACCCCCTAGGGGCCCCGGACCCCCTGTTGAAGACCCCTGTGGTAGTGTGCACCCATCATTGTGCACATTGCACATGTCGCAGGGCCAGGGTCATCAATAACACATTTATCCGTACACGGACACATGTGTTAGTCGCAAAGACTTGCTCTTATTTTGATCATAAGACCCAATGACTGAATGTCAGTCTCCAGGTTTTCTTCAGAATATACATGACACTGATTTACTATGACACTATGTATGGCACATTAAGGGTCCACTGATAGCCTACTAGTTCTCAAATGTTTTTTTTTTGCAAGGACCCCCTTAACTGTGAGAGTGTACAAATGGAACCAAATTTGGTTCCATTTGCGCACTCTCAGAGTTACAGACATTATGATCATCCAGGCCTAGCTCTCCATGTGTTTCTGGTAATATTATTGTCCTCTCATTTTGTATGTCCGTGGTAAAAATGTGATTTTGACAAAAATGTCCACCACAAGCCAACATGGCGATGACCCCTGCACATGTGACATGGTGCTGCAGTTGGACAGTTGACTGATCCATAGATTTGCTGCAACTTACAAGTCTCTCCCAGGGAAATGAATAGAGAAATAAGAATGGTTTCTAATCAGGAGGTTTCCCAGCTGAATATAGTTTCTATATTAATAACTGCTATACTGCATATCTCACTTGAAGTTGACTTGATTCCAAAGTATCCCATTTCAGCAAAGGTTGATACATTTGTCAGTTAAACAGTGGTTGTGTTGAGTGAATCATATTATTGTTCAGTAATATTGATTTAAGTGCCCAATACCCCAAATATAACAATAATATTTCATAATAATAGCCTATAATATAATATAATATTTTATGGTTTGTGTCCTTCTATGAAAGCAGCTTTTGTTGTTTTATCGTCTGAGTGAAAAACACCCAGAGCCAGCCCTGGGCGTAGCTGGTGAGACATAATAGCTGCAGGCTGTAATTTCCATGCCACAAATAGGATGTCAGGTAATAAAGTTTCCTGAGTAAAGTATTTTGAGGCCAAAGCTCTGGAGATGAGAATTTCTTACCATGCAGCCTTGATCCTTCTTGGCAGATTTCTGGATAGCAGCCCCAAGCCAAAATATTTCTGTTTTGAAGCATATCAGTGTTATGTGATGTGACGTGACTGATGTCTCTGTAAGTATGAAAAACAAACAAACAAACAAAAAACCTTTTCCACATTTTTGAGAATGTCCATTATCTTGGCTATTCAGGTGCCATCTGGAGTATATCAGGTTTGTGCACACTGCAGTACATGAACAGAATGTCACAAAGGGATTCGGTTTGTTTTTGGTGATTAATTGAATAGCTAACAATAGGCGCTGAAGTACTTCATTATTAAATTGTGAACGTTGGTTCCTGCTGCATGCCAGATAATGATCCCTGTTTACCAACTCAAGCTAGTCCACAAGCTCATTCGTCCATATTCTGGAGCAAACATTCGTCATTTTTCAAATCCGAAAAAAGCATGATTTTTGCTAAGGGCATGGGTATAGGCTTACTTCTCCAGGGTTTAGTTAATAATTTATATAGCCAGTGCCTTGAGCAGGCACTGTGTTGAGTCATTGTGGATAATTGAGCTATGGGCTATAGCCAAGTCCTATGTCGATATGTATCAAGAAATAAGTGCTGCTTTAATAGCATCTTCCCAATTAATTACCTTTAACTTTGATCCAAATTGTTCTGTCCACTCATGTATTTAACAGCATCCCCTCATTATAAGCTAGATTTACACAGGTATATTGCCTAATAGAACAGAGGATGGTTAGAATGCATCCTGTATTGGCAAACAGCTTGGCAGTGGTGGTGGCAATGATTGGTGCTCTATTCTATTGTATTCTATTCTATATTAACCATTCACCCCTTACCTTTACCCACTTATCCCCCTGAAACACACACAAGACATGCACGCACAGCAACACCCAATTGCTTCAAATAGCATTTTCCAACTATTGTTGATGACACCTTTTACAGTGCTTTACCTGTATATATCGTATATTCTCAGTGTAAGCTACACTATAGTGGCCTATTTTCAAATGTGTACAAATAAAGTTTATGTTTAAGGGCACTGTGTGTGTGTGTGTGTGTGTGTGTGTGTGTGTGTGTGTGTGTGTGTGTGTGTGTGTGTGTGTGTGTGTGTGTGTGTGTGTGTGTGGGTGTGGGTGTGCGCTCGTGCGAGTGCGTGCGTGTCCACAATCAGTAATATCCTGAGTATTAATTAAACCTCAAGAGTGTTACCTTTACGGGCCAATTTGTACACTTTTGTTAAATTAACACTCAGGATTTTACAATGTACCATAAATAAAATAAAAGCCATAGAACACACAGCACCAAAATATTAGCATAAATAAATAAATTGCACAAAGTAATAATCATCCCCTCATGGTTTACAAAACTGAAATATAATATCAAGTTTTGAATTCTACATTTTCAGAATCCAGCTCATACTTGCTACTGTATCGTGAAAGGCTATCTTGTTTTAAATGGTGATATTATTTAAGAAATTATTATTATATTTTTGTATAAAATTGCAATATTTAGAAATATATTAAACAATATTTCAACAAATCTCTCTATTTGTGCCATGTTTTCTGACAACTGACAAACATGAACAGTTGCATCGTTCAAATTGCAACGGGAAGCAGCCAAAATCAATTATGGTTTTGGCAATCATGGTTTTGGCTGCACTCCTGAAAGCATTTTAGATCATGTTGTCTGGGGCCAGAATAACTCTGTTGCCTTCGGACCAGCTGCAAACTGAGGTACATACAATAAGGCACAATATACAATACATATATATACATGATTTACAATACTATCAGTGCTTAATTGTATTCATCAGATTCCAGTTGTACAACGTTGGATATGAAGGGATCAATTCCAGCCAAGGAGAGATCAGGTCTTGTGCAGGTAGTTGGTGCATCAACGATATCAAAGTACTTCAGACTGTGATAAGCCTTTGGACCTCCATGATTTGGTGTCTTGTTGCTGTGCTTGAATATTTCGTGACGCAGGCTGAAATGCAAAAGAGGCCATATTCTCTTTTTAGACAGACATTAATCTCCTCCGGCTCTCATGACTGAGTCTGGTGCATGACATACAGTTGTAATAGTGTTCAACCTGGCATCCCTATTTTGGGCATGTCATTGTAGGTGAAAAGTTTCAACAATTTTCAAAATCCCCACCCCCCAAATGTATAAAAAATAGAAGCTCTACAAGCTCACAATGCCTTACAACACATTGTGAGCTTGTTGATCAGCTATTATTTACTCACCGTTTTCCATTTTCTGGGTAAAAAACATTTTTAATCTCTTCCTCAATGTCAGTATCGGTGATGGATGATGGATGAAATCTGAGCTTGCTATGTGAGTCTGACTGCACTCATGACAAGAGAGGAACAAACCAGTCAAGTTTAACATGTAAAGCAGGGAGAGGAAACTGCACAATGACAATCATTTGTGAAGAAACAACAAAAAACAACTTGAAAAATCAACACGTAACACCCACCTTTACTTCCTCTTGTTCAGCCTCAGAGTAACTTGTTTCTCCATTCAGAACGTCATGAACCGGCATACTGAGAGGATCAATCAAAATCTCATATGGAACAGCGGGATGCTTCCAGGAAGAACAGACATGGACGCTCCAGTCCTCAGTTTGGCCAAATGTGCCTGTGGATGGAGACAGGACAGCATGTGTGGGTAACCAGATTCTGTTCTTAAGATTAATCTTATTTGCATTGGCCAGTGCCCATATTCACCCTGAAGGAGAATGGTTTGCCATCCCCTGTGTATGAAGTTGGAGCAAAATGGCCACCATGTGAATATGGTCTATTAATAATGTTAACAGCAGAAGTAATGACCAGAAAATGTTTACACACCTATGAACTCTCCGGAGGCACTCCAGAGGCGTACAGTGCAGTCAGTGGATGAGGTGAGCACCACTTCATCATTGTCAACAATCTGCAGCCTGCACCAAAATAAAAAAAGACATATGATGGAATGGGAAAAGCCATTTATGTCAAGACACCCTAACTCACCCACGGTGTAGGGCTCCCTGACTCACTGGCAGATGCTCCTCAGTCAGCATCTCACCTGTACTGATTTGACCCTCTATATCAGATCATCCTACGCATCCTGTACTAGTGTGTTTTATTTGGCTACTGCCCTTGCAGCTGCAAGTGACACTGTTCCCTGCTACTACCATCTCAGCCTCAGACGGATTTGGTTCTACTCAGTATATGTACCCATCAGGAGTTTGGAGCCTACTGCTCCCTGCATGGTGAAATATAATTTATGCTTAGAATGCATTATTCTATAATGTAGCAACACAGTGCAACCAAAAATGAATACAGCAAAAGTGAATGGCAATTTGACTGCAATGAATGTTTAAATGCATGATGGAAGTTGGTTTTGCCTATGACATTTTACTGTGTAAATAAACAATGCAGAACTGTGTCTTTACTACTACACATACCCAGTGATTCTGCTCGTGTGCGCACGCCAATAGTTTTCTGCGGAATTATTGAAAAAAGAAAGATGTGTTTCATTGTTGTGGAACAGTGAACTATGTCAAAGAAGAGCTTGCTTTTGGTTCATATCAAGAGAATGTGGAACCTACCTCTTTGTGGCCTTAGTTCTGTACCAAGAACAAATGCCACCATGTCATAAATATAGATGTACCCAACATGGTCAGCTGCATATAGTAATGTGTTGGACTTTGTTATTGCCAGTTTTGTTATCTGTTGTTGGAACCTAGACTGAAAAATAAAAACAACAAGAATAATTTCTTACATTTTTGTGTAGCCTAACATTAAGAGGGCACTTCACTTGATTGTTTTACAAATTACCCTCAACCATCCATTTCAGTTACAATACCTTACTGAAGCTATGCAACCTAGCACACCCTCTGCTAATTAACCTGGCAGGCTATGTCCTAAAGGTGTAAAGTATTATCTCAAATAAAAAACGGAAGGAATTATTATTTCATGATTGCAAATAAACAAAGCTGAGGTTACGTTAGTTGAAAGTATCGACAATACATACAAGCCTACTTTCTAACATCTCTGAATGAATTGGGGATTTCTGGGTCATAGGCTTTGTCTCACCCGACCCTTCATCTTGATGTGAATACACCAGCTAAGCTCTCCCTCTGGAGGAAGGGGCAGTCAATTTATTATGTTGCCATGAAGAAACGTCTTCTGCTTCTGTATAACATTATGTAACAGGACTCAGGAGTAATATTTAACCTCAAGTAGCAGGAGGCCACTTGGTGCGGTTATCTAAAGCTCTTTTTTACCGTGCCATTTTACTTCATTAGCATTTGAAGCCCCAGCAGGAATCAAAGACCTAACCTTAGAGTAAACTGCATTCATCATTACCCATTGAACTATATGAAGATATACTGTATGTTATCTCAGTGTGTGTCTGCAAGGAAGCTAATTGTTACCCAGCCAGCACCTGAAATAAATTAGAAGAGGAGAGAAAGCTCTGATGATATAGTAGTATCATTTGACCAGCTGTAATGAATGTAAAAAAGTGATCAATCCCTTTAAATGGCTATAGATGCAGTGAGATATCTTACTGCTTCAAAACAGCTCACAAATCTTCCTCCACTGAGCACATTCCAGAAATTGATGTAACCTTTAACAAAAGGAAAGTCATAATTATCACTCTATCACAAGGACTGCATGCTGTAATTGATGCATATAGGTTATTAGCCCTGACCGTTGATTCCAGAAGACAGGAGACCTGTGTGTGATGTGAGATTCTTCAGGAAGATGATGCTGGGAACACTTGTACTGAGTCCTGAATATCAGAGGCAAACATCATAGGAACTTTTGTTCCTTTAACCCTAAAGTATTCTTTGTCACTCAATGAAAACAACACATTTGCAGTCGTGCGACAAAGTATGAATTTTGATAGAGCAGCTTATTATTACCAGTTGTGGAGATATGCTGTGAATTAAACCATTAGTTTCACCAGCCATTTTCTGCATATGTGTATATGTGTTGAAAAGTGCAATCACCTTGAACATGTTGGTATTCAGGTGGAATGGGGCTCATAAATCGACACTGTATATGTCCAGATACCACATTCCAAACGATGATCTCACCATCATAGCTGCTGGTGGCTAGAAGAGATGGAGGGCATTGAGCTATGCACAGGATGTCGTCCTTATGGCCTTTTTTCTGGAAACACAATTGATTGTTCTGAGTAGCTGGAGAATTAAAGGTTATTAACAGGTTATCTAACAAAATGATTTGGTAGTGCACCTGGCCCACCAAGACTCACAATCATAATCATAATATTCTGGTAGTCAGTCTTTTCATGATCCCCCCAGGGGGGGGGGGGGGTATTTGATGAATACATCAAAAAGACAAAACCTTATCTGACTTTAACATTTTGTACCCATAGAAGAAAAAGGAAGTAACAGCAAAACACATCAATTGGTCTCTCAATTGGCATAATCTTTTTATATACAATTCATGTGACCTTAACCCCATTACCCCATATCTACTGTAACTGATGATAGAGGTTTAAAGGGCAAGACCACTTTGGTAGAGGTTTGGGTTGTGTAGTTACCTTGCCATGATGTAACTCCAAAGGTGGGCAAGAAATAAGTTACATCATTGGAGTTACATCATGGCAAGGTATAACTACACAACCCAAACCTCTACCAAAGTGGTCTTACCCTTTAAGCAAAGACCTTCAGGGTGTTTGAGTTTAGATTTTGATCGACTTGTTATTGAAGCTATGAGCAAGCTAAATAAATAAATAGACTATAAAAAGCAGATGTGAAAAATGCAGGGCAGATGTTTTTCCTTGGCCTCTAGGGAGTGTGCGTGCAAGGTTTCACGCAGATCGGTGCAGTTGTAGTTAAAAACCCCAATTGGCCTGTTATAGCACCACCATGAGGCTGATTAGAACATTTTCTAGTGGCATTTCGTCCTCGGCCAAGTGGGAATGTGCATGCAAAATGTCACTGAAATCTCAAGCTCCGTTCATGATTTGAGGCATTTTGTTCAAAACGGACCAATCCTGCAAACTTTGGAAGCCAATCTTAGCCAATCAGGATGGAATATGGAAAATCGGACAGATCCGTGTTGATCACATGACTATAGAGATACTGTGTACCGATTTGCGGAGTAATATCAAAAAAGTTGTTTTGCAAAAATCGGCCTCATGATGGCGCTATGACAGGCTGATCTCAAAAATTCAGGGCAGGAGTTCAGGTTTGGCATCCAGGGAGTGTGTGAACAATAAATAAAGAAACTGTTCTACTGCCACTATTACATTTACATTACATTTTGTTGATGATTGTGAATGAATCACAATTACTACTACGCAGTAGAATGAATCAAATTAGCACATTTACTCTGATATTTCACTTTTAACTCAGCTGTGATGTTTGTTCAGACACGTTCTTCCACTGACAGAACTTATTCTCAACAGGAAACAGAGCAGGCGAAGATGATGACATTTTTGCAAAGGTTACAGAAATCTATCAGTGAACAGTTTGTCTTCAATTCTCCGTTAGATACTCACTATGGGATATCAGCGCCCCCTGGCGCTGCACAGAGCTACATACAATAAACTCCCGGGCCATCTCATTGGCTGTGAAGGGTATGTCACGCGGACTCTCAGAACAACCGCGGACAAGTTCATCGGGCGCCATTGGGACACATGATGGTTTTTCATAAGACTATGTTAAAACGTTTCATGCTGTTTACTGTTTCTGTGCCTACTTTTGTTTCATTTCACATTTTTCAAAGTACATAAGCACATTAGCAGCCCTGTCAGGAGGCTCTATTGAGACACATGGTGGTTTTTCATAAGGTATGTGAAAACGTTTCATGCTGTTACACTGTATTCTGTGCCTCCTTTTGTTTCATTTCACATGTTTCAAAATACATAAGCACATTATCCAGCCCTTATAAGCCCAAAAGTGCCTATCATGCCTGGTTCATAGCATGGTAGACATTGTTGGGATACCTTCTCTACCTGTCTCAACCCCTGTCAAGAGGTATCAACACATGGGGTTCCCAAGGCGGTCCACCAGCGCCGATAACCCCTCTTTATAAGCCCATAGTATCTGTCATGCACGGTTCCCGGCATGGCAAATACTACTGGGATATTTGTCTATACAGGGCCCAAAGCCAATAAAGTGTACCAGAATCAAGCCAGTTTTGCCTCCCGTCCACCAGGGGGCGTCAAAACCCCACTGTGGGACTGGAGGCTCGACTTGTTATTGAAGCTATGAGCAAGCTAAATAAATAAATAGACTATAAAAAGCAGATGTGAAAAATGCAGGGCAGATGTTTTTCCTTGGCCTCTAGGGAGTGTGCGTGCAAGGTTTCACGCAGATCGGTGCAGTTGTAGTTAAAAACCCCAATTGGCCTGTTATAGCACCACCATGAGGCTGATTAGAACATTTTCTAGTGGCATTTCGTCCTCGGCCAAGTGGGAATGTGCATGCAAAATGTCACTGAAATCTCAAGCTCCGTTCATGATTTGAGGCATTTTGTTCAAAACGGACCAATCCTGCAAACTTTGGAAGCCAATCTTAGCCAATCAGGATGGAATATGGAAAATCGGACAGATCCGTGTTGATCACATGACTATAGAGATACTGTGTACCGATTTGCGGAGTAATATCAAAAAAGTTGTTTTGCAAAAATCGGCCTCATGATGGCGCTATGACAGGCTGATCTCAAAAATTCAGGGCAGGAGTTCAGGTTTGGCATCCAGGGAGTGTGTGAACAATAAATAAAGAAACTGTTCTACTGCCACTATTACATTTACATTACATTTTGTTGATGATTGTGAATGAATCACAATTACTACTACGCAGTAGAATGAATCAAATTAGCACATTTACTCTGATATTTCACTTTTAACTCAGCTGTGATGTTTGTTCAGACACGTTCTTCCACTGACAGAACTTATTCTCAACAGGAAACAGAGCAGGCGAAGATGATGACATTTTTGCAAAGGTTACAGAAATCTATCAGTGAACAGTTTGTCTTCAATTCTCCGTTAGATACTCACTATGGGATATCAGCGCCCCCTGGCGCTGCACAGAGCTACATACAATAAACTCCCGGGCCATCTCATTGGCTGTGAAGGGTATGTCACGCGGACTCTCAGAACAACCGCGGACAAGTTCATCGGGCGCCATTGGGACACATGATGGTTTTTCATAAGACTATGTTAAAACGTTTCATGCTGTTTACTGTTTCTGTGCCTACTTTTGTTTCATTTCACATTTTTCAAAGTACATAAGCACATTAGCAGCCCTGTCAGGAGGCTCTATTGAGACACATGGTGGTTTTTCATAAGGTATGTGAAAACGTTTCATGCTGTTACACTGTATTCTGTGCCTCCTTTTGTTTCATTTCACGTGTTTCAAAATACATAAGCACATTATCCAGCCCTTATAAGCCCAAAAGTGCCTATCATGCCTGGTTCATAGCATGGTAGACATTGTTGGGATACCTTCTCTACCTGTCTCAACCCCTGTCAAGAGGTATCAACACATGGGGTTCCCAAGGCGGTCCACCAGCGCCGATAACCCCTCTTTATAAGCCCATAGTATCTGTCATGCACGGTTCCCGGCATGGCAAATACTACTGGGATATTTGTCTATACAGGGCCCAAAGCCAATAAAGTGTACCAGAATCAAGCCAGTTTTGCCTCCCGTCCACCAGGGGGCGTCAAAACCCCACTGTGGGACTGGAGGCTCCCAAAATGGCGGATCGGAGGTCTCGTCGTGTCAACAACCTTTCGTGTACTGTGCCACGTTCGCCTCTGGAGGGCGGCAGAACGCCTCCTTCGGGTAGGGCCTTTCTGTCGTCACTTCCAGCGTGACCGACAGACCGGGCGAGACAAGATGCCGGCGACCAAGGCTGGGCGGATGTTGACATCGCGGAAGGCTTCCGTGTTCGGTCACGTGACTTCCCCGAGTCTCCCGAACAGGCCATCGCTACCTCTACTGTCTCTAGCGGGAGCCACGCGTTTGGCTCCGTTGGTCCAAGTAGCGGCGCCATTGATCCCCATGGAAACGAACAAGCCAAGGTTCACGCTGTGGTGCGACGCGCCACAGCGTCAGATCTTCCACCCCCGCCATCAGGACCTAGACCTGTGGGTCTGGTCCGTGAGAGGGCGACTTTGGGCTCGTGTGGCCTGTCCCCTGACATGGTAGCTAACATACAGGGGTCCAGGGCCAGTGCCACGAGAGCTGCATACGACATAAAATGGATTTTCTTTTGTGTCTTGGGGTCTGGAACAGTCGCCGTCGGTGGTGGCTTTCCAGGCTCAGTTGCGCAGCATCCTCTTTTTCAGTGACATGCACGCACTCACGTGAGGGTTTTATACCCCTAGGACTTCCGTCCGCGTGACATACCCTTCACAGCCAATGAGATGGCCCGGGAGTTTATTGTATGTAGCTCTGTGCATCGCCAGGGGGCGCTGATATCCCATAGTGAGTATCTAACTCTGAATTTAAACAAACTGGGGTTACCTACGTAACCTCGAGTTTACGCTGTATTCTGCAGCTAAAACAAAGTGCTGTACAGATGAGTGGGAGCGAAGCTAAAACCTTTGTGAAATGCAATAACAGGCTGTCAATAACATTCCTAAGATTCTCGGTATACACATAGGCCGAGAATCTTTCTGAAGCCCATTAGTGAGAAACAAATTAAAGAAGTGGTACTGTTACTAATCAGAAGTGACTATGTTTCCTTCTAGTCCACTCTAATGTAATTTTCTGCTCTCTTGAAGGGCTACTTAGAGGTGGGCTTATCTGTCAACATAATGAGATGGACCAATGCAAGCGGTGGTGTGGCCCTTCCTGGAGTAGATCAAAGAACATGAGAGAGATTTAAGTTGTATGGTCTGACTCTATATGGTGGGAATTGCTGAAGCTGAATAGCTTAAAAGAGAAAACTAAATAATACATTTTCTTATTGAAACAGTATTTATCAAAGATAGTCCCAGTGACCTATTTTAAAACGGTGACAGGGATGGAGGTACCATGATGGAGATACTACTGTACACATCAGAGGTGCCTAGCAGTACCTATTCAGAGAGAATAATTGGAAGATAGCTATTCTCACCTCTTCATATTGCAAATTACCTGTAGGCCTACAGGATGTGTTTGTTCTTTACCACACAGTCAGTTCACAACAAAAACTATTTCCATTGCTATAATGATTCTCACCACAGGCAGCCGTACACTACAGAATGTGAGAAAGTGCAGAGATAATGATTGAATACATCACACTTCAAAAGATGAGTTGGGAGGGAAAAATAAAATCACAATCACTTCCCATTGTTAGTCATGAAATTCCTTCCGTAAACATTAAGGTTTGGTACTCAGTGACTACCTGATCATCCTGCCATGCAGGCTGTGGCCTCTGGACATGATGGGGTACCTCTGGTGTGTCCTAACAAAGTTAAAGTAAAGGGTACATTATGCATGCTGTGATCTGGAGAAAGATGTTCCAACTGCTAATGAAAATGGAAGGAGAGTGGGAGGCAGTCAAATCATATATGAAATGGAACCAGAAATACTCTTACAGTATGTGCAGTAAAATATTATCTGCATGGTCCACAGATCTTTGTCTTTTATTTTGTACTCACAGTGTAAATGTCAATCGTCTGATCCCAGCCAACAGATATCACATAGCTTCAAAAGACAACGTGAACACAATTAATATGAGCGACAGTTTCTAATGAGTCAGCAACTGACAGATACCACATCATTACTTACGCATTCCTGTGCACTGTCAGATAGACGCAGTCACACACCTCATGACATTTACCATCTACAAGAAATAGTGCAAGTTATAATGCATAGAAATGGGGAATATACAGTATTTCCATCACTCGCTGTATTATGACAAAGAGATGAAAATACCTACCTTTCTTTAGTATCTTTAGGCACTGTCCATTGTTAAAGTTCCAGACCTTCAGACAGCCATCTCTTCCTCCAGTGAAAAGTCTGTAAGTGGAGACACCGTCATAATGTAGCAGCTAAATATAATTCATATAGACTTGATATCCTTCATATCACATGTACGCCTACAATACCTCGTTCCTTTGGAGTCAAACGTCATGCACGTAATGGCAGACCAGCCGTGTGCACCACCAAACTCGAAAACCTGATGCCCGGTATTGAAATCCCAGACCTTTACCACCTAAGGCCAAACACTGTTTAGAATACAGTAGTGCACAATGATATTACTGTTGCAGACATAAAGTAGCTGAGTTATCCATTTTAGGTATTGTTTTAACATAGACTACATTCTTCCTTTAACAACTTAAAGCCCATATCATTGACCGGGGACCCAAGGGGGTCTATACTTGGTCCCCACCCTTTTCTCTGAAAATAGCTTATCTACAATTTCACATTCTCACAGAATGTTCGCCCCAGAATAGGGACGCTAGAGGGTAGAAATGTTTTAAAAAGATCTCAAGTTGGTCATAACAGTCAATGGCGTGATAAATTTGTTTTACTCACAGATCCTTCAGAGCAACTGACGACTTGACGAAAGGCTTTGCTAAAGCCACAACACATGACGGGCTCATTGTGTGAAACAATCAGACGGCCGTGGGCCCGTGGCCTTAAATTGAAGAGATAAGATAAAGTTGATAACAGGATCCACTTTAACATGTTGTAATTTCTATGAATCTTGAATTGTTTTTATAGCGTATTGTATTATATGTTTTGATTAATTACAGGGCATTCAATTGCTTTTCGAGAAACATTTCAAAGGCTTGCTGTTTATGTCAGATTACATAGCCTTACTTATCAAAAAATGATCTACAGTATATGAAATGTAATTATGTGCTGAATTTAAATTAATTTAACTAATTCTAAGACAGAAAAAACCCAACCTTATCTTAAGAGAGAGCAAAGCCATTGAGTCTGCTGCAATGTAAAGCGCTTTCATTGAGCGAGCATAGAAGCATGCAGATATGTCACCGCGAATCAGGCTGGCCTTCGGGTGTGCTGTAAACAAGCAACACTGATCTTGAATATGCCAGATCTGAAAGGAGATTCGATAAAATGGCCTTTCATACCAAATATTGACTGGGACGGGATGAAATTAATGAGTGATGAATGATAGAATGACACCTGACCCACTTTAACAGTGTTGTCCATGGAGATAGAGAAGATCTGATTGTCCTCTGAGGAAATACAGAGGTAGAATATGGGGGCAGAGTGGCCCTCCAAGAATCCAGTCGGTTTTCTGTGGAAGGCCAACAAACCCAAAAACAATGGGAAATCAGAAAGCCCAATACTTAAACTACTGTATAAGAAGAATATCTCAGAGTATCTCACCCAGGAACATAAGGGTTCCACAAGCGTATGAGTCTGTCCATGCCTCCAGTCACCAACAAGTTGTGTTTCTTGCAAAGGTCAAACGTCTTCACACCTTTGTAGATGGCGAAGACTGTCTGGTCACATGATGCCCGCGGTTGCGGAGTCCAGTTCGATTGGACCTTCTTGGACTTGCCATCATGGTAGACTTCTTTGATCTCTTTCATTTGCCTCTCAATGTTAGTTGAAGGTAGGACACTACCTGGCAAAGAAAATGTTTTTCATTTTGAAGCCAGCACTTCCGTTTGTTAGTGTTAATTAATCATAGGCACTGAATGCACATAAACAAACACACACACACACACACACACACACACACACACACACACACACACACACACACACACACACACACACACACACACACACACACACACACACTGGTAGACTTTAGATTGGAGATGATGATGGATGAGTCACTGTGGCGCCTTATACTGTTGTCTCGCACCAAAAATAGCCAAGCTATAAACTCAAAAACGCACCACAGCGCGATACATTGAGAGCTTGTAGATCTGCTATTTTCAGCAAGAGCCACATGTGCAACCAAGTATAAATAAGGCTTGAGTCTCCTCTCCTTCTAAGCTGCAGCTAATGCATATCAGATCAACACAAAAAGCATTACTGCACCTTGCAGAAAATGGGCATATATATATATGTATGTGAATTTCTTCTTCTTTTTTTCATTTTGTGTTCTTATAGAGATCATTTGGATCTATATTTACATATATAAACATATATCTCAAATAATAAAACACGAACCAAGGCTTAAAGAATGAGCAGGACAATAATTACCTATGACGAGAGCAGTTGCTTCATGGTTAGAGGTGGAAACAATGGCACGAATGTTTTGGAAATACTTCACCTAAAATAAAAAAGTAGAGCAGAAATATTGCATTGCCTTTTTAGAATTACCATTATTTGCTTACATTATTCAGGCTCATTTTAAGGTAACTGCCTGCAAAAATTGAGGAAACAGATGGTTGTAAAGGTAAAACCTCACCTTTGTCACCCAGTCTTCATGGACCTTCCATCGGGTAAAACTCACATTTGGAGAAAGCACTGCGTTGTCTATTGCTATGTTGGGCACATTTTCAATCTTTGGTAATTTCTTCCATATTCTACAAATAAATGTGTTGAAATATATTATCATGCATGCAAGAGGAATGCTGGAGTTTGTATTGTACATTGTATGTGGACGCAAAAACATGATAAATAATAATTTGCTCATGGGGAATGAAACAGTTAGAATGAGGACTAACTGTTTATTTTTTTTCACATGGGCAGTGAGACAAGCACATGATGCATTGATCAATATCTCTCCCAAAAAGCTTATCTGTGGTCATGCTGCAGTGACACTGAATGAGGCAAAATTGGCAGAGATGTCTTTGGTTACGCTGCTCTGCATAAAATGAACCAGCTGTTTCTCAATTATTCTGATGGTGTCCATCATGAAAGTCAAAGGAAACTAGGATTCATATTGACCATAAGCTTCTGTTGTCAATACAAAGCAAGTCAGAATCTAAACCCAGAATCCACACAAGACAGTGGGGAGAGTAGAGCTTCCAAACAGGTCCTCATATGAAAAGGATTGGAAGAACATATAAAGGCTGCCCAAGTAAGGCTGTTGTGCTTGAAACTGACAGCCATTGCTGCAGGCAGCTGCCTTTTATTTAATATTTGTGCTTTATTGTAATTCCTCTCATAATTAGTGCCAGTCTTCTTCATTATGATGAACATGATTTCATAATCATTATTTCAAGATACTGCATGCTAAAATGCAAACCATTTGGGAAACAATTAAGAGATTGAATACTTTTTGGGAAAATGCAATAATCACTATTTGACTTTTTTGACATGTTTGTAATGAATGGGAAGTGGATATAGCAAATGCTTGTTGTTACCTTTTAATATACGTTTGATGCCTCCTACTGCACAAATAAGAGTCAACTAATAATAACAGTCCTAATTTGGGACTGTTGCTGTGAAATCAGTCTTATAAGTCATGATGACCCAGATTGCATACTAATGACAGTTCATACATCAAGTAACCCACGTTTTTGAACATGGCTAAATTACCTCAGTGTTTCTCCAACGCAGGAAATTAATATGACATTTATGCAGCCCTGGATCACAAACAGAAAAATGAACCCTCACATAATAAAATGAGATGGATGCAATCAATTATGTTCTGTCTGCTAAATGAATGTGGTCAACAAGAGGATCATTGTACCTGGGCATCACCATAGAGAATGCAACATTCATCGGGGCCAGTGTAACTGCAGAGAGAGTATAGCATCAGATTTGTATGGAGGATAATGTTAACCTACAATAGCCTACAGTGCAATACTTACCAGTAGTCTAACGTCAGAGGTACCGTGTCCAGGGCACTAATCTGGCAGTAAGCCTCCAGAGAAGAAAGCTCATAAAGTTGAATTTCTCTCTCCCTGCAAAGAGAGGATCAGAGCTATAAACCAACTGCTGTCTATAATAATTATGGTGAATGTATTGATTCAATGATGTGGTCTGCATGATCAAATTAGCTCTGAATTTCTTTACGTATTACCCGGTTCCAATGATTAGCTTGTTGTACTGCATCATAGGAATAAAATCAGTTGCCCACTTTGGCTTCCGGTTTAGAGGTCTTTCATGCTGTGATAAAATAATAAAAGGTTACAGTCCAGACAAGGAACATATCCTCCAAGTGCAATAGCCAATAGGACATTTTGCAGGACAAAAGGCAAACCCACAGAAGAACATTGATAAATGACAAGTGTATTGCACAACAGCAAACACAATTTACAAAAAATATATAAAACAAGGCAAATCGACAGTTCATTTAAATGGCTTATGAATAAATAACAAAGTAGGAACCAGTCCATGTTAAACATCTGTTTTGAAAATCCGAGAAGGTAGATGAAAAATAAATGGTATACTTAAATCTATTAAGGATAGCATCTATAACTGGTGCCACCAACCCTATGTTGTCAGATCTACTTTGTTTGAACATTATTTTCTCCTTCAACTTACCACATGCATATCTAAATTAATACTAAACATTAATACTAAATTCAATTGTACACATATGTATGTAACTAGTGCAATAAAACTCTGTATTAGCTGTATTAGATGTTCTTACGCAAATAATATGACAGTTATGAGTAGGATACCATATAAGGATTAAGGATTACACAGGTCAAGTTGAAATAATGATGTTGTTTTGACTGAACGACAGCAATAATGCACATTTATCTAGTTGCCATTTTTCACAATGTGAAGAAATGTGATTGTGATTTTTTTTGTTCATGCATGCATGAAGACAAAAGCGCATGAGCATCATGAATACAGAACAAAGCATTAGGAGTGCATGTGTGCCAAAGCATGAAGATATACACAAGATGAAACATACAAACACGCTTTTGGTCCTCTTTACTTGAAGTTCAGGGTTCCAGTAGCAGACTGTCCCACCTTCTCGTACCGTTATGATGGTACCATCAGGAGTGGAGTGTATTTTTACAATTGGGTCTCCATGACACATGGTCTTAATGGTGGCGGGCAGAGATAATGCCACCTGCTTACTGCGTATTATAGACTCTTCCTTTTCTGTGTACTCCAGCTGCATGTATGTGCAGAACTCATCCTACATCATAAATGAAGAAGCAATTAAAATTCAAGCTCCAAACCCCTGCATTATAATGTAGCCATTGTTTTGAGGATATAAAATGTCTCCACACTATGATATAAGTCAAAATGGCCATGAAAGGGACATAAAATCCAAAGCTACAAGTAAAGTTGGGAGTGAAGAATAAACAAAGAAAAAGATGACACGTAATTTGAATCAGTGCAGCTTGTTTAACTTGACCTTGATCTGTACCAGGCCTGGGAACAGCCTTAAAACGTAATAAGTCCAAGCAATCCACTTTAATTTTATTATGATTCTTCATTTTCACTTGCGGGTTCTCAAAGCACTTGTAGAATCTGCAATTACAAGTCATTTGGCAACTGCCAAATGAAAGTAATCTATTAAGCCATAGAAGATAATAATGAATGTAACCTCACCCATGCAATCCTTCCCTGGCTTGAATAATCAATCTTCATGAATAACTCTTGAATATGTGCATTGCTCTGTAAAATTCAAAAATGAACACTTTAAGTAAGATCATTATTATTCAAACTGAACTTTTGTAAAGATACACAAGTCTGAGTGAGTGAAAGAGACACAAAAAGAGAGCAAGGCAGGGATTCAGAAATATACATTTCTTACCATGTTTTGCAACCCCAAACACCTCTTCACTATTAGTCCAAAATGTGTCTCATCAAGGGTTCTCAAGCCACCCATTTCAAATTCCTCCATGAAGGGAAACACAATAAATCAGCTGCACAGCCCATGAAATACATACAGCATATTGTGTCATATATTTTAAACGGTATATTATGTACCTCAAATGCCAATTTCATTTTCTGTAGGTTGTCAAGTGATACCCTCTGGTCGATCTTAATGGGGAGAAAGGATGAATACACATTGTGTGAGAATAACAAGCTTGATAGGCTAAATTGCTCCGTCAATTGTTGCTGTCCATTGCAAGTCCACTTACCAGCCAGTTAATAAATTCTGAATGCTAAAAATAAGGTTAGAGAGAGGGGATTAAGAATGGACTCCAACAATGCCCTCTACATCAACTATGCACACCATGGCTATGCCTCCTTTGAGTATTATTGGCAGATTTGATAGGCTGTGGCCTGTGGGGATGAAAGGGCTCCCATGAAAGTGTCCATGAGAAGTGCATGCAAGGGTAGATGACATGCCATTCTCTATCTGTTAATGTCCTTTCTTCAACTTGACATAGTTTCCTAGCAACAGCATTTTCAGCCATGGAGACTATTTGATCTATCACTAATAAATAACAGGGATAAACAGCCTAATCCCTCAAGGATGCAACTGGAGTCATGGTTTTCCCTTGATATCTCCTGCATTGTTGAGATAATTGCTTAATCAGTGTAGTGTGTTATCGTGAATAACCTGAACGTGGTAATATCACCCCAAGCTTCCAAATCCCTTTCTTTAAACCATCAGTGTTCATTTGACTCGACTTGTAAGACTTGACTATTATGGAACTGTCCATCTTTAGGTCCATTTTTATGCTCAGAATTAACCGAGAGGTAGTGATTAAAATTGACTGTTGTAACCGAATGCCTAAAGTTCAGCATAAATTATGTGCACTACTCTTCTGTGTCATTCCTCTCAATTTAAACGCTGTAATTTTTAATCCTTTTAAGGAGATGGCCCAGTAATTGTATTTGTTTTAATTTAAAATGAAACATGGCCTGGGCTGTCTGGATGCAGTATCTACTCTAGTGCACCAGGTAATGAGTTAATTTAATATTTTTGCATGATTTCACTATGGCTCTGCTTGAGTTGAGTGTCAATTGCAGTGTAAATCTGAGTCAATAAAATGGTACGTCTAAAAAGGCCAGACAACAGGTGACACTCTAGTGACACCTTGAGGTGAAAACAAGCAGTTAAACAAAAGTTACACATGGCAATACATATAAACAAAATACAATAAACATACATATAGTGCTACATAGTTATACACAATAATACAAAGAGATACATGGCTGAAAGCTAGACTAAGGAGATGTGTTAGTTGGGTTAAAGTGACATTTGTGCTTTCTTACAGGGGCATATCTCTTTCTAACTGTACAGTACCTTAAGGTTGCGGAGGTTGGGAGATGGATTAGCGCTGTGGTGTCGTCTTGTACTATTAGCTTTATCACCAAGAGTAACAGAATGTCGTTGTCTGTCCAGGTTCAACAATTCGCGCTCCAACCATTCAGGTGGATGTTTTCCAGCTTCAGAGTTGCTTGCTGCCAGAAACTCATTGCTGACTATCTCCCCCCAACACTCAGGCCCAGAAGCACTTCCTCTCCTCTCACCCTTGCTCCGCAGCTCAGACAGGATGCTATGGAATTAGAAATGTTCATATACTCATTAGACAAATCATGCTGTCTACACTGGGCTCAAATGTAATATTATATTATTATTGTTGCATTTAGATTATTGTCTAGGTATAGACAATAGGTATACAATACTTTGCTTAACTGCCAAGAGTCCCTGATAGCTAATTTGTCTGTGAGGATATACAGTTAATTTGACACCATTAACCCAATGTAACATCATATATGTTACTGCCATGTATCCTTGTATACCACTATCTACTCATTCTACTAGAATATTGTACAGACAACTGTCAGCACTTCCACAATAGCAGTGTGCGCTCCTTTCATTGTTTGTTTGGCAGAAAACTGCAAGGAAATCTATTCAATCAACATGATTATATTGAGTTACATATAACTATACTTCCAATGTTTCATAGTAACTAACTACTCAGTGTTGCCACTGAAGGCAACTCTTCGTTGCCTTGGCAACAGTAAACATTCTCTGAGCGATAAGGATGTTCTCTTGTAGATAGACTTATGGCAGATACACAAAAACAAACGCAAACATCTCAAATTAAATCGGCTTGACATCACCTTTATAGAAGATTAAAGTTACCAGTCTGTAAATACACTTAAAAAATGAGAAGGAGAAAAAAAGGAGATTCAACTTCAAATCTGGAAAGCAATTTCAAATCTACAGTCGTCAGTAAAGTAAAGCAGCGTACCTGGGAACAGGAGGAGTTTCTATTTTTCCTGAGGCTGAGGAAGGGCGAACTTTTCCCCCCAATGACATCTCTGTTAATTTTCTGTGTACCTCTACCTACACAGATGAGATGAAGCTAAGAGCAACTCCTCAGACCTTGACCTGTCAGGAGTGATATTAGGCTACCTGACACTGATACTAACGTTACACCTGGGCAAGAAGGGAGGCTCTCTGGTAACTAAGAGACACTGTACAACAGCTCAATCTATAAAACAAAGAGAGATAATGTGACATTTTGTATTTCAAAATGAAAAAAAGAAAGAAAAAAAGAAAGAATAAATAAAGAAAAAATGATACACTCACTCACTCACACACACACACACACACACACACACACACACACACACACACACACACTGTCTCTATTGTTTCACTACACCCTGAAGAAGGCACACGCTGACACATGTTGGTGTATTTTAATGTTTCAAGCCAATTGAATTAAAGGTCTTTTACTTATCAAACCTACCCTGAGTATCTGGATTTGTTATGCCCTTTTGGTCACAATGTTTCCTTTCTCCTGAATATTATTCCCTTTAATAAGCACCGGTGGTTTGAGGGATAGGCCCTACTCATATCACTCCTGTAACTTCTCTCTTCAGAAATAAAAAGAGGTGGATAGTGTTAAATATGGGAGCAGAAATTAAATGGTTTCACATTTTGCATTATATATTAAGCACCCCCTGGTGGACAAAAATGAAAACAGTGTGACATACACAGTCAGACAGACAGTCTACCATTAGTTGTGGACTAGCGCTTCACATGGCTCATCTAATGACACACAGACTAATACCTGAACACAAACACAAAAATGGTCTCTGACGCTACATTGACTGCTCACTGAGGACTTGATATCCACTATGGTGTATGGGGTATAGGAGGAAGAGTCCTTCCTTTCTCCCCATGGTTTACATCAGCAGCTCTGCTCAAATGTGCTTGTACAAGCTCTTTGCCTGCAATGTCAAAACACACATCAATGAGCACGCTATTAAAAAGGTCCAACAGGAATCACCAGTTAGTAAACATCATAAAGCGGTCTGTTCACCAGTTCAAAGTATTAGATACTGACCCTTTTCAGGTAAAGTTCTGCACAATTGCTGCAGCCTCTGGGGCTGCAGAGACTCAAGCACAGATGTGACATCTGAGGTTTTCTTTCCAAAGAACATGTCATAGGTAGTCATGTCCAACCTTTTGACACGCTGATTGCAAATGTTACTTTGAAGACCAGTGGTTACTGCAATAGAGGAAAGAAATGTAGGGTTCATGAATGAGTTTTATGGTTCACATACAATGCTTTTAGGCTATTTTAAAGTTTACAGTACCACATGGGTTGCAATTACACCCACATCGGGTCTTGTTGCCTTGCATTTCAGGTATTTGCTCCCGTTGGCGGTAACTGTGTCTCATCTCTGTGTCTGTGAACATTTGAGGCCCTTGAGGCCGGCTGTGTGAAGGTGCAAGCAGCCCTTCGGTATTGTGTATGTGATAAAACCCTGTAAAACATGTCCCAAAACAAAGTTGTGAATTCAGTTCTAAATGTGTGAATGTCATTACTTAAGGACATTGCCACTTTTTTTTCAAGATTTCAGAATTATTGTTATCCGATTATTATTATTATTATTATTTTTAATCTATAATGAAAAAACATCCAAAAATTGGGATGCCAGGGTTCAAGAGGTGAAGCTCTTCTGACACATTACCTTTGCGTCAGGCACATTCAACAGATTTCTCTACCTTGAGGTATTCCCAGGAAGTCGGTTCTGTAGGTGGAGCAGTACTGTGCTGTCAGAGCCTTTTGGATCTCCTCCTCAGATGGTCGAGCCCTGCTATCTGCACTGCTTCTTATGGAGCTCTTAGGCAGTTTCCACACCATGAAAGACTTGGGAAAAATAGGCTGAATAAGACCCCCATAACTCTAAGAGTGTACAAAGTGAGTTGGTATACTGTGAATGTTAAATCACGGGTTCCCAAACTTCTTAATTTGAAAGACCCCCATAACTCAGAGAGTGCATGAATGGAACCATTCCAGTCATACAATCTCAGAGTAACCTGTAACGGTCCATTTGGAAGTCCCTCAAAGAGCCCCGAGTGTCCCTGGACCCCACTTTGAGAACCTCTATGTTAAATCATCAGTTAAGGATACCTTTAAATACCAACCTCACTTGGATGTGGGTTGTTTCTCCTTTGTCCTGAAGCTGATCCTGTTCGAATGCATTCAGGTTTAGAAGTCAGCTTCCAGCAAAAGTCCTCATCGTATGCAGTTGAACCCACAGGTCCAGATACTGAATATGAGTTTCTATATGACTGTGATGTTGCATGCCTAAGAAGAACACGCACACGCACACGCACACACACACACACACACACACACACACACACACACACACACACACACACACACACACACACACACACGTAGATTTTAGATTAGATGATGGAAACACCCTATAT